>NW_027507787.1:235990409-236317909 GCF_037356315.1 Lithobates pipiens
AGAGCCCCCCCAACATATCAGCAGTGTCCCCTTATATATCAGAGCCCCCCCAACATATCAGGAGTGTCCCCTTATATATCAGAGCCCCCCCCTTACATATCAGGAGTGTCCCCTTATATATTAGAGTCCCCCCTTACATATCAGGAGTGTCCCCTTATATATCAGAGCCCCCCCAACATATCAGGAGTGTCCCCTTATATATCAGAGCCCACCTTACATATCAGGAGTGTCCCCTTATATATCAGAGTCACCCCTTACATATCAGGAGTGTCCCCTTATATATCAGAGCCCACCCCCCCAACATATCAGGAGTGTCCCCTTATATATCAGAGCGCCCCCCCCCCACATATCAGGAGTGTCTCCTTATATATCAGAGCCCCCCCCTTACATATCAGGAGTGTCCCCTTATATATCAGAGCCCATCCCCCCAACATATCAGGAGTGTCCCCTTATATATCAGAGCCCCCCCTTACATATCAGGAGTGCCTTCTTATATATCAGAGCCCTCCCCCCCTAAAATATCAGAAATTTCTCCTTATATATCAGAGCCCCCCCAACATATCAGCAGTGTCCCCTTATATATCAGAGCGCCCCCCCCCCCCACATATCAGGAGTGCCTTCTTATATATCAGAGCCCCCCCCCTAAAATATCAGAAATTTCTCCTTATATATCAGAGCCCCCCCACCATATCAGCAGTGTCCCCTTATATATCAGAGCGCCCCCCCCACATATCAGGAGTGTCTCCTTATATATCAGAGCCCCCCTTTACATATCAAGAGTGTCCCCTAATATATGAGAGCACCCCCCAACATATCAGGAGTGTCCCCTTATATATCAGAGCCCCCCCTTACATATCAGGAGTGTCCCCTAATATATCAGAGCCCCCCAAACATATCAGAAGTGCCCCCTTATATATCACAGCCCCTCCCCCTTTACATATCAGGCATGTCCCCTTATACGGCCATGGCCAAACGTTTTGAGAATGACACAAATATTCATTTTCATAAAGTCTGCTGCTTCAGTGTTTTTAGATATTTTTTATCACATGTTACTCTGGGGCACTGAAGTATAATTACAAGCATTTCATAAGTGACAAAGGCTTTTATTGACAATGACAGGAAGTTTATGCAAAGAGCCAATATTTGCAGTGGGGACTCTTCTTTTCAAGACCTCTGCACTCCCCCTTCCCCGGCATACTGTCCATCAACTTCTGGGTCACATCCTGACCGATGGCCGCCCGTTCTTCATAATCAATGCTTGGAGTTTTTCAGAATATCTAAGATTTTTTTTTTTTTCACCTGCCTTTTGAGGATTGACCATAAGTTCTCAATGGGATTAAGGTCTGGGGAGTTTCCTGGCCGTGCACCCAAAATTTCCATGTTTTGTTCCCCGAGCCACTTTTGCCCTATGGCAAGGTGCTCCATCATGCTGGAGAAGGCCTTGTTCCTCACCAAACTGTCTGGTTGGGAGACGTTGCTCTCGGAGGATGTTTTTGTACCATTCACCAGGCTCTTCTCCTGTTTTACCCCCACTTCCAACCCCACTAATGGGATCTCTTCAATCTAGTTCTGGGCCAGTCACCCCGCTGATGGTAATGGTGTCACCCCTCTGGCGGGTGTCACCCCCATACTGAAATATCCTATGTTGGATTTAGACTTTCTTAGCCCTTGTACACACGGTCGGAGAATCTGTCGGAATGAGTCTTATCGGACCGTGTCGTCAGATAATCTGACTGTGTGTGGTATGCATCGGACTGATTCCGTCCGAATCTCCGTCCGACCCAATTTTCCAACATGTTGGAAATATTTCCCGACCAACTGGGCCGGACGGACCTAATCCGATCATGTGTAGAGCATTTTCATCGGACCAAGTGCCACGCATGCTCAGATCAAATTCCTACATCAAAGCTATTGGCTACCAGCCTGAATGTAGTCCCATCGTAACGAAATAACGTTATCACATTCTGAAAGATCGTATTTTTCGCCAACTTGGCCAGACGGTGTGTATGCAACAGTTTCGGACACAATCCGTCGGACTAAATCCGACGGGCAAAATCCGACGGATTTGGTTGGCAAAATCTCCGACCGTGTGTACGTGGGCTTATAGTACTTTGAGGTAGGTACAAGAAATTTGAGACTGGATTGATGGTCAATTTTTTTTTTTTTTATACATATATATTTTTTTCTTTTTATCTCTGGTTTAGCTGGCTATTACCTTTTGTTGCCCAGTCTATAGTGGTTCCTAGGTCCGCCATGGAGGAGAATCGGCCCCCTGGCCTGGGCCCCTTGACCTGGCGTCTTCCCCAGGGGGGTATGTACAGGGGTCGCAATTGTGTGACCCCCCCCCCCCACCCCATGCTACAGGGGGCTGTGCAGCAAGGAAGGGGTTGGTAAATGTGTTTTTTACTGGCCCTTGCCTTGTCTTAACAATTAGAGTCAATGATCCTTACCAATCCCTCAAGGTGAAACATCAGCGGTGTTTAGATCCATGATATTTCAACAAAGCCCCCCCCCTCAATGGGGCTTGTAAAAAATGAAACAAAATGATAAAAATAATAATAATAAAAAATAGAAATACTGACAGCAGTGGCGGAACTACCAGGGTTGCAAAGGTCGCACTTGCAACAGGGGCCCTGGTGTTCCGCCACCATGAGGAGGCCCTTTTCTGGGGGTCAGGGGGGCCTTTTATGGCTTCTTCTGCTGGGGCCCTGAAGGTTCTACTTACACCTCTGGTCTTCCCTTTGGTTTTGGCTACGCTCATAAAATCAAAACATTTTTGAGATTTGTAATAAATTGTTTCTTTATTTAGGAAAATGTAGTTGTTCTTTTGTAGCTGCTGAACACTCCCTGTTCCTCCTGATGAAGCGGTTATCGTCGTAAACCGCGTAGAGCCGTGTTGTATGCATGTTCCCTTATGTCTAAAATCTTGGAGTGGACTACTATTTTTGGGAGACTCGGGCTGTCCAAAAAAAAAAAAATAGGCAACTTTGTTATATTTAAAAAGGGAAGTTGTTTTGTTTTTAATTATGTGGTACACAACAAAAATTTGTAAATGTTTGTAATAAATCTTGAGATTTTACACAATTGTATTTCCGCAGAGCTCCATGATGGATTTAAACATTGTAAAAAAAAAAAATAACATTGTCAAAAAAATAAAATAAAATAAAATGGTAGGGAAAAAAAGTTTTTTTTTTCAGCGGGAACACGGGGGAACGCAGTTCCGGCGCCTCCAACACTGACTTTATGTAATGGCAAGAAAAGCAGAGGTGTGCTGCCGGGTCTATTGATTGGGGATCTATTCTGGTTGGAGGGGGTCTATTTTTGCAGGGGGATCTATTGTTGCTGAGGAGGTCTAATGTTGCTGGTAGGGAGCCTATTGTTGCTGAGGGTGGGTCTTATATTGCTGGGGGGGGGGGGGGTCAGATGTTGCTGGGAGAGATCTACTGTTGAGGGAGGGATCTATTGTTATTGGCTGCAGGGAAATTTTGTTGCATATGGTCTATTGTTGTTAGGTGGATCTATTGTTGCTAGCATGGGGCCCTATTGTTACTGGCTGCAGGGGATCTATTTTACTGCTTTTCTTGCTATCATTACCAAATCCCATACAAATTACTGAGCACCACAAAATTATATGTGGTTTTGTATTCTTTAAAAGGGGCAGTACTGGGAGGTGGGTAGGGGGTGGAACCAAGGAATAGGGCTCGGAGGTGGGTAGGGGCGGAGACAAGGGGTGGCTAGGAAAGGGGGAGTTCCTGCTCCTATTCGATGAAGAAAAAAAGCCCTGAAAATAACAAAAATAAAAAAATACTGACACCAGTGACGGAACTACCAGGGCAGTTGGGACCACAGTCACCAAACAAACCATTGGTAACACAATACGCTGCCATGGACTGACATCCTGCAATACCCGCAGGGTTTCCCTCTACTAGAAGGAACATGTACAGGCCTGTCTGAAGTTTGCCAATGAACATCTAAATGATTCAGAGAAGGATTGGTAGAAAGTGCTGTGGTCAGATGAGACCAAAATTGAGCTCTTTGGCATTAACTCGACTCGCCATGTTTGGAGGATCGTCTTTTCGCATGGGCACACTGGGCAGTTGCCCTTGGGCCCCACTTGCCTGGGGGGCACCACCTGCCCAACAACCCTAGCCAGGGCTGGACTGGCCTACCGGGATACTGGGAAATTTCCCGGTAGGCCGCCTGCCCTGGGGCCGCATTGAGTTGCGGCTGCAGCGCTCCGTTCTTTCCCTCTCTCCTCCTCCTCCTGTGTATAACGGAGCTGGCTGGGTCTGTGGTCAGCGGCAAAACAAGGTCCCGCCCCCCTAGACCGGCTCGTGTAATAGTAGATTGAATCAGTGTTCCATCTATCACACAAGCCGGTCTAGGGGGGCGGGACCTTGTTACAGTGCGGCCACCAGACCCAGCCAGCTCCATGATACACAGGAGGAGATACCCGCTGTGTGTGTATGTTGCCAGGTGATGGTGAGTCTGTATTAATTGGCACAGTGAGGCTGCATTCATGGGCACAGTGAGGGTGCAATTGTGGGCACAGTGAGGATGTATTCATGGGCACAGTGAGGCTGTAATGGTGGGCACAGTGAGGGTGCAATGGTGGGCACAATGAAGCTGCAATGGTGGGCACAGTGAGGCTGCATTCACGGGCACAATGAGGTTGCAATGGTGGGCAAAGTGAGATTGCATTCATGGGGACAGTGAACCTGCATTGGTCGGCACAGTGAGGCTGTATTCATGGGCACAGTAAGGATGTAGTCATGAGGCTGCAATGGTGGGCACAGTGAGGCTGCATTCATGGGCACAGTGAAGCTGCATTTGATGGACACAGTGAGGCTGCATTCATGGGCACAGTAAAGCTGCATTTGATGGGGAATCATGCATGATTGTGTAGACAGGGCCCCAGTGTACTGTATTGGCCGGGGACCTATAATGCTCTTAAGATGGCCCTGCCTGTTTGGAGGAAGAAAAATGTTGACTATGACCCTAAGAACACCATCCTTACGATCAAGCACGGGGGTGGAAACAGTGTTCTTTGGGGCTATTTCTCTGCTAAAGGTACAGACCGACTTTGTCGCATTGAGGGGCCAATGGATGGGGACATGTATTGTAAAATCTTGGATGAGAACCTTCTTCCCTCATCCAGAACACTGAAGATGGGTCATGGATGGGTCTTCCAGCATGACAATGACCCAAAACATACCGCCAAGGCAACAAAGGAGGGGCTCAAGAAGATGCACATTAAGATCACAGAGTGGGCTAGTCAGTCTCCAGACCTTAATCCTATAGAAAATGTATGGAGGGAGCTGAAACTTCGAGTTGCCAAGAGACAGCCCAAAAACCTTAAGGATTTAGGGAAGATCAGTAAAGAAGAGGGGACCAAAATCCCTCCTGAGATGTGTGCAAACCTGATCACCACCTACAAGAAACGTCTGACCTCTGCGCTCGCCAACAAGGGTTTCTCCACCAACTACTAAGTCATGTTTTGCTCGGGGATCAAATACTTATTTTACTCACTGAACTGCAAATCATTTTATAACATTTGTATTGTGTGTTTTTTTTCTGGCTTTTTGGTTGATATTCTGTCTCTATCATTTGAAGTACACCTATGATAAAATAAAATGATAGACCCTCGTAATTGCACAAACGTATAAGCTCTGCAGGGGATCAAATCATTATTTTCCCCACTGTATAATGTTAAAAAGAATTTAAAACCATAAATTTTGGCTATCCGAAATCGATGTTCATGTGGTCTTGAGATCAGCTTGTAAAAGGTCAACGCATTTCGCAGGAAAGCTCGCTTCATCAGGACCTAGGACGCGAAACACGTTGACCTTTACAAGCTGATCTCAAGACCACACGGACAGCGATTTTGGTTGGCCAATATATATATATTTACGGTTTTAAATCCTTTTTTAGCAAGGCTGTCCAAAATAGGGAACTTTGCTATATAAAAAAGGGAAGTTGTATTGTTTTTCTATGTGGCATACAACAAACGTTTTTACAGATTTGTAATACATTTTGACATTTTAAACAATTGTTTGGTTTCTGTTCTTGGGGTACGGAGAAAATCCACGACCTTTTTTTCTTTTCTTTTTCATATTCAATGAAAACGAACGTCAGTCTGACCCAACTAATGGGTAGAAAAACAAACAATTTGTATAAGAAAAAAAATGTTGAAAGAAATTCTACTATATTGTGTATAGCCAGCTTGAGGCAGCTCTAATTGCCCCAACTTTTATCTCGTATCAGTTGCCTTGTGCGGCACGCTGTATATTGCGGTAACCCCATTGCCGGTATAATCGTATTTTCTCAGAGCTCCGTGATGGATGAACTTTCCCTACAAAAAAAAAAACAATAATGTTGAATTTTATGTCTTTTCTTTGCTGCGACTGACAGCTCGGTGAGGAGGCCGCGGTGTTCTCATTGTTGACCGAGCCGCATCCAGCGCAATTTGGTTATCACCTGCACCTGCCTTTATGATCCGATACGGGCGATGCCATTCCCAGCCTCTCCTCCGCTTCCCCCAAAACTCGGCCAGTTGCCATGGAGAGGAGTTGAAGCTCTAATAATGATGAGAAGTCACAAGCTGTTTTATTCCCAGGGAAGCACGGATACAATGTATCTTAAAGGGAAAACACCGCGCCTGGTTATCTGTGTCATTGTTACAACATTCCCATTTTTTAAATTTTTTTATGTTACACTGTTACGTTTTGTTGGGTCGTATTTTTTTCCTCTATATTATTAATGGATTTGGATCCGCTACAGAACACATGTGTTAGGCAGTATAAACTGCATCCCTGCTGAACGATTGCTGTAAAAATGCTCTATTTTAGGATTCACGCCTTTCTTTTAGGCTGATGTAGGCTAGGTAGTAGTGTGTGCCGGTTGCTGCAAGCATCTGCTGTGTGGGAGCGAACAATATAACATTCCCCAAGGATCCAGGAGGAGTTCCATGCATTGGGGCTGCTTCTGTCGATGAGAAAGAGTCAGTTCCACTCAAAACTGGTTTTGTTCTTTTATCTTTTAAAGCAATAGTAAACCTCCATTTTTTTATTTTTTTTATTAAACCTGCAAGGCAAAGTTATAAAGTGCCAGTATGCATCGCCGGCAGGCGGGGTTGTATGGGGGCCGTTCTCCCAGCAATCTGCCAGGAACCTAGGGAAGAGAGAAGAGAGGAACCGGTCGGATCTCCCGCTGTGACACAGCATGGATTTGAATTGCCCAGCGGCCGCAGTCAAACAAGGTCCCGCCTCCTGGACCAACTCCTATGATAGACAGCACACTGGTCCGATGCCAGGACATGTGATGTCTATCATAGGGGACAGTCCGGGAGGTGGGACTTTGAGTGCTGTCGCCGGGCAATTCAAATGCAAGCTGAGATCCTTCCTCTGTGTGATCGGGCTGGCTTTTCTCTCCCCGTGCACTGGTGAGGCTGCATTGTAGGGCACAGATGGGGCTGTGCTGATAGGCTGCATTGATGGGCACTGATGAGGCTGCATTGATGGGCACTGATGAGGCTGCGTTGATGGGCACTGATGAGGCTGTGCTGATGGGCACTGATGAGGCTGTGCTGATGGGCACTGATAGGCTGCATTGATGGGCACTGATGAGGCTACATTGTTGGGCACTGATGAGGCTGCATTGATGGGCACTGATCAGGCTGCATTGGTGGCCACTGATGAGACTGCATTGATGGCCACTGATCAGGCTGCATTGATGGACACTGATGAGGCTGCATTGATAGGCACTGATAGGCTGCATTGATGGCTATAGGCTGCATTGATGGGCAGTGATGAGGCAGCACTAATGGGCACTGATGAGGCTGCATTGATAGGCACTGATAAGCTGCACTGATAATACTGCATTGATGGGCCCTAAGGAAGCTGCATTGAAGAGCACTAATATGCTGCACTGATGGGCACTGATAGGCTGCATTGCGGGGCACAGATGGGGCTTTGCTGATAGGTGCTGATAGGCTGCATTGATGGGCACTGATGAGGCTGCAGCGATGGGCACTGATGAGGCTGCATTGATGGGCACTGATGAGGCTGCATTGTGGGGCACAGATGGGGCTGTGCTGATAGGCTGCATTGATGGGCACTGATGAGGCTGCATTGATGGGCACTGATGAGGCTGTGCTGATGGACACTGATGAGGCTGTGCTGATGGGCACTGATGAGGCTGTGCTGATGAACACTGATAGGCTACATTGATGAGCACTGATCAGGCTGCATTTGTGGCCGCTGATGAGGCTGCATTGATGGCCACTGATCAGGCTGCATTGATGGCCACTGATCAGGCTGCATTTATGGGCACTGATAAAGTTGTTGTTAATATTTATTTTTGTAAATTCTGCATAAAACATTTAACAGTGTAATTTCATTAAATAATTTATGAGGGTGTGTTTAGGGGCAGGGTGGGGTAGGGGTTGGGTGGGGCAACTGGTGGCGAGTAACTCTTAAGGCCTGGCTAGTAGCTCAGGACTTGAAATTTTGAGCCCTGCCTCAGAGCGATGTTCACACCTTTCTGACATGAAAGTTGCACGACTTCTGATCTGACTTTTCCCTGCAGCTTCAAGTTCGACTTCAATTAACAAGATCCGACTTTGAGTCTGGCAAGCATCTTGAGGGGGAACCCCACGCCACGCGGTCTGGTATGAATTTTAAGGGGAACCCCTAGCGGAAGATCAACCCCCCTCCTCTTTCCTCCGCTGCTGGGCCAATTAGAAAGCGCCGCGTGACTCACCCCTTATGATGTCACAGTCCCAGCATGCCCGGTGACCCCGCCCCTTATGCCTATATAAGTCATCACGCACCGTGTCCACGGCATTACAGTCGGAGAGAGCGCTGTGTCAACATCGGAAGAACAGAAGAAGGAAGAAGGGGAAAAAGAAGAAGACGGGGGCGACGGCGACAACGACAATGGAGAAGGAGAAAGCCGGGCCACCGCTAGAAAAAGAGCGGCAAAAGAGCAGAAGATAGCGGAGGAGCAGGAAAAGAACTGAAAAGCATGGAGAAGTCGGAAGAGACCCCCGAAGTTGGAAGAAGACCCCCGGAGCTGCCTAATAAACAACTTTAAAAACCTGTGTAGTGTGTTTTTTTATTAACACTTTTTTCCCCAGGTGAATGGGTAGGGGTACGATGTACCCCATACTTATTCACACAGCGTGGTGGGCCGGGATCTGGGGGCCCTCTTATTAAAGGGGCTCCCAGATTCCGATAAGCCCCCCCGACCGCAGACCCCGACAACCAACGGCCAGGGTTGTCGGAAAGAGGCCCTTGTCCTCATCAACATGGGGACAAGGTGCTTTGGGGTGGGGGGGGGGGGGGGCAGGGTGTTTGTCCCCACCCTCTTTCCTGACCAGCCGGGCTGCGTGCTCGGATAAGGGTCTGGTATGGATTTTGGGGGGACCACCACGCCGTTCTTTTGGCGTAGGGGGTTCCCCTTAAAATCCATACCAGGAGATGGGGCTCGCAAGGTGTCAATCTCGCAGATGAAAGCTGCAAGATTGACTTCCCTTTTTAGTCCCGTCGTACCTGGAGTCACGTTCAAAATGAAGGGACTTTAGTCTGTGTGTGGGCAAGTCCGTTCATTTTGAAAGTCCGTCGGGAAGTCCGGCAGACCTAGTCTGCCAGAAAGTCAGTTCGTGTGTGCAAGTCCGCTCGTTCGGAAAGTCTGTCGGACCTCTGCCGAAAGTCCGAAGGGAAGACCGTCAGACCTAGTCCGTCGAAAAGTCAGTTCGTGTGTAAGCGGCATAAGGGGTAGATCTGAAATGAAGGGAGGCTCTGCTGATTTTATCATCCAATCATGCGCAAGCTAACATGTTTTTTTTTATTTTCCTTGCATGTCCCCCTCGGATCTACATCGACTTTACGTCCAAGTGCACTTTCAGTGCAAAGTGGATTTTCCTTTCGGAAATAACCCCCTTAATGTCTTAAAGAGCCAATCATCTCACTCTTACCTGGAGACACCTTTGTCTTTTATTTTTGTTGTTTCACCAAAAACCAACCTCTTTGGGTTTTACTTCTCTGGAGGACCTACTAGCTATTTTTTTTTGTTTGTTTGAGCTCCTGCATTTGGTCATTTCAAAAAGTATATTGAATTGGAAAAATATATCTAAGCAGGTAGAAATTTTTAAACCGCCTTTTGCAGAACTGTAGTAAATGCACCAACATTGATCAGCACCTAATGGACGCAAAACTATAAAACCCAAGTGTATAAATTGCAGCCAAGAGGGTAAGCAATGATTGAGTGCCTGTACTGAGAGGCAGCATAGCCACCTCACCACCTCCGCCCTCTGTTAGGATGAGTGGGGTTTCTGGATATAGGGGAGCATGGGAACCCCCATGTGACAATGCATGGACCTAAGCGACCAATCGCCAGGCCCAATCACATGGGACGACAGTGACATCACTCCCCCCAGGTAGGCTTACGTAGGGTGCACTCCTCCAGTGGTGAAGTGCCGAAAAAGCAAGGATACCTTGCAGGGGGGGGGGGGGGGTGCGTTGTCAGGAGGCATTGAATGGCCAAGTGACCAAACCCCTTTAAGCCCTTGTACACACGGTCGGAGAATCCGTCGGAATGTGTCCTATGGGACCGTGTCGTCGGATAATCCGACTGTGTGTGGTATGCATCGGACTGATTCCGTCGGAATATCCGTCGGACCCAATTTTCCAACATGTTGGAAATATTTCCCGACAAACTGGTCCAATCGGACATACTCCGATTATGTGTAGAGAATTTTGATCGGACCAAGTGCCACGCATGCTCAGATCAAATTCCTACATCAAAGCTATTGGCTACTAGCCTGAATGTAGTCCCATCGTAACGAAATTACGTCACCACGTTCTGAAAGATCGGATTTTTCGACAACTTTGTCCGACCGTGTGTATGCAACAGTTTCGGACAAAATCCGACGGACAAAATCCGACGGATTTGGTTGTCGAAATCTCCGACCCGTGTGTACAAGGGCTAAGATTTTAACCCTTCTCCAGGTACTCAAAACTCTTTGCCTGGAGTTACTTGTAAATAAACTGTTCTAAAAAAATGTTCTGCATGGAGCTGGGCTTTACAAAACCTAATCCCTTTTGGAAGGGCGATGTGTGTGCCTCCACCTCTAATGTGGACCTGTACTTGTCTCTGAAGAGGCTGTGTGCATGCTTCTTACATAATGCGGTGTGAAGGTCAGAAGAAAGTGTAAGGTGAATATCGTGACATCTCAGTATTAGCTGGAAAAAAAAAATAAACACGAAAAAAGTCTGATTCATGAATTCCAAAGATCTTCAAGGTCTACCGATATTTCTCTCTTTCCTGTAAAACCATCAAACTATTTCATACAGAAAAACGCCATGCATTGCAAAACACATCTATTACAAAGACTTTGTGGCAGGTCATCTTCCGCGGCTGTCCTTCTCCATAATTGAGCCCACATACAGTGCCTTACAAAAGTATTGACATCTTTCACATTTTGTCATGTTACAACCAAAAACATAAATGTATTTTTATTGGGATTTTATGTGATCGACCAACACCAAGTGGCCAGGGCCGGACTTACTATTGGGCTCGACTGGGCTCAAGCCCATGGGCCCCGCCCAATAGGGGGCCCCGCCGAGATACATAGCCGAGTGTACTCGGCTCGCCTTGGCTCACAGTCATGCCCAGTCCCACCCTATGATGGACATAACACAGGGACTGGGCGTGACTGTGAGCCAAGCCAAGTACACTCGGCTACTCTCGGCTCCGCTCGGGAGAGCCGCTGTAATATTAGGTGACCCATCGGAGTTTGCTACGGAAGTGACATTCCGTCGCCGCCATCGTGCTACACCCCACACTCGTCCACAGTAAGGATACACTAAGAAGGGGTAAAGTGGACATGTTCTTACACCCACCCATTTTAGACTTATTTATAACATTAAAGTTAGTATATTGTAAAATACAGGACTTACAACTCCGTCTGACTACTTAGATGTTGAATTTTAAAAGCAGCGAACTTCTGTCAGATTAGCAAACATGTGAGATGAGCAGGGTCACCGCTGCTTTTAAAATTCAAGATCTAAGTAGTCGCCGAATATGTCGTTACACCGCCGAGAGGACCCGAGAGCTGCCGAGATACACAGGACTCCAGGCCCTGCCCAGATACATAGCCGAGTGTACTCGGCTCGGCTCCGCTCACAGTCATGCCCAGTCATGCCCTATGATGGACATAACACAGGGACTGGGTGTGACTGTGAGCCGGGTCGAGTACACTTGGCTCCGCTTGGGACTACGAGAGGACCCAAGAGCCGCCGAGAGGACCCGACAGCTGCCGAGATACACAGGACATGCAAATGACACTGGGGTAAGGCTGTAAATGACAAGGCTACACTGACAAGGCTGCAATGACACTGGACAAGGCTGCAGATGGATGGGCAAGGCTGCAGATGGACACTGATAAGGCTGCATTGATGGGCATTTAGATGTAAGTTTTTTCCTTAAACTTCCCTCCTAAGTTTTTTTTTCCTTAAAATTCCCTCCTAAACTTGGGGTGCGTGTTATACGCTGATAAATACGGTAATGTATAGAAGGTAGGGCCCAAAAGTGACTCAAGCCCAGGGGCCCCCACCACCCTAAGTCCTGCCCTGCAAGTGGCACACAATTGTGAAGTGGAAGGAAAATGATGAAATGTGGCGTGCATTCAGCCCCCTTTACTCTGATATCAACCTAATCGTTCTCTTTGCTCCTCCCAAGACCTTCTGCTTGCTAACTCCCTTGTCACCTCCTCTCATGCTCGCCCTCCAGGACTTCTCGTAAGCCTCTCCCATCCTCTGGAATGCTCTACCCCAATCTGTTTGACTTTTGCCTACTTTGTCCACTTTCAGACGATCCCTGAAAACTCATCTCTTCAGAGAAGCCTATCTGGCCCCCACCTAACAACTGTAATTTTATTGTCTCCATCAGCCCATCCCCCACATTTATTACCTCTTGTATCTCTTGACCTTCCCTCCTAAATTGTAAGCTCTAAGGAACAGGGCCCTCTGATTCCTCCTGTATTAAAGTGTATTGTATTTGTACTGTCTACCCTCAAGTTATAAAGAGCTGCATAAACTGTTGGCGCTATATAAATCCTGTATAATAATAATAATAATAATAGTGGAACCAATTGCCTTCAGAAGTCACATAATTCGTAAATAGAGTCTACCTGTGTGTAATTTAATCTCTGTGAAGCCCTCAGAGGTTTGTTAGAGAACCTTAGTGAACAAAGAGCATCATAAAGGCCAAGGAACACACCAGGCAGGTCAGGGGTAAAGTTGTGGAGAAGTATAAAGCAGGGTGAGGTTATAAAAAATCTCCCAAGCTTTGAACATCTCACGGAACTCTGTTCAATCCATCATCTGAAAATGGAAAGAATATGGCACAACTGCAAACCTACCAAGACATGGCCGTCCACCTAAACTGACCAGCCGGGCAAGGAGAGCATTCATCAGAGAAGCAGCCAAGAGGTCCATGGTAACTCTGGAGGAGCTGCAGAGATCCACAGCTCAGGTGGGAGAATCTGTCCACAGGACAACTATTAGTCGTCTCTCCACAAATCTGCCCTCTTTGGAAGAGTGACAAGAAGAAAGACATTGGTGAAAGAAAGTCATAAGAAGTCCTGTTTGCAGTTTGTGAGAAGCCATGTGGGGGACACAGCAGACATGTGGAAGAAGGTGATCTGGTCAGATGAGACCAAAATTGAACTTTTTGACCTAAAAGCAAAACGCTATGTATGGCAGAAAACTAACACTGCACATCACCCTGAACACTCCATCCCCACCGTGAAACATGGTGGTGGCAGCATCATGTGGTGGGGATGCTTTTCTTCAGCAGGGACAGGGAAGCTGGTCAGAGTTGATGGGAAGATGGATGGAGACAAATACAGGACAATCTTAGTAGAAAACCTATTATAGTCTACAAAAAACTTGAGACCGAGGCGGAGGCTCACCTTCCAGCAGGACAACGACCCGAAACATACAGCCAGAGCTACAATGGAATGGTTTAGATCAAAGCATATTCATGTGTTAGAATGGCCCAGTCACAGTCCAGACGTAAATCCAATTGAGAATCTGTGGCAGGACTTGAAAATTGCTGTTCACAGACGCTCTCCATCCAATCTGACAGAGCTTAACCACCTTCAGACCGGACCATTTTGCTGGTAAATGACCAGAGGTCTTTTTACAATTTGGCACTGCGCTGCTTTAACTGGTAATTGCGCGGTCATGCAATGTTGTACCCAAACAAAATTTGCGTCCTTTTCTTCCCACAAATAGAGCTTTCTTTTGATGGTATTTGATTGCCTCTGCGATTTTTATTTTTTGCGATATAAACGTAAAAAGACCGCAAATTTTGAAAAAAAATGATATTTTCTACTTTTTGTTATTAGAAAAATCCAATAAACTCAATTTTAGTCATACATTTAGGCCAAAATGTATTCAGCCACATGTCTTTGGTAAAAAAAAAGTCAATAATTGTATATTTATTGGTTTGCGCAAAAGTTGTCACATCTACAAACTAAGGTACGTTTTCTGGAATTTACGCAGCTTTTAGTTTACGACTGCCTATCTCATTTCTTGAGGTGCTAAAATGGCAGGGCAGTACAAAACCCCCCCAAATGACCCCATTTTGGAAAGTAGACACCCTAAGGAAATTGATAAGTGGCATGTTGAGCCCATTGAATATTTTATTTTTTTGCCTCAAGCGATTGAATAATGACAAAAAAACATTTTTTTTTTTTTTTTACACAAAGTTGTCACTAAATGATATATTGCTCACACATGCTATGGGCATATGTGAAATGACACCCCAAAATAAATTCTGCTGCTTCTCCTGAGTACGGGGATACCACATATGTGGGACTTTTTGGGAGCCTAGCCACGTACGGGGCCCCGAAAACCAAGCACCGCCTTCAGGCTTTCTAAGGGCGTAAATTTTTGATTTCACTTCTCACTACCTATTACAGTTTTGAAGGCCATAAAATGCCAAGATGGCACAAAACCCCCACAAATGACCCCATTTTAGAAAGTAGACACCCCAAGCTATTTGCTGAGAGGCATTTTGAGTCCATGGAATATTTTATATTTTGCCACAAGTTGCGGGAAAATTACAAACTTTAATTTTTTTTTATTTTTTTTTCACAAAGTTGTCACTAAATGATATATTGTTCACACATGCTATGGGCATATGTGAAATGACACCCCAAAATAAATTCTGCTGCTTCTCCTGAGTACGGGGATACCACATATGTGGGACTTTTTGGGAGCCTAGCCGCGTACGGGGCCCCGAAAACCAAGCACCGCCTTCAGGCTTTCTAAGGGCGTTACAGTTTTGAAGGCCATAAAATGCCAAGATGGCACAAACCCCCCCCAAATGACCCCATTTTGGAAAGTAGACACCCCTAAATTTAGGGGTACACTAGTGAGACTAGGTAATAAATGGCGGGTGCCCTGAAACTATAAAAAAAATAACTAACCAACCAGCGTCACCTGTAACAGTTATATGGTGATCACTGGTGAAAGGGTTAACTAGGGGGCAATCAGGGGGCTTTATGCGGTAGTATATGGGGGTCCCTGGCGCTATAAAAAGCTGCGGCGAACCTAAATACCTACCTGCCTAACTAGCGTCACCTGTGACACTAATACAGTGATCAGAAAAACGATCGCTTATTAGGCTGGGTTCACACTGGAGCGATGCGGGAACGCCACGAATCCGCGGCGGGTTCCCGCATCACATGCCTCCCGGCGGCAGTTCACACTGCCCTATGCGAACTGCTGGGAGTGTCAGTGAAATGTTAATGACACCCCCAGATCAGTTCGCATATCGCAGTGCGATCTGCAAACTCGGATCGCATGGTGTGAACACCCATGCGATCCGATTCTGCTGCGGACCAAAAAAAGGGTCCCGTGCGAGTTTGCGGCGGGTGCGGCGGGTGCGACACGAATTCAGCCATACTATCTGTATGGCTGAACTCGAATCGCACAGAGATCGGATGTGATTTGCACTGCAGTGCGGTGCGAATCACATTCGTTCTCATAAACCGCTGCAATGTGAACCCAGCCTTAGTGACACTGGCGACGGGGGGTGATCACGGGGTTAAACCTTTATTGGGGGGGTTAGGGGGGTACCTTAGAACTAAAGGGGGCTAACCCTAACTGCCCTAACAGTTATTACAGTCACAAATGACACCCGCCGGGTGATCAGGGGGTTAAACCTTTATTAGGTAATAAATGGCGGGTGCCCTGAAACTATAAAAAAATAACTAACCAACCAGCGTCACCTGTAACAGTTATATGGTGATCACTGGTGAAAGGGTTAACTAGGGGGCAATCAGGGGGCTTTATGCGGTAGTATATGGGGGTCCCTGGCGCTATAAAAAGCTGCGGCGAACCTAAATACCTACCTGCCTAACTAGAGTCACCTGTGACACTAATACAGCGATCAGAAAAACTATCGCTTATTAGGCTGGGTTCACACTGGAGCGATGCGGGAACGCCATGAATCCGCGGCGGGTTCCCGCATCGCATGCCTCCCGGCGGCAGTTCACACTGCCCTATGCGAACTGCTGGGAGTGTCAGTGAAATGTTAATGACACCCCCAGATCAGTTCGCATATCGCAGTGCGATCTGCAAACTCGGATCGCATGGTGTGAACACCCATGCGATCCGATTCTGCTGCGGGCCAAAAAAAGGGTCCCGTGTGAATTTGCGGCGGGTGCGGCGGGTGCGACACGAATTCAGCCATACTATCTGTATGGCTGAACTCGAATCGCACAGAGATCGGATGTGATTTGCACTGCAGTGCGGTGCGAATCACATTCGTTCTCATAAACCGCTGCAATGTGAACCCTGCCTTAGTGACACTGGCGACGGGGGGTGATCACGGGGTTAAACCTTTATTGGGGGGGTTAGGGGGGCACATTAGAACTAAAGGGGGCTAACCCTAACTGCCCTAACAGTTACTACAGTCACAAATGACACCAATGCAAAAAAAAAAAAAAAAAAGCAATTGGTGTCACTGTGACTGGGGGGGCAGGGGTAATTGGGGGGTGATCGGGGGGTAAAGGGGGGGTGTGAGTGTGCCTGGCATGTTCTACTGTATGTGGGGTGTGTTGGTGCAACTCACCGAACCTCTCTCCTCGGTGCCGTAACGAAAACTACCGACACGGAGGAGAGAATACATCACTTCCTCTCCTGTGTTTACATTACAGGAGAGGAAGTGATGTCACCGGACATTTTCATTCGCCGGGAGCGATCGCGAGGGGGTGGCCATGAATGAATGGCCGTCCCCTCGTCCGGGATCGCTCCCGAACGAATACCGACCGCCGCAGGCACGTACATGTAAGCCCTTATGCCTGCCCGTGCCATTCTGCCGACGTACATCGGCGTGCGGCGGTCGGCAAGTGGTTAAGCAATTTTGCAGAGAAGAAGAATGGGCAAAAATGTCCCTCTCTAGATGTGCAAATCTGGTAGAGACACCCCCAAAAAGACTTGCAGCTGTAATTGCAGCGAAAGCTGGTTCTACTCCGGGGGGCGCCATACAAATGCCCGCCACACCTTTCACATATTTATTTGTAAAAGATTTTGAAAACCATTTATTTCCAAACTCCTTGAACGTTTAGTCTACAACCGACTGAGCGACCACCTAATTGAGAATAACCTTCTTGATCCCCTTCAGTCTGGATTTTGTCCACAGCAATCCACAGAAACTGCTCTCCTAAAACTCACAAATGAGCTACTAACAGCTCAAACCAATGCCAATGGTCATTATTCCGTACTCTTAAGCCTCGTACACACTGTACGATTGTTGGCTGAGCATCTGATTTTTGTCAAAATGGCGCGTGCCAGGATCTTATCTTGCATATTAACATTACACAATTGTCGTACCACAAACACGAACGTAGTGACGTACTGCAAGGAATTTCAGCTCTTGAGCGCCACCCTTTGGGCCCCTTCTGCTAATTTCGTGTTTGGTGAGCACTGATTCCGAGCATGTGTGTTTGTACTTTCGACTTTTGTGTGACTGATTTGTGCACTAACCGTACGAAAATCTGACGTCAAACTGTTGTCCGCCAAAAATTTACTAGCCTGTCATCCAACATTTGCTGGGGGAAAATTGGACAACAATTGTCAAAAGGAGCGTACTTAGGCCTTGTACACACGGTCGGAGATTCCGACAACCAAATCCGTCGGATTTTGTCCGTCGGATTTTGTCCGAAACTGTTGTATACACACGGTCGGACGAAGTTGTCGGAAAATCCGATCGTTCAGAACGTGATGACGTTATTTCGTTATGACGGGACTACGTTCAGGCTAGTAGCCAATAGCTTTGGTGTAGGAATTTGATCTGAGCATGCGTGGCACTTTGTCCGATCGGAATTCTCTACACATGATCGGAGTATGTCGGATCGGAGCATTTTGCCAGAAAATATTTCCGGCAAGTTGGAAAATTTGGTCTGACGGAAACAGTCCGATGCAGACCACACACAGTCGGAATATCCGACAAAACGCTCCGATCAGACACATTCCGTCGGAATCTCCGATCGTGTGTACAAGGGCTAACGGTAAGACTTTAGAACAACAGTCTGTCAACAGACAATTCCCTGCCAACAACTGAACCGTCTGTACGAGGCTTTACTCTTGGACCTCTCTACCAGCTTTTGATACAGTTGATCACTTTCTCCGCCTCAAAAAACTCAATTTGCTTGGTCTCCATGGCTGTGTTTCCCGTTGATTTGAATCTTACCTATGTCACCGCACCTTTAGTCTCAGTTATAACTCCACTTCCTCCTCTCCAACTCCTCTTACCGTTGGGGTCCCCCAAGGTTCTGTCCTTGGACCTCTACTATTCTCGATCTACACGTCCTCCCTGGCCAGCTGATAACCTCCCATGGCTTCCGCTATCATTTATATGCCGATGACACCAAAACCTCTCTACCCCTCAGCTCACTCCATCAGTCTCCTCTCACATCACCGATTTACTATCAGACATATCAGCCTGGATGGCACACCACTTCCTCAAACTGAATCTAAAACCGAGCTCTTAATATTTCCTCCCTCACATGCCCCTTCCCCTGACTTCTCTGTCAAGATCAATGGCACAACTATCAGTCCGTCCCCACATGCCAGGGTGCTAGGGGTAACCCTAGACTCTGAACTTGGCCACCACCGTACCCACATACTTCTTAAGTGGCCACCACTGTACCCTCATACTTTTCCACTGACTACTACCATCCCCACATAGCTCTCCACTGGCCATCACCATACCCACATTCAATTCCACTGACTACAACTGCACCCACATACCTTTCCCCTGCTTATCACTCCATCCCATAGTTCTCCACTGACCACCACTGTACCCCCATACTTCTTCCCTGACCAGTGCTTTACCCACTTACTTCTCCACTGACCACAATTGCACTCCCTGACTATCACTCTACCCACATACTTCTCTACTGACCACCACTGTAACCCCATACTTCTCCTCTGACTTCCACTACACCCATGCACTTCTGCCCTGACCACCACTGCACCCCCATACTTCAGCCCCGACCACCACTGTACCAACATACTTCTCCACTGGCCACCACCATACCCACATACTTCTTCACTGACCACCACTGCACCCATGCATTTCTGTCCTGACCATCACCATACCCACATACTTCTTCACTGACCACCACTGCACCCATGCATTTCTGTCCTGACCATCACCATACCCACATACTTCTTCAGTGGCCACCACCATACCCCTATACTTCTCCACTGACCTCCATCATACCCACATAGTTCTCCACTGACCACCACTGTACCAACATACTTTTCTGCTGGCCACCACCATACCCACATTCTACTCCACTGACTACAACTGCACCAATGAATTTTTCGCTTGACTATCATTCCACCTCATAGTTCTCCCCTGATTACCACTGTAACCCCATATGTCTTCCCTGACTAGCACTGTACCCACATACTTCTCCACTGACCACAATTGCACTCATGTACTTCTTCACTGACTGTCACTCCACCCCTATACTTCTCCACTGACCACCACTGTAACCCCATACTTCTCCCCCGACTTCCACTACACCCATGCACTTCTGCCCCCTACCACCACTGCACCCCCGTACTTCTGCCCTGAACACCATCGTACCAAAAGCAACATACTTCTCCACTGGCCACCACCATACCTACATACTTCTCAACTGACCACCACTGCACCCATGCATTTCTCCCCTGACCCTCACCGTACCCACATACTTCTTCAGTGGCCACCACCATACCCCCATACTTCTCCACTGACCACCAACATACCCACATAATTCTCCACTGACCACCACTGTACCAACATACTTCTCCACTGGCCAAAACCATACCCACATTCTACTCCACTGACTACAACTGCATACATGTACTTCTCCACTGACTATCACTCCACCTCATAGTTCTCCACTGACCCCCCACTGTAACCCCATATGTCTTCCCTGACTAGCACTGTACCCACATACTTCTCCACTGACCACAATTGCACTCATGTACTTCTTCCCTGACTATCACTCCACCCCTATACTTCTCCACTGACCACCACTGTAACCCCATACTTCTCCACCCATGCACTTCTGCCCTGACCACCACTGCACCCCCATACTTCTGCCCTGACCACCACCGTGCCAACATACTTCTTCACTGGCCACCACCATACCTACATACTTCTCCACTGACCACCACTGCACCCATGCATTTCTGCCCTGACCACCACTATACCAACATACTTCTCCACTGATCACCACCATACCCACATAGTTCTCCACTGGTCACCACCATACCCTCATTCTACTCCATTGACTACAAGTGCACCTATGTACTTCTCCAATGACTATCAATTCACCCCATAGTTCTCCCCTGACCACCACCGTACCCACATACTTCTCCACTAAACACAATTGCACTCATGTACTTCTCCCCTGTCTATCACTCCACCCCTATACGTCTCCACTAACCATCACTGTACCCACATACTTATCCATTGACTGGGTAACTCCAGGTACTACAAATGTCTGTACTATGTACACTGTGCTATGTATTACATTTCCCAGACTGCTAAACTCTGTACCAGATACTTTACATTCATATGTATAGGAAATTATTAAAGTTATTAAGTATTTATTCTGTTCAATGGACAAGAACATGTTTGATCATTTTAGATCCACAAAAATAATCTACTATAAAAATCCGCCCCTCCAACCTGATAAATCCAATCACCTCCTGTACAGTCACATTACTAATTTGCCCCCGATTCACCAAAGATTGGACACACGGATGTGATCAAGGGAGCAGCGTGCCTTCACAGCTCCGCTACTCCGGACCACCATCCGCATCATTTGGAGCCACCATCCGCCCACAAACGCCACCATCTGCCAGGTGAAGGTGAGCTGCAGCCGGGGATGCCATCATCTGCTGCCCGGAAAGGGGCTAGAGCGCGCAGGGACCAGCAGCATTCATACGCAGCGGGAGACACAGCGCTTAGCCCCCGCCATCTTGTCTTCCCCGCCGCCCTCACAGCGCGCCAAGCACACAGGAGGGAGGATGGCACAGCTGAAAGAGCTGGAGGGAGCTGTGCCAGTGCCAGATCCGGCCCCAGCGGTGGATACAGATGCCATTACCCGGCCAATATTGGAAGCGTTCAGCGCAAGTAAGGCAGAGCTTATGGGTCGCATAGATCATCTCTCCTCTGAATGCAACTTGATTAGACATGATCTGGACAAGATAAGGGGCTGCCTGACCCCTGTAGAAACGAGGGTGTCAGATGTAGAGGACACGTCCCATAGCTACGGTGCCCAGCTTGCGGAACTCAGGGATCAGGTTAGAGCGCTACAGCATAAGACTATTGATGCTGAGGACAAACAGAGGAGTAACAATATTCGGGTGGTGGGGCTCCCAGAGGGGACTGAAGGTGACAAGCCAGCACAATTTGTAGAACAATTCTTTAAACAACTGCTGTCTATTCCAGAAGTGCCTCCCACGTACATGGTAGAATGGGCACACAGGGTCCCGACGGGTAACAGGCCTCCGGGAGCCTTCCCCTGGCCATTCCTGGTCCGTTTTTTGAATTTCCGTGACTGGGACATGATCCTGACATAGGCCAGAAAAGTCCCGGAGTTAAGTCACGGCAATGAAAAGATTATGCTCTTTCCGGATTTCTCTGCTGCCACACAACAGAAGAGGAGATCTTTTAATGATGTGCGACGTCGACTGAGAGACAAGGAGATCAAATACAGCATGTTGTATCCAAGTAAACTCCGGGTTCAACACAGGGGCGCTGTAAAGTTCTTCGAACATCCTGAGGAGGCCAGTGACTGGATGGACAAGGAACTGTGAGTGGTTTTCCCTTCTGGATGGCTTTCGGAAAGAGTTGGTGTTTTTCACTCGGCACTATGTTATGCTCTGTTTGATCTCTTCGGCCGAGTGCAGGATAGAACTCGGCTTTTTGTGCCTAAGGCCGCTGCTGATTTACTCTACCTTGCTCTTACCCATATTTCCTTCCCTGCAGCGGGTCACGAGCCACCTTGCATAAGAATCACGCCACTCCTGGAATAGGGGAATGGGGATTCTTTTGGGTTGGTGATGCAGAGGTCTGGGCCCGGTGGATACTATATTCAATGATGCATACATTTCCCTGTATTGCGGGTGACCCCCTCCTGAGTGAACTTGATATCCTGTCTTGGTGGGGTTTTACGGGATAAGGGTCAACCTTGTTTCATGGTTACAGGACCGGGGGGGGGGGGTGGATGCCCATACGTTATACCCTGGCTGCAGGCTCTCTTTACGTGGGTGATACGCGCTTAAGCGTGCTCTGCAGTGGTAAACTATGCATTGATACATGGCTCCAATATGGTATGGAGAGACAACGTGGAGTGGAAGAGGTCTGAACTAAGAACTGCCGGACTACCGATCACTGCGGCGTGGCAGTGCCACAGCCACAACTGTTCTTTTGGTTGTGTTTTTGGGGTTAGGGACAAAGCTGAATACCGGACTAGTTGGGGTTGTTACTGGTATAAAGGCAGGGGTGGGTTCTAAGGGAGTCACAGCTCGACTTGGGGATATACTTACAAAATGTGTTCTTCATGTACTTTTACTTTATGTCTGGATTGATTTTATCCTAAACTTACCAAAGGTATTCTGGTCCATTTATGCAAACTACCAACATAATGGCGGATGATGTGAGAATTGTTCCATGGAATGTTGGGGGGTTGGGTCAACAGGTGAAGAGGGCTGCTATTTTTAAATTTATCAAACTGTCCAAGCCACACATCATCCTCCTGCAGGAGACTCATCTCGACGGCAGCAGGGTCTTAGCTCTGCGTAGACCGTGGATACAGAGAGCTTTACACTCAACGTATTCCACGTTCGCCAGAGGGGTCTCTATCTTGATTAGTAGGAGTATCTCCTGCAAGATCTATCAAGTTGTCTCTGATCCGGGAGGCAGATTTGTGGCTGTGGTTATAGATGTTTCTTACAAACAAATGGTACTGGTTAATGTATATGTCCCGCCTCCTTTCCATGTCAAAGTGTTGTATGATCTGTTGTCCAAGATTGGACCAAATGCTCACCTTCCGGTGCTTTGGTTGGGGGACTTCAATGCCATCCTCGATGCGGCCTTGGATACCACCAACCCGCACAGGGGGGAATCGGCTGATTTGATTGGCTGGTGCTCGGTGGCAGGCCTTGTGGATTTGTGGAGGTGGAAACATCCAATGGAGAAAGGGTACTCACATGTGTCGTCGACTCACAAGTCGGTGGCGAGAATAGATTTGGTGTTTGGAAATATATCGATGCTGCAATATGTGACTGGGGTGACCTACCTGGCGGGGGGATTGACAGATCATAACCCACTTGCGGTTAACTTGACGCTTCCATCGGGGGGGAAGAGAGGGGGATGGAGACTTTCCCCGGGTTGGATACAAAATGACCTTGTCCATGAACAGGTGTCTGGAGCTATGCAAACGTACTGGTCTACTAATGTAGGTACGGCTAACCCACAGGTGGTATGGGACGCGTTCAAAGTGGTGACACGAGGGCATTTCATATCGGCCATTAAAATGGCTCGGCTGACTGATGGGAAGGAGGTGGAGGGCTTACTGCAGCATGAAAGTCAGGCAGCCAGAGCTCATGCGGACTCCCCATCGGGAGCAACCTATGAGGCCCTGCTGGAGGCTAGGCGTACATTATCGTTGCATTTTACTAGTCAATCCCACGTGGAAACAGCTAAAAAGGCCCAGACGGTTTTTGCAGAGGGTGACAAAAATGGGAAACTTCTGGCAATGCTGGTGGCTGACCATGGCTCCCTCACCTGTGTTCTGGTTCTTAGGGGGCAGGGCGGAGGATTGATCAGTGATCCGGGGGCTATAATGCAAGAGTTTGTCAGATTTTACTCTGCATTATACTCCCCTATCCCTCCCTACGACCTGTTAGAATTGGATTCCCTATTGGGAGATCTACCTATACCTAGGCTTTCTGATGCCAACCGGGACTTATTAGAAGCCAAACTCACGATCGACCAAATACAGACGGCGATTTTTGCATTTCCCCCTGGCAAAGCCCCTGGCCTGGACGGGTTCCCAGCAGATTTTTACAAAGCTAATGTGGACATGTTGGCCCCTCGACTTCATGCACTTTTGGAATACTGTCATGTGCAGGGTTCACTCCCACACTCTATGTTGGAGGCGTACATGGTCCTCCTGTTAAAACCGGGAAAGGACCCCATGGATTGTGCGTCCTACTGACCGATTGCCCTGCTAAATATGGATTTAAAAATTCTGACTAAGATACTGGCACGAAGGTTAGCTGAGGTGCTCCCCTCGATTGTTAATATTGATCAAACAGGCTTTATGCCGGGTAAGTTAACAGACACGAATCTAAGATGTTTTTTTACCCACTTGCAGATTGAGCCGGTAGAATTGTGGTCTCAATAGACTTTGAGAAGACCTTCGACTCTGTGGACTGGATGTACATGACCAAAGTGTTAGAGGTTATGGGGTTTGGTCCACAGTTTCGGAGATGGATAGCAATGCTTTATGCCCAACCGAGGGCGGTGATTAGACTGGGTTCGGCTACGTCCAATTTTTTTGGGGTGGGCAGGGGGACGAGACAGGGCTGTCCTCTGTCCCCCTTTCTGTTCTCCCTGGCTCTGGAACCGCTTGCGGTGGCACTACGGTCATCTGGTGACATTGGACATATTAGAGTAGGTTCAATTGACGAGACGCTTGCATTGTACGCGGACGACATGTTATTATTCCTAAACGACCCTGGAGAATCATTGACAGTGGCCTTAGGGATCATAGACCATTTTGCTCAGTTTTCAGGACTGAGGGTGAACTGGAGGAAATCCTCCGTTCTGCCCATTGATGCGACGGCCAGAGACAGTGCGGACCCCGGGTTGGCATTACGGTGGGTTGAATCCCTAAAATACCTGGGTGTTCAGGTCACGGCGAATGTTGAGGACTATGTGGCCCTTAATCTACTACCCCTGATACAGCTTCTCAAAAAGAAAACACAGGCATGTATTAAACTTCCGTTGTCCCTGACAGGCAGGATTAGTTTGCTGAAAATGAAATTCCTCCCCGTTGTGTTATATTTTCTTAGACATGCACCGGTTTGGGTCCCAAGGTCGTATTTTCGCAAACTTGACAGTATAATTTCATCTTATCTTTGGGCCCCTGGGTCACCCAGAGTGGGAATTAAAGTGCTACAGGAGCCCAGGGAGAGGGGTGGTCTAGCTTTACCTGACTGGCATAAATACTACTTCGCCGGGCAGCTGGTGTTCGCACACAGATGGCTGACAGCTGATGATGGGGATGCGGCTACAGTGTTGGAGGCGGCTCACCTAGGGGCTTATGACAGCCTGCGATTCGCCTTGTTTAGAGGTACAAAATCTGAGCTACCGCTAACACTGTCAATGAAGGCCACTATCAGGGCGTGGGGAGCAGCGGTAAAACTGGCATGCCCCAGCTTTAGGGGGGTATCCCCATCAATGCCCCTATGGATGAACCCGACCATGCCCCATTTTTATAATCTTCTGGACCCCATGATTTGGGCGGTGAAGGGTATCAAAACAATAGGGGACATAATCAGATATGGAGAGTTACTAACTTTTACTCAATTACAAACAAGACACAACCTACCTAATGGTTATCTATTCCGGTTTCTACAAATTAGACATGCCTTTCAGGCACAGTTTCGAGAGATGAGAGTGGAGTCCCTGCCTTCGGCCTTGGAGAGGTTGTTGTCAGGGGAGGACCTGGTAAAACCCCTTTCGGTGACGTATAAGGAAATGTTTCAAATTACACCCCAGGCCATAGTAAGATGCAGGGACCGGTGGGCAGAGGAGGTCACAGATGTGCAGGGGGAAGACTGGGATGCCATTTCAACTAGATAGTTGGACTAGATAGTTGTTGTTTGTTAGACAGGAATTGGCCTATGGCCAGTGGATGTGTCCAACAGACACATCCAATGTTTTGTATGTATGTTAAAAAAAGATTGGACACACATTCCTTATTCATTCACCCAACAACCTCTATTCACCCTCTGCAACATTTTACTGTCCATGTAGACAGATTACATCGAGCCCCAGCAAGCTCGCCCAACTTTTATATATATAGATCCCTATTTTTAATTCAGAATCTTTTGGTGACTTTCCAGAGTTTATTGCTCATTGCAGCTGGAGCCAAATTCATCCGAACGTCATCAGTCTGGCGAGGACCTGTCATGGGATGTTTATTTGTTTTGCAATAATTTTTTTATACAGATAATAAATCATGCAACTTGTGTAACTACCGCCGAAAAAAATGTATAATTTACCAGCTTCATCAGAGAAGTAATAAAAATCTCTCCATTTCAATTAATCGATACAGTGTATACAGAATATGTGTGTGTGTATACACAGTGGGGGTCATTTACTAAGATTAATGCGCTGCGCCGGTTCATACCTTAATTGGTGCGCCGGATAAATCATTAATTGAGCGTGTGAACTGGCGCACTCATATGCGCAACAGCAATAATAATATGTCATTGATAATAGCGCGCACTGTATCATTAAGAGTCCATTCACACAGGGGCAACACGACTTCCAGCGCGACTTTGGGAGGCAACTTGGACACGACTTGAGTATGAAACACGGAGTGACTCCCTCACTTGGGGTGACTTACAACACGACTTTTAGTCACCCCCAGGCCAGACAACTCATTTTAAATAAGACCCTTAGGTCTGGTATGGATATTAAGGGGAACTGCGTGCCAAAAAAAAATGGCGCGGGGGTTCCCCTCAAAATCCATACCAGGCCCTTCAGGTCTGGTATGGATTTTAAGAGGAACCCCACGCCAAAATGTAAAAAAAAAATGGCGTGGGGGTCCCCCTCAAAATCCATACTAGACCCTTATCTGAGTATACAACCTGGCAAGCCGCAGTAAAAGAGAGGGGGCGCGGGAAAGCGCCCCCCCCCCCCCCCGAACCGTACCAGGCCACATGCCCTCAACATTGGGACGGTGCTTTGGGGGTAGCACAGGGCATTCGCCTGCTGCCGCAGGGGCGGTTTGTGCTATATAACGCAGGAGATGTTGAGGGCCTTGGCATGTTATGCGGGAAGTGTGTTGGCCTGATCGCCAACCCTCGACCGTTTGCAAGATGCAGAAGGTGTGGAGAGTACGCCTTTAAAGTGGAGCAGCCCACTGAATTGCCTCGGGCCTACCACATGAACGCTGTGTCAAGATTACTTTACCGGACACAGAGTCTGTTCTAATAAGAGACTGCACCTTAGAGATGCATACCACTAGGTGGCATGAGTCCGCGCAACTAGCACTGTTTTATAAGTAGAAGAAAAAAAAAGGTTTTAAAAGTTTTAAAGTTTAGAGGAGAGGAATCCATTGAGATCGGATGGAATCCTGCCTTCTAATAGTCTGTGTACAGTGTATTGTTTGCATGTTTTTTTTCTTTCTTTTTCAGGATTCACCAAGGAGCATCTATCAAGCTGCCGGAGAATGGGTGGTTTAGCTAGACAGGCTTGCGGGTAATCGTTACTGTATAATAATTTTTGTGTTTAACAATGTCTTCACACAATACTGGAAAATGTATTGTTTTCTTTTCCCTTTCCCATTCCTACCCTTAACATTCAGGTACTCTAAGGTTTTTTTTGTAGAGCTAGTTTGTTATCTCTGGGTTTCTTTTTTCCTGTCTTTTCCCAGACAACAAGGACATCATCTAAATATGCAGGGGGAGTGTGTAGCGGCGGCTCCTGAAGAGCACGCGCTATGCGTTTTTCAAAGTTAAAGTTATGCCTGAACTGCAGTTTGGTTTGGGTACAATTGTCTAAATTTAGACTTCAGCATCAGTCTGACTGGACTGTGAGATGTTCAGCCTGGCCACAGGGGGCACTGTCTCTTCTGGCAGGCATGGAACTATGGTCTAGTTAGGTGCTTAAGTTACTCTCTCTTGGAGCCCGCCCAGTGGGAGTGGCCCTTCTGCTGTGCCCTCTGGGAGAGGGTATTTAAGATGCGGACCTCACGTGGTTCAGGGTTTTCCGATTCAGAATGATGTACTGACTTCATGGTCCTGGTCCTCCTGACCAGCCCCCAGGAAGGCTATGGCCTGGGATGCAGATCCACCCTATTTTGATGTCTCTGGGCTGGCTAGCCCGAGGCAAGGAAACTAAAGAAAGATTCTGAGGTGGTTGGGTGCCATCTCCGGTTTGGGAGAGACCCAGTGACTTCAAGCATTCCAGGGGAGGACTCTTCAGAAGAAGACCACGTACGGGTTGGTTTCTTAGTAAGAGCCTGGAAGGGCTGAGGTACCCGAGAGAATCTGGTCTTGTGTATATATCGCCAAGCTGGCTAAAAGATCCAGGTATCCTACGAGTGTTTTCAAGTTTAGTTTCCCTACGTGTTCTACAACAACGTCTGTGGCAGAGACTTGTTCCTGAGTAAGCACCTTGTTGGCTGCTAGACCTTGTGAGAGAAGGACTGTCCAACCTGAGTGATCATCCAGTTGTGAATGGCTATTCTCTGGATGCAGTCAAAGTAAGCAAGTTCTTCAACGTTTTGACTTTGACACTTATGCCACGTACACACGATCAAATTGTCCGGCGTACTTAGTCCGCCGAAACGCATTTCACCGGACAATTCGATCGTGTGTGGGCTTCAGCGGACTTTCTCAGCGTAAAGCCTGGCGGACTTAGAAAGTATTTTTGCAGTCCAATCTTTCCGCCGGACTTAGGTTTCAGCGGACAATACGTTCGTCAGTATGCTAGTACGGCGGACTAAGAATGACGCATGCTCAGAAGCAAGTACAAAAAGGAAGCTATTGGCTACTGGCTATTGAACTTCCTTTTTCTAGTCCTGTCGTACGCACTGTACGTCAACGCGCTAGCAAACGCCGAACTTTCTGTGTGTCCGTGTGTCGCCAAGTCCATTCGGTAGAAAGTCCGCCGGACAATTCGATCGTGTGTACGTGGCATAAGAGTACCTGAATTTCCTTTCCAACCCTCTGATCCCAATTTAAGAGACTGTTCATTGTCTACGTTTTGCAAATAAAATCCATTCAAGTGGATCTGTTGTCCGTCTCTCAAGTTACTGGACCATCTACCACAGGAACCCCTAGACGTGCAATGAGGAAAATAGAAGGTAACGGTAAGCCCAAATCTAATCAGCAGCTCCTTCGGGGGTTAGTGCTACAGCTGTTTTTAACAATGAACTTTTATGTGTATTGCTGGCTCATCCCTAATGCTAACATGACCTGTGTGCAAATATCCTTAAAAATAAAACATAAAAGTGAACCAGCGTAAAAAAAAAAAAAAAAAGTCAAGTTGAGAGGTGAGCCCGTTCAACCTATGCAAATGCATTTAAGTTGCTTGACATTTACAAAGATTTTCCTGGCGCAGTGAACTAAAGCATTTAAACGTGCGCAAATGCTGCTTGCGCGTGCGCAGTGCATAAAATGACCTCACCCAGTTCTAAGTGTACTTGCAGGTGCAGCAGGCTTGTTCAGAAAAAGTTACTTTCTCATTCTATTTTGGGCATATTTGTTACTTGGGCAGTTATTACTATACGTCCTCACATCACCCCCATAATATTGGCACTTCCAACTTCTCTACATTTTGAGTTGAAGCATGTGTGCGCCGTGTCTATAGTGGTACACCAATCGCCGTCTCCCATGCGCAGAGAATATTATAGTAAATGTGGAATTGCGCTGTGTCACAGGCACAAATGTTTTGTAAATACAAAAACGGCCGTTTGCGCATTGGCATGCGCCGCAACTCATGGCGCAAACCGTTCGTAAATAAGCCCCAGTATCTCAAAAAAGTGAGTAGACCCCTCACATATTTGTAAATATTTTATTCTATCTTTTCATGTGACAACACTGAAGAAACCTCTGGCAACAAAAGTGAGTACGCCCCTAAGTGAAAATGTCCAAATCGGGACCAAGTAGCCATTTATCTCCACCCCCTGATGAAGTTCCATGAACTTAACACGTACGGGGGAGGAGCTGTGCGCTGACATCACCTGCTGCAGACCTGCATCTTACACACCACTCAGCCATCTGTGATGGAAATGCCATTTTTTAAACAGCAGTTTGCGAGTAACCATTTTTTAAATAAAGCTGCTTTGTAACTGATCCACAGTGAGCAGCTTAGAGTTATTTTAGCTTCACCTTTTGTAAATTCTGGGGAATCTACTGGAGTTCCTGTCTTTGCCTGGATCTTTTACCCTATGAAGGGACCTGCCTATTTGACCATCTGTTAATTCAGTGGTCCAGTCCTTAAGGTTGAGCGAAGGGATCAGGCATGTACTGGCCATTGGGACTACTGGGAGTTTCCCGCTGGGTCGATGGCTCAGTGGGCCACTCTGATGTAAGGGGGCTGGTGATGGGACACTCTTATGTAAGGGGGCTGGTGATGGGACATTGATGAAAGGAGGTGCTGATGGAACACTCTGATGTAAGGGGGTGCTGATGGGACACTCTATTGTAAGGGGGCTGGTGATGGGAGACTCTGATGTAAGGGGTGCTTATGGGACACTCTGATGTAAGGGGGTTTTTTGATCACTTTTATTCCTATTACAAGGAATGTAAACATCCCTTGTAATAGGAATATGGCATGACAGGTCCTCTTTACAGTGAGATATGGGGTCAATAAGACCCCACATCTCACCTCTGGCTTTGATCGTATTGGCGAGTCGGTAGAAGCACCGGAGGGCGGCGGGAGGGGGGGGGGGGTCTATGGCTATCACCGACTATGGCTGGGTATCTCAGAGTATGGCTGGGTATCTCAGAGTATGGCGTTGCAGAGTATTGCGTTGCAGAGCATTGCAGGGTATTGGCGGGTGTTGCAGAGCATTGCAGAGTGTTGCAGGGTATTGGCGGGGTATTGGCGGGTGTTGCAGAGCATTGCAGAGTGTTGCAGGGTATTGCAGAGTGTTGTAGGGCATCGCAGAGTGTTGCAGGGCATTGGCGGGTGTTGTAGAGCATTGCAGAGTGTTGCAGGGTATTGCAGAGTGTTGCAGGGTATTGCAGGGTATTGCAGAGCATTGCAGAGTGTTGCAGAGTATTGGCAGGGTATTGCAGAGTATTGCAGGGTATTGCAGAGTAATGGCAGGGTATTGCAGAGTAATGGCAGGGTATTGCAGAGTATTAGCTGGCATTGCAGAGTATTGCAGAGTAATGGCAGGGAATTGAGGGGTTAATTTTCGGTGAGCAGCGATGTGGGCACTGCAGATGCAGCCCACATCGCTGCTGACACCGATCTCTTCCCCCTCCGCTGTACCGATCGGTACAGAGAGGGGGAGGGAGGAAGCGGCGTCATGTTTGTTTACAAGTGATCACTCCGTCATTTGACGGAGTGATCACGTGGTAAACGGCCACGATGAGCGGCCATTTACCGTGATCCATGATGCGCCGGGTCCTGTGGACCCCGCGGTCACGGATGCTCTCGAGTGCGCGCCCCAGGGGGCGCGCGAGAGCGGAATTCTGGGAGGACGTCATATGACGGCCTCTCTGAGTTAAACAACTGCCCTGTAGCCATCATTCGGCTATGGGCCGGTTGTTAATGCGGTTAATGGCTGTGTGTTGAGTTATTTTGCGGGGACAGGAAATTTACACTGTTATACAAGCTGTACACTCACTACTTTACATTGTAGACAAGTGTCATTTCTTCAGTGTTGTCACATAAAAAGATAGAAGAAAAGATTTACAAAAATGTGACGGGTGTACTCACTTTTGTGAGATACTGTATATATATATATATATATATATATATATATATATATACACACACACATATGTATATATATATATATTATTAATGATTTATATAGCGTCAACAGTTTACGCAGCGCTTTGCAATGTATAGGGGGGACAACACAATTACAGTACAATACAAAAGGTACAGGAGGGCCCTGCTCATAGAGCTTACATTCTAAAGGGAGGGGGTGGTGGTACAAAAGGTAATAGCTGCAGAGAATGATTTGATGGTATATATATATATATATATATATATATATATATATATATACACACATATATATGCACACATATACTGTGTATATATATATATATATATATATATATATATATATATATATATATATATATATATATATATATATGCCTAGTCCCAAAATACCAACCAAGCCACTCTCTCAGGTCCTCCCAAGACCTCCTGCTCTCTAGCTCCCTTGTCACCTCGTCCCATGCTCACCTCCAGGATTTCTCCAGAGCTTCTCCCATCCTTTGGAACTCCCTACCCCAATCTGTCTGACTGTCCTCTAATCTATCCATCCCTGAAAACCCTTCTTTTTAAAGAAGCCTATCCTGCTTCTAACCTTGTTTTGATTGGCTCCAAATATTGAAGCTCAAATACTGACCAGTAGAACATTTCCTATATATCTTATTTAGCGGTTATCAATATTTATCAGTTTGCTCGGAGTTCAGCTTTTAGCGTTCTCTTGTTTATCATATTTGATGAAATTTCATTTTCACGTCATTTATATCATTGGCATCGGAAACAGAAGGGCTTGGAAACACATTGGAAAACCGGAGCCAGGACTCTTTGAAGCTTAAATAAACGGACAAACGGTTACATCTCGCATTACAGATTAGGACTGCAACTAAACCCGGCTATAATTTGCTGTATTAATTCAAAGCTTTTTATCCGAAAACCATTATGCAGATGGATTTCGTGACAAAGCTCACAATAATTAAGTTTGCCGGAGAGGCAACGGCTGACACGGTTTGCATTGTGCACATTGCTGAGAAAATAGGGCACCGGCTATTGGGATGGTTCCGCCGCGGGATAACGTCAAATAAACACAACTTTGTCTTCTAAAGAGTATACAATGATTATTATGGTGCTTGGGGAAGGACATGTGGGAGTAGAACAGACCCCCTGACAGGTCTCTCTGATTTGCCCCAGGTTTGGGTGTACCGGCAGCCAGGCACGTGGCCACTCAAGCTGCCTAGTTACTCAAGAATCAGCCAAGGGGTATCTTTTTTTATGCTTTAATCACTTCAATAACAGCCACTTTTACCTCCCTCCCCTCCCCTTTCTGCCCAATTTTCAGCTTTTAGCACTGTCACAGTTTGAATGACAATTGCTCGGTCATGCTACTGTATGTACCCAAACAAAAAATTTTATAAAAATTTTTTCACACAAATAGAGCTCTTTTTTGGTGGTATTTATTCGCCATGTTTTAATTTTTTTGCTAAATAAAAAAGACTGAGAATTTTGAAAAAAAAAATAATGGAAAATTCCTATCAAAATACTTACTGTAATTTTCCTTTCCTGATGGACTCCATGGCAGCAACGTGTGGGGTTAAGTCCCGCCTCCACTACCCTATAGGACACTACTACCATAAATCTTTGCTCCCTGCCCCTGGCCGTGTTTGGTAACTAGCCTACTCCAGCCATTTGGGAGGGAACTCCTGCTGCCATGGAGTCCATCAGGAAAGGAAAATTACGGTAAGTATTTTGATAGGAATTTTCCATTTTCCTGACAGACTCCATGGCAGCAACGTGTGGGAAATAACTCGCCAAACACACCCGGGTGGGCAAAATGCTGAACAAAAGATTTATTTAACGCTGTCAACCGACAGAACTTTCAAACCAAAATCAACAGACGATAAGGATGCTGGCTCAACACAATAGTGAGACATGAAGGTATGAATTGAAGACCAGGAGGCCGCTCTGCAGATTACTTCAGGAGCAACATGACGAGAAGCCGCCCATGAGGTTGAGAGACTTCTGGTAGAGTGAGCTGTAACCGCCTCAGGAGGAGCCAAGCCCTTCTCTCTATAAGCCCATTGGATTGCCTGGACCACCCAAGCAGCGATGGATCTGACGGAGGCCTTAGAGCCTCTATTTTTCCCATTAAACAACACAAAGAGAAAGTCAGTTTGACGAAAAGAAGCTGTAACAATCAGATATTGCTTTAGGGTAACTCCCAAATCAAGTGGATGTGGATCCGGACTTCCAGCAGAATTGAAGGTAGGAAGAGTGATTTCCTGGTTTTCATGGAAAACAGAGGTAACCTTGGGATTTGTCCCAAACATCGGAATTAGGACTACCCTATCTGGAAAGGTTCCTTTGCACCTAGAGACTGAATTTCGGAGATTCTCTTCGTCAAAGTTATGGCTACCAGGAAAGAGGTTTTAAGGTTTTAATTCCCTGACTGAGAGAGTTTTGTCAAGTTGAGAGAAGAAATCCAGAACCAATGTAAGGTCCCATTTGGAAAATCTAGGCTTGCTCTGTGGCCTAAGCCTGACTGCTCCTTTGAAAAATTGTTGGACCAAAGGATGATTGGCCCATGCGATTCCAGAAAAAGCTGAAATTGCTTATACCTGGACACGGAGAGAACTAACTGAAAGGGAGATATCCAATACTGACTGTAAGAAGCTTAAAACGTCCCGGACTGTCAGGGTATTACAGGAACTGGACCTTGAAGACAAGTGATTTGTAAACTTCTCCCAAATTCTCTCATATACCCGGTTGGTACTTCTTCTTCGTGCACTAAGAAGAGTGGGAATGACTTCTTCAGGACAGCCTAACGCCTCCAACCATCCCCTTTCAAAAACCAAGCCTTTAGGCGCAGGTGATCCAGGCAAGGATGTAATCTCGACCCTTGAGACAGAAGGTCTGGTCTGGATGGTAAAGGAATTGGATCCCTGACACTGAGGAGCATCAGAAGCGGAAACCAGGGTCTGTTGGGCCAATAAGGGATTATGGCTATCACTTCTGCTGTCTCTGACCTGAGTCTCCTCAGGAACTGATGAATGATAGGAGTTGGTGGGAAGGCATAGGCCCTGTGGAATCACCATTTCTCCGTCAGGGCGTAGACCCCGTAGGCTTGAGGATCCCTGTACCTTGAATAGTACCTCTCCAGTTTTTTGTTGCAGAGAGAGGCAAACAGGTCGACTTCCGGGGAGAGCCCCAACGTTAGGATCCAATTGAACACTTCCTCGTGAAGAGACCACTCATTGTTGTCTAGAAGTATCCGGGAAAGGAAGTCTGCCTGGACATTCTGAATCCCCGGAACATATGTTGCTGTCAGATCCTTCAGGTTCCTCTGAGCCCAGGTCATGATAGGTTCCACCTCCTGGAGAAGGGATAGACTTCGGGTACCCCCTTGCCTTCTCATGTACGCTACTGCTGTGGTATTGTCTAGCCTGAGTAAGACCAAGGCTCCTGAAATCAGATGCTATCAGAGCTTGAAAGGCTGCTCTTAACCCCAAGATGTTTGACACCGTCCTTCTGGAGGGAAGAACCCAGGTGCCCTGAGCCACTTCCGCCAGACAGTGGGCGCCCCAGCCTCTGTTGCTGGCATCCATCGTTATGGTTACCCATGAGATGGGGAGAATGGAATGGCAGTTGCAGAGATTTTCCCATTGGAGCCACCACGGAAGGGAATTTATCATGGATAAGCTGATCCGAATCAGCTGGGTTTTTGGGTTTTGTTGACTGACCATTGATGACTTCTGAAAGGGCCTCATCCTCCACTGTGCCCACCTCACCATTGGAATTGTTGCTACCATAGTGCCTATAATTTTCAAGCACTGGAGAGCCTGGAGATGAGAGGCAGAGAGGGCTGTACGAATTCTGTCCCTGACCACTGACATCTTCTCTTCTGGTAACGAGATGGTGCCTCTGACAGTGTTGGATAGGGCCCCTAAGAACACCAGCAACTGAGATGGGTCCAGCTGACTATTCTCCAAGTTCAAGATCCACCCGAACTCCTGTGGAGATGACCTGCTCTCTGTGTACCAGAAGTTGATCCTTGTCTTGAGCCAACAGCAGAAGGTCGTCTAGGTAGTGATGTAGACGAAACCCTTTGGTCCTCAGAAGAGCCACCACTGCCAACAGAACTTTTGAAAATACACGCAGAGAAGTTGATAGCCCGAAGGGAAGGCGTGTGAATTTAAAATGGCGCTTGCCCCCAGAGAAACGGATATACTGCTGGTAATGTTCTGCAACGGAAACATGAAAATAGGCATCCTTGAGGTCTATGGAGACCATCCAGTCCCCTGCTTGAACAGATTGTTGAATTGTGGATAATGTCTCCATCTTGAACTTTTCTTTTTTTATAAAACTGTTCAAGTGAGTTAGATCTATGACCGGCCTCAAGGCCCCGCTCTTTTTCTGGACCATAAATAGAGGAGAGTAGATTCCCATGCCTCGCTGATTGACTGGAACATGGATAACGGCACCTTGAGCCAACAAAGATTTCACATAGGCTAGAAGAATTAGCCTTTTTTCTTCTGTAGCCGGAAGAGAGGTGGGGACCCATCTGAGCCTGGGAGATTCCTTGAAGGTCCAAACATGACCTGAGGAGACTGTCTTGCCGGTCCAGAAGTCTTGGATCGAGGCCGCCCAGACATGGCGAAAGTGGAAAAGACGAGCCCCCACCTGATCTGTCTGAGCGGGCCCAACCTCAAAAGGATTTAGTCGGCTCCCTCTCTCCTTTTGAATCACTTTTTATAGATTTTTTAAAAGACGATTGTCTTGATTTCCAGGACCTGCAGAATTCATGGCCTGGGGTCTGTAACTGCGAGCTTCCCTAGCTCGTTCCTGGTACTGTCTCTTTGGGAAAGACCTTCTCTGGGCTTGCAAACGCCGGTCCTGGGGAAGGAACCCCGACTTCCCACCAGTGGCTCGGGTAATAGCCTCATCTAACTTATTGCCGAAAAGGGAGGACCCCTCAAAGGGGATACGGCACCATACTTGTTTTGAGGCTGGGTCCGCCAGCCAAGGACGGAGCCACAGAGCCCGCTTGGCCGTAACAGAAGAAAGCATCACCCGAGCCACCAGGCGTATGATGTCGATAGAGGCCTCCCCAAGAAAGGCGGAGGCCAGCCAAAGTTCTTGGATAGGCAAGCTCTTAGCCGTATCTTCAGAGATATTCCTGAGCGTCTCATTTACATTTTCCGTCCATACCTCCATTGCTTTGGACATAGCGGCCAGAGCTAACGCTGGCTTACAAGCCATTCCTGCTGTGAGATACTCTCTCTACGAATCAGCGTCAATCCGTCTGTCCAGAACATCCTTAAAAGAAACAGTATCCTCTAAGGGAAGTGTCACATGTTTTACCAGCCTCATGACTGCTGCGTCTACCAACGGCGCTGACTCCAAATGCTTCACCTCTTCCTCCTTGAAAGGATAGAGTTTTGAAATCTTAGACAGCATGGAATTTTTCTTCTCCACCTTGCCCCATTCATCTGTGATGATCTCACCCATTTCAGAGATAAAAGGAAAATTAACCGGTTCCTTCTTTAATTGTTTAAAGAATTTTCTCTGTTTGGAAGGAGCAGCCACAGGATCTTCCCAATTCAGGGTCTCTCTAATGGCTCTGACCAGAGGAAGAAGTAGAGCGAAATCAAAACCTACACAAGGATCGCTTTCATCAGAGTCACTGTCAGATATGGCAGCCAAAGGGTGGCTATGCACAGAGGATTCCCAAGTATCCTGCAGCTGAGTCTCCCTCCCTGGAGAACGTGACGGCTCTGCAGGAGGAACATAGGACTGGTCCTCAATATTTCTGAGGGACTCCTTAACAACTTTTTCCACCAGGGTGTTAAGTTGTTGATCCGCGTCACCCCTTTCTTTAGAAGCCTTGGCGTAGCAGAGATCACACAAAGATTTCCCTGCAGGGACATGGGCTCTACACCCCCAGCAGGCACCAGCTGAGTGACTGGATTGAGCCCTCGAGGAATGCGACCGTTCCTCACTACGGTGTCCTGATCTTGAGGAGGGACCATAATGTTTTGATTTGGAAGAGGAGTGCCGGTGATCAGGGCTGGTGCTACCACTAGGCAAACTAGGCAGCCGCCTAGGGCGCACTTCTGCCTGGGGTCGCTGGGCCATTGGTGTTCCTACTCTCTTCTCTCTGCAGCAAGCAACGAAATCTCAACATCAGCAGGCAGCCACCTTCGCACATAGTGTCAGAGGTGCAGCCTGACTCCCGAATGAATGGAAGCAAGTAAACATTCATTGATGGGCACTGGTAGGCTGCATTGATGGACGTTGGTAGGCTGCATTGATGGGCATTGGTAGGCTGCATTGATGGATGTTGGTGAGGCTGCATTGATGGGCGTTGGTAGGCTGCATTGATGGGCGCTGGTGAGGCTGCATTGATGGGCGCTTCATTAAAAAAGGTGGGGTATGCATGAGCAGGGGAAAGGGGGTGGAGTCAGGGGTGGAGCCGGGGGGGCAGCAAAATGAGGTTTCACCTAGGGTGTCAAAAATCCTTGCACCAGCCCTGCTGGTGATGCGACTTGGAGGTGTCGCTCCCTCTGTGAGAGCTGCGATGCTGTTCTGACCTGGAAGGGCTGAAACAGGAACAAGACAAGAAACCACAAGAGACAAGATATCAGGACAAAGATAACAGATATACACCCCTCTACCCACCGGACCCTCAGGCGAAAAGACAACAATAAAAATACCTTTTATGAGAGGGCTGGCCACAGACAGGCGGCAGAGAATCCATGTCCTCAGCGATATCCATACGTGCTGAAAAGATAACAAGGGATCAGTGCAAGGGACAGGGAAGGGATAGCCACCCTGTCCCAGAATGCCACTTACCAATAGATGCAACACAGAGGCAGGGAGAAGTCACCGCAACAGCCCGCAAGCATTCCCAAAGCTTGCAGACTAATTCCCAGTTTAAATAGCCTGCCCCTGTGATGTCATCACCGCGCCTGTGCGCATGCGCAAAATAGCGGCAGTTTGCCGCTACTGCGCTTGCGCGAAACCAAGCCTCGATCTCAAACCGCACTCGCGCATGCACAGTACGGCCGAGAACGCACACCCGGAAGTAAAACGGCGGCTGGAACGCGGAAGAACCAGCCGCCATGCCTGCACAGACAAACAAACAGAAAAAACTAGGACAGATAAAAAGATAACACAAACTGCTGCCATAATGAACAATAGAACCTCTCACCACTCCCACCACGATCGATCACTCGGCCGAAGATAAGGTAAGATGACACCGGACTTTCCAGGGGGCAAAATAGGTCACCTGCTAATAGCTGGCTATCCGACCAATGCGCAGCTTGCCTGCCAGTGGCCAGGACATGTTCTTCTTCACAGCGCCTCTTCCACTGCCCACTCCATACCCTGCTAATAGCTAGGGCTTAGCGGAGTAATGCGACTTTCCAGACCCAGAGTCGCAGACCGGCCGACCTCGATCGTGGGGATGATAAATCTTCAGGTAGAAAGACCACCTCTGGGTCCTTCGGAGGAGGACAAAAAAAGAACATGGCCAGGGGCAGGGAGCAAAGATTTATGGGAGTAGTGTCCTATAGGGTAGTGGAGGTGGGACTTAACCCCACACGTTGCTGCCATGGAGTCTGTCAGGAAAAAGTTTTTCTTTGTTTCTGTTGTTTTTTTTTTTTTTTTTTTGTGTTGTGTTGTATGTGTAAATTGACTGATAATTTTCCAATAAAATTAAGACTGATAAATAAAATTTTGCAAATAAATAATCTTTCTTCATGAATGTAGGCCAAAGTTTATTCTGCTCCATTTCTTTGGTGAAATAAATAACCCAAATCAGTGTATATTATTTAGTCTGTAGGAAAGTTATAGCGTTAACAAACGACGGGATATATATCTGAAAATGTACTGACGGCTGATCGAATTTCTTGAGGCCCGAAAAAAGGTCAGGACGGTACAAATATCCCCTAAATTACCACTTTTTGGAAAGTAGACAGTCCAAGGTATTTAGTAAGAGGCATGGGAATTTTTTGAAGTTGTCATTTTGGTCATCATTTTTTGGAAAATGAAGAAATGAAAAAAATATATATATATTTTTTTTACATACGGTCACCGTTGCAGTACAGTGTCATCATATAACTTTTTTTTTTCTTTTTTATACAATTTTTTTTTAACACACTTTGACAAGAGCAATATAATATTACCATAGTAACATTGTACTACTCTGGAGAATCGATCAGGATTTTTTCTTTTTTTTTTTTTTATACATTATGATTGCCTTTTGCAATGAATTTTACTGAGTGAAATCGATTCATTCAGTTTGTTTTGTTGCCATTAGCTGTGATTGGCCACAGCTGATCTCACATGGCACAGATGGGCTGTGATTGGCCCAGTCTGTACCATGTGATCACTGTGACCAATCACAGCTAGCACCACAATTGTACACAATGGGTGGCTTGGAAGGAAGCCTTCCATTGTTTACACTTGTCATGTGACCTGCTGTAATCGGTTACAGCGGTCACATGGTACCGTCAGCGGGCCGGTACAATGATCAGTCATCGACTGACATAGCCGCTGACACATCGCACTGCAGCGTGGTCCTTTGCTTGCTTTTATCCAGCCCTTAGGTCATTATTCCCCCCAGATCTTGCCACTGACACAGACAATGGGGTACTGGTCCTCTGACTCACACCAACAACAATGGGGCACTATTCCTCCTATTGATACCAATGATGGGGCACTATCCATCCTACTGATACCAATGATGGGGCACTATAAGTCCTATTGATACCAATGATGGGGCACTATTCTTCCTATTGATACCAATAATGGGGCACTATTGCACCTATTGACACCAATGATGGGGTACTATTCCTCCCACTGACACCAACAATGGGGCACTATTCCTTTTAATGAAACCAATGATGGGGCACTATTCCTCCCACTGACACCAATGATGGGGTACTATTCCTCCTATTGACACAAATTATAGGGTACTATTCCTCCCACTGATACCAATGATGGGGCACTATTGCTCCTATTGACACCAATGATGGGGTACTATTCCTCCCACTGACACCAACAATGGGGGACTATTTGGCAAGTATGAGGCAGCCACTTTGGGCCCCACAACAATGGATTTGGTTGTCGGAATCTCCGACCGTGTGTACAAGGGCTAAGGAGGACAGCTGCAGGACAGCTCCCAGGTTGCAACCCTTAGACACACACGTGCAGACAGTGATTGACCAGGGAAAGAACCAAATCGATAAACAATTTCGGAAAATAGGCACAGGCCAAAGGACATGGCAGACAGCCGACAAGCTTGACACATACAGGGTGGAGGTCAATGACTGAAGAGACAGGATCATGGGAACTCAGGAGCACCAGAGATACGCCGAGTTGTGAACCTTCTGGGCCATGGTGGAGGTGTGAATCCTAAACAAGGGCCACGACTAGGGCCGCGTACACACGCGTGGACTGTTCGCCCAACTTTGTCCGTCCAACAGTTTCGGCAAACAGTCCGCTCAAAATTAGCATGGACGGACATGCCCACACACGACGAACGAACAGTTTGCTGAAACCGTGCGCGATGACGTGAACGGTACGTACGACGGGACGAAAAATACGACGTCCTATACACTGCATTATAGCTTTCGGCGTGAAAATCCTTTCTGAGCATGCGCGCAACTTTGTTTGACGAACAAGCCTACACATGAGCGGACTGTTCGCTGAAACAAGGTTTCAGCGGACAGTTTTTCGGAAATTCCGAAAAACCTTGTCCGTCCAACTGTCCGCTGAAACTGTCCGCTGAAACTGTCCGCTGAAAGCCCACACACGAGCGGACTGTCCGCCCAAACACTGTTGAGCGGACAAAGTTGGGCGAACAGTCCGCCCGTGTGTACGCGGCCTAAGAAGGACAGCTGCAGGACAGCTCCCAGTTTGCAGCCCTCATATACACTTGTGCAGTCAGTGGTGGACCAGAGAAAGAGCCAGAACGACGTTCCAAATCAATAAGCAAATTTGGAAACAAGGACTGGGAAAAGGTCAGGGCAGGCAGTTGACAAGCATGGTCAGATACCTGGGGGATTGTGGTCGTTAACCAGGAGACCGGACCAAAGGGAAACTGGACTTGAAGATGCTGAGAGACACAGGGGACACTTGAGGCACAGAGCTCAGGGGTTACTGTGGACAGTGGGGTCACAGGAGTGTACAAAGATACTGAGATGATCACAGGAACAGGGGGTGAGGGTCTCTTGCAGCACTGGGGTGCTGGGAACACAAGAGTAGGGAAACACCACAGACATTGGAGGCATATTAGAGAAGTAAGAGCAGGATACCACCTAGCATTTCCCTAAATATTCGGGTTCTACAAAGTGCCCCTTCCTCTGCCAATTATGCTCTTACATTCACTCTTCATGTATAACAGTGATGTATATCTGACTTTTAACTTCTCCCTGAACTCCTCTTCCCTGCTGCTCTAAGTCCCTCATCATTTATCCTGTCAGCACTGAAAGGCGTGTGAATTAAGGACATCAATACAAAATGAATTATGCTTCCTAGAAATGACAGCCGGCATATTCTTTATAATAAAGGATTAGGTTCAGGTCCACACCGTGAAATTGTTTATTGAACAATGCCCGAGTCGCCCCCCACCCCCTTATAATCCATGCAAGTAACCCTTTGTAGCCCCTGTTCCTTCAGAAAAACACCCAAGCCCTTTTTTTGAGGTTTTCAGAAGCAGTTAATGTGGACATTTATTACGGGTACAACTCTTACAGTAAAGAATCCTTTCGGCAACTGGAGTGTAACCTCTTGGCACTGGCGCCTCCTGGTCCTCTAATGCCCCGTACACACGAGCGGACTTAAGTCCGACAGACTTCCAAAGGAGTTCCGTCGGAGTTCTGCTGGAATTCCGACGGAGTTCTGACAGACTTTTCGGCCGAACGGACTTGGCCACACACAATCACACTAAACTCCGACGGATTCGAACGTGATGACGTACGACTGGACTCGAATAAGGAAGTTCATAGCCAGTAGCCAATAGCTGCCCTAGCGTCGGTTTTAGTCCGTCGGAGTAGCATACACACGAGCGGAGTTTTCGAAGGGGACCGGGTCCGGCGGAGTTCCGTCGGGAAAATTTGAAGCATGCTTCATTTCTAAAGTCCGTCAGACTTTGGCGAATCAAAAGTCCGTTGCAGCCCACACACGATCGGATAGTCTGACGGACTCGGTCCTTCGGACTTTGGATGTTGAAAAGTCCGCTCGTGTGTACGGGGCATAAGGGGTTTCAGATGCCCAACCAGGATAGGAGCTTCTGGAGGGGACTGCAGGGTAGCAGGGCCGTTTTTAAGGCAGGGCAAAAGGGGCAGCTGCCCTGGGCCCTGTCATTGTTGTGGGGCCCAAAGTGGCTGCCTCATACTTGCCAACTATCCCGGTTTAAATTCCCTCGTCCCCTGAGGTTTTAGTCCTGTGCTGTGTCCCAATATTTCAGTGTGAAATGCTGCAATTAATGCTGCCCAGCTCTGCCTTATTGTTGTGTAAAGAGGACTCACCTGCATACCCTGCATTTACATGTAAATTACCGGAATTCATATGTAAATAGTGGCAGCATTCATATGTAAATAGGGGATATCATGCCCCCCTGAGGTCATATCCACAGTAATCTCTAGCAACCAATCAATAGAAATCCTGTGCTGTAACCTCTAGCAACTAATCAGTGAGCTGTAATGATGTGCTGTAACCTCTAGCAACCAGTCAGTGAGCGGTAATGATACACTGTAACATCTGGCAACCAATTGCAATAGCTGCCTCTGATTCAGTAAACAGATTTTGAGTCTAGCTGCTACCTGGGGACCCAAGAAAAGTTTTGCCCAGGGTCCAATCAATATTAAAGACGGCCCTGCAGGGTAGTCTCTAGCCTACTGACTATGGGCCCTGGCATTTGAGGGAGCTACAAGCATTCCGGACGATGGCCTATTATATGAGGCAAAGTGACATGTTATTACCAAATTTAACAGTTAAGGAAGCCATGATGGACTCTGTTGCCGGACTGTTTAGGGTGGTCACTCCCTAACCAATCAAGGCTTGTCTAGGGGCCTAGCTGTTGATTAGCTTACTGGGTAATTAGTTAGCTGTTGGTTGGATTGCTGTTTGATTAGATCACTGTTAGCTGTTCATTAGATGTACTGATGGTATTACTGTTTATACATAGTTACATAGTAGGTGAGTTTGAAAAAAGACACAAGTCCATCAAGTCCATCCTATGTCTGTGATTATATGTCAGTATTACATTGTATATCCCTGTATGTTGCGGTCGTTCAGGTGCTTATCTAATAGTTTTTTTTTTCGAAATGATCAATGCTCCTCGCTGAGACCACCGCCTGTGGAAGGGAATTCCACATTCTAACCGCTCTTACATTAAAGAGTCTTCTACGTAGTTTAAGGTTAAAACGCTTTTCTTCTAATTTTAGTGAATGGCCGTGTGTCTTATTAAATTCCCTTTCGCCAAAAAGTTTTCTCGCTATTGTGGGGTCACCAGTACGGTATTTTTATATTGTGGGGTCACCAGTCCTGTATTTGTATATTGTGGGGTCACCATTCCGGTATTTATATTTTGTGGGGTCACCAGTCCGGTATTTATATATTGTGGGGTCACCAGTCCGGTATTTATATATTGTGGGGTCACCAGTCCGGTATTTATATATTGTGGGGTCACCAGTTCGGTATTTTTATATTGTGGGGTCACCAGTCCGGTATTTGTATATTGTGGGGTCACCAGTCTGGTATTTATATATTGTGGGGTCACCAGTCCGGTATTTATATAATGAAATCATATCCCCTCTCAAGCGTCTCTTCTCCAGAGAGAATAAGTTCAGAGCTCACAACCTTTCCTCATAACTAATATCCTCCAGACCAGGGGTCATCAACCCCCGGTCCGCGGCCCACTGCCGGGCCGTAGACTGTTTGCAACCGGGCCGCAAAGGCTGCACTGTCTGACGAGCGGCGGCGGAGCGAGCAGAGAGATGACATCATCTCTCACCGCCCGACCACATCACAGCTGTTCCGTGCTCACAGCGGGGCCGCTATACTGAGGCAAGCGAGCAGAGAGATGAGATCATCTCTCACCGCCCGCCTGCTTCGCCGCTCTTCCACACTCACAGCGGGGCTCTATAATGCTGGAGGTGAGGAAAAGGAGCAGAGAGATGAGAATCTCTCACTACCGGCGCCCCCCGCACCCCCCCCCCCCATTACCACTGTTCTCCCTTACTACCCACTACTCCAAGCTTGCCTCTGAACTAATGCACACACCTGTGCTGTCACCACTGCAGTGACACCACTGCCACCACTGGCAGGTGACAATCCACATCTGGTGGCAAATGACAAGCTGCATTTGATGGCAGGTGACGTGGCAAGTGACAATCCAAATCTGGTGGCAGGTGATGTGGCAAGGGACAAAATGCATCTGGTGGCAGGTGACGCGGCAAGTGACAAGCTGCATATGAAGGCAGGCGATGTGGCAAGTGAAAAGTCGCATCTGGTGGTAGGTGACGTGGCAAGTGACAATCCACATCTGGTGGCAGATGACGTGGCAAAGGACAAAAATGCATCTGGTGACAAGCGACGTGACAAGCTGCATCTGAAGGCAGGCAACGTGGAAAGTGACACTCTGCATTTGGTGACAGGCAACGGGGAAAAGTGACACTCTGGCACATTCGGCATTATGGTGAGCTGAACTATTTCATTATATATTACAATGTAATAATAGAAATAATGCGCTTCAATCATCCTAACATCATATCAATGATGGTGCCGGGATGATTGAAGCGCCAATGCCAGCCATTGCCCCGATAAATTGTCCGCGAAAAGCCGCATACACCCCCCTGGGGCTTGGCACAATTTTCTTCAACAGCGCCGGTCCCCGGTGCCAAAAAGGTTGGGGACCACTGCTCCAGACCCTTTATTAGCTTTGTTATCCTTCTTTGTAGTCGCTCCATTTCCAGTACATCCTTCCTGAGGACTGGTGCCCAGAACTGGACAGTATACTCCAGGTGCGGCCGGACCAGAGTCATGTAGAGCGGGAGAATTATCGTTTTATCTCTGGAGTTGATCCCCTTTTTAATGCCAATATTCTGTTTGCTTTGTTAGCAGCAGCTTGGCATTGCATGCCATCGCTGAGCCCATCATCTACTAGGACCCCCAGGTCCTTTTCCATCCTAGATCCCCCCCCCCCCCGAGGATCACCCAAATGCATTATTTTAAATTTTTCTACATTGAACCTCTTTTGCCATGTAGATGCCCCACCCCATTAATTTGTTCAGATTTTCCTGCTAGGTTTCTACAACCTGCGGAGAAGTTATTGTACAGTTTGCATTGTTTAGCATAATGTGATCAGGCTTTTATCTGATTTTGTGTGGTATAAATTCTGTGTGAGTTTTCAATAAAGAGTTCCAGTTTGCACCCAAGCTATCATCTTCTAGTTTTTGGGTGCAACGCTCAGCTATAATACCTGGTTCCAGAGTGGAGGGAGCTGTATCTTGGCGGAGGCACCCGGGTGGCAACCATGCGTCACATGTGCCACTGTGTAGGAGCTTCCTGTAATGCCCCATAGATCAGATCATGTTGTCGGAAAATCCGATCATGTGTGGGCTCCATCAGACTTTTTCTGTCTGATTTTCCGACGCACAAAGTTTGAGAGCCGGATCTAAAATTTTCCGACAACAAAATCCCATCGTGTCTAGACAATTCCGACGGACAAAGTGCCACGCATGGTCAGAACAAATTACCAGACGAAAGCTATTGGCTACCGGCCCGTTCATAGTCCCATCGTACGTGTTCTACGTCACCGCGTTCAGAACGATCCGATTTTCCTGCAACTGCGACCGTGTGTGGGGAACACAAGTTTGTGCCAAAATCTGTCAGAAAAAATCAGACAGATTTTGTTGTCGGAAAGTCCGACCATGTGTATGGGGCATTAGACATGTGCAATTCGTTTTGGTTCAAAATAGTTTTTATCATGAATTTTCGACAAGTTCGTTAATTCAGAAATTCGAAGATTAGGAAATTCAAAAATGCGAAAATTCTGAAATAATAACGAACTAATAATAACTTAAAGAGGGATTCCACCAAAAAAAAAAATATTAAAAGCCAGCAGCTATAAATACTACAGCTGCTGACTTTTAATAAATGGACACTCACCTGTCCCGGGTTCCAGCGATGCCGGCAGCCGAGGCCGATCGATCGCTTGGCCCTCGGCTGCTGCCGCCACCATTCTAGGTGAGGGAATCAGGAAGTGAAGCGAATCGGCTTCACTTCCCGGTTCCCTACTGCGCATGCGCGAGCCGCGCCGCGCAATAGGAAATCTCTGCGCTGTCACTGGGACCCGTGTGTGTCCCAGCAGACAGCGCGGCAGGGCAGGTAATGGCGTAGACTCCCACGGGAGTCTATGCCCGGAAGTGGGTGTAAATACCTGTCTTTGACAGGTATCTCCACCCCCCTCCCCCCTGAAAGGTGTCAATTGTGACACCGGAGGGGGGGAGGGATCCGATCAGCGGAGGTTCCACTTTAGGGTGGAATCCCGCTTTAACCAATACTAACTATTAAATTATAGGTATTGGAATTTCCTTTCAAATTTGGCTGTTAGTGAATGAATTTATCCGAAGTTACGAATTATCTGAAATAACGAATGCCGCATCTAAACGAATGGAACATAACGAATTACCAATAATAAATAACAATAATAAAAATAATAAAAACTTTTTATTGTTATTATTAATTTGTTAGTAATAGTTAAGTTATTATTAGTTAGTTCTTATTTCATTTTATTTTTGAATCTTCGGGTTTTTGAATTTTCGAATTGAAGAATTTACAATTTTTTTTTTTTTGAATTTACGAACCTTTTCGAAAATTTACGAATTCTTTCGAATTTTAACTGCGGCGCGCTCAGTGCGCCTGCACGCCGCTGTGCCTGTCTTTCGGCAAATATCTCCTAAACTGTGTAGGATAAGGAGATATTTCTTGGATTTCTTGGTAGGTCAAAGTGGTTTGTAAGGGTTTACAACCACTTTAAGAATTTACTAATTTATTTCGAAATTTACGAATTCTTTCGAATTGACAAATTTTTGAATTTGTGAATTGCGATTATAACGAATGACTCGAAAAACAAAAAAAAACAAAAAACGAATGAAAGAAAACAAACGAATTTTTCGGCAGTGCACATGTCTAATTATTTGTTTTTATGTTGGTTATTATGTTATGAGACTTTCCTCTTTTTAAAAAAATTCCATTTTAAAGTGGTGTTGCCACCAAAAAAAAAAATTGCTTAAAATTCATAAAAAAATGAAACAAAAAAATAATTGAAAAAAAAAAATGTTTTACTCACCTCTAAATGCCTGTTGCTAGGGGGTCCCTCGTAGTCTGCCTCCTTCATTGTCTGGGCTGGTGACATCACTTACCCTCGGCGCCGCACAGTCACCTGGGACCTGTAACGTGTCTCTAAAGACTGGGCGGCGTATCACGGCGCACGGCGCCACTCACGCATGCGCAATGGGTGCCCGGCTGTGAAGCCACAGCTGGGTGCCGCGAGTGGAGAACGAGGGTGGGCTTCGTTCCCCCCGCATCGCTGGACCCTGGGACAGGTAAGTGTCCGATTATTAAAAGTCAGCAGCTGCAGTAATTGTAGCTGCTGACTTTAAAATTATTTTTTTTAGGGGGCACCCCACTTTAACCGGTTCCCGACCAGCGCACGCCGATGTACGTCGCCAGAATGGCACGGGCACGGGCAGGCATATTGGCGTACAGGTACGTCCAATCTTCAATGCCGCCCTGCCATCGTGAGCGTGCCGCCGGCGGCATGCTCGTGTGCCGGTCGGAACCCCCATGAGTCCGGTCGCGGGTCCCACGGACTCAATTGCCGCGGGCATACCTGCGATCGTCTCACGGGATGGCTGAATGGAGGAAATGCTGTGTAAACAGCATTTCTCCATTCTGCCTAGCAACTAGTGACGCTGATCTCTGCTCTATGTGATTGGAGCAGAGATCAGTGTTCACTAAATGAGAGCTCAACCCCCCCACAGTTAGTAACACACCCCTAGGAACACTTAACTCCTACACTGCCACCCACTAGTTAACCCCTTCACTGCCAGTGTCATTTACACAGGAATCACTGCATTTATATAGCAGTGATTACTGTATAAATGACAATGGTCCCAAAAATGTCCGATGGGTCCCCCACAATGTCGCAGTCACAATAAAAATCGCTGATCGCCGCCATTACTAGTAAAAAAAAAAATAATAAAAAATTATTAATAAAAATGCTATAAAACTATCCCTATTTTGTAAACGCTATAACTTTTGCGCAAACCAATCAATAATCGCTTATTGCGATTTTTTTTTACCAAAAATATGTAGAAGAATACGTATCGGCCTAAACTGAGGGAAAAACATTTTTTTATATATTTTTGGGGGATATTTATTATAACAAAAAGTAAAAAAATAATGCGTTTTTTTCAAAATTGTCGCTCTTTTTTTGTTTATAGCGCAAAAAATAAAAACCGCAGGGGTGATCAAATACCACCAAAAGAAAGCTCTATTTGTGGGAAAAAAAGGACGTTTTGTTTGGGAGCCACGTCGCACGACCGCGCAATTGTCAGTTAAAGCGACGCAGTGACGAATCGCAAAAAGTGGTCTGGTCTTTGACCAGCAAAATGGTCCGGTCTTTAAGTGGTTAAGTTCAAAAATTGATGGTCACTTTTTGGAAACGTGTTACATTTCCCCGGGAATTCTTTGTTCTTTCGTTGTAGTTTGCCTGGCTTTCCATTTTCTTTATTTCCAGAATATAACTGCCATCAATACAACCGACGGAGTTAATTCGGCAGAAAGCGCCTCTGCTGAAACTTTGTAGGCGTTATGCAGATCGGAGTTTATTATCTTATATTTTATTTATAAAGGAAAAAAGAAAAAAAGAACATCTCGCACTGTGTCCCAGCATAAATCACAGCGTTGTGAATCAGCAATATTATCTCAAATCAGCAAAGGAGAGATTCCACTGAAAAATATATGATAATTGTATATTCAGAAAGCGATTGTTTCCTCAGAAGTGAAGTGATCGGGAGCTACAAGACATCGGGCTGAAAGTACCGTGGTTAGTATACACCCACCGGCCCGCTTTATCAGGCACACCTGTTCAATTGCCTGGTGACACAAATTGCTAATCAGCCAATCACACAGCAGCAACTCAACGCAATTAGGCATCTAGACGCGGTGAAGACGACTTGCTGAGGTTCAAACTGAGCATCAGAATGGGGGGAAGAAAGGGGATTTAAGTGACTTTGAACGTGGCATGGGTTGTTGGTGCCAGACGGGGCTGGTCTGAGAATTAAAAAAAAAAAAAACTGCTGATCCACTGGGATTTTCACACACAAGCATCTCTCGGGTTTACAGAGAATGGTCCAAAAAATGTGAAAAATCATTTATCATTTTCCTTCCACTTCACAATTATGCGCCACTTTGTGTTGGTCTATCACATAAAATCCCAATAAAATACATTTACGTTTTTGGTTGTAACATGACAACATATGGGAAATTTCAAGGGGTATGAATACTTTTTCAAGGTACTGTAAGCACACCCTCCTGCCTGAATACCTGAGCTAAAGGCAGATGGATTCCAGAAAGTAAATGATACATGAATCATCTTACTCAAGATGGCCATGGCCAGAAATGCTAGGGGGGGGGGGGGGGGCTCTAAATGATATCTCAGCAAAATAAAGCATGGAGACATGGAGGGGAGGGGGGGGGGGTGTTGATTTCAATATTAAAATTGAATTAAATAGCATTTTTGGCTTGTGGTGCTCAGATACAGCGTAGTTCTGCTTTAAGGTAAAACAACTTCTGCATGCAGCCCCCCCCCCCCCATATCCTGAGCCTGAACTCAATCCAGCGCTGTGCACAAGAGCAGAGGCTCTCTCCGCTCTCTCTCACCTCACTGGACAGAGAGGCAGCAGCAGGAGCCAGTGCTCAGAGATAGAGCCAAGCCATGCTCTGTATGTCGATGGACAGCTTGTTATGGGGACACTCAGCAGCAGGGTGGGGCCAGGAGTGCTGACGGGGGACCCCAGAAGAGGAGGATCTGGGCTGCTCTGTGTAAAAACCATTACAAGGAGCAGGTAAGTATGATGTGTTTGTTATTTAAAAAAAAAATTTTCTAGAAAGTTACTTAGAAAACTTTTTAGCAGAGACCCCTAGAGAATAAAACGGCGGCAGTTAAGAGTTACAGACGTAACTCTAAGCTCAGACATTCGCAGCGATAACTCACGCGTGGTGCGAACACCGTTTATGTGGGCGGGACCTATGTATGCGCTCGTTGCTATGCTCAAGCTTGCGGGGAAGCTTTAAACATTTTTATTATTATTTATTTTATTACTTTTTTTTTACTTTTACACTGTCCCTTTAAAAAAACATTTTTGATCACTTTTATTGCTATCTCAAAGAATGTAAACATCTCTCGTGATAATAATACAGCATGACCGTCTCTTTTTATGGAAAGATCTGCGGTCTAAAAGACCCCAAATCTGTCTACCCTTTAAAACAAAAAAAAAAATGATATTTTTCTTTAAGGAAAACAATAACAAGCCATGTTTACAGGGCCTGAGAACCGGAAGTGATGTCATGACGACGCTCGGGTCCTCCAAGGGCATAGAGATGAGTGGCGGCCATCTTGCTATTGCTTATCTCTATGGCAAGAGACTTCGGGTGATGGTTTCCCAGGCTCAGTGATCGGTAACGGCAGACTGGGAACCACTGGGAAGTGGCGGGTGGGTTGGGATCACTTTTATCTGAAAGTCCAGTGCCTGAGGGAAAAGAAAATACTGGAGTTACGGCATCTGACTGCAGCCATAACTTGCATTTTACATCAAACAAATTACTTATTTTCCCACTTAGGTGGTCGGCAAGTGCTAGTCAAGTGTGTTTTAGGAAGTGTTGGCTACAGTGATGTCACTAAGGTTGGTGTCACCTGGTGCTGTAAAACATGGTGTCACCTCACCCCCCCACCCCACCACCCCCCCCCCCCCCAACCACCACTACCCAATAATTTTTGAAACCTGCTGGAGAGAGAGGGGGGAGCAGGGAGAGAAAGTTAGAGGGGACAGGGACATAGAGAGGGGGGAGAAAGAGAGGGCAGGGAGAGAGGGGGCCGGGAGAGAGAGAGAGGGGGGCAGGGAGAAAGAGAGAGGGGGCAGGGAAAGAAAGAGTGGACAGGGAGAGAGAGGGAGAGGGGGGCAGGGAGATAGAGAGGGGGAGAAAGAGAGGGCAGAGAGAGAGGGGGCAGGGAGAGAGAGAGGGGGGCAGGGAAAGAAGAGGGGATGGGGGAGAGAGGACAGGGGGAGAGAGGGAGGGCAGGGGGAGAGAGAGGGGGCAGGGAGAGAGAGGGAGGGCAGGGGGGAGAGAGAGGGGGGGCAGGGGGAGAGAGGGAGGGCAGGGTGGAGAGAGAGGGCAGGGGGGAGAGAGAGGGGGCAGGGGGAGAGAGAGGGGGCCGGGGGAGAGAGGGGGCAGGGGGAGAGAGAGAGGGGGCAAGGGGAGAGAGAGAGAGGGCAAGGGGAGAGAGCGGGAGGGAAGGGGGGAGAGAGAGGACAGGGGGGAGAGAGAGGGGGCAGGGGGAGAGAGAGGGAGGGAAGGGGGAGAGAGAGGGAGGGAAGGGGGAGAGAGAGGGAGGGCAAGGGGAGAGAGTGGGGGCAGGGATAGAGAGAGAGGGGGGGAGAAAGAGAGGGATGCAGGGGGAGAGAGAGGGGGCAGGAAGAGAGAGAGGGGGTAAGGAGCAAGAGACAGGGGGGCAGGGAGAGAGATAGAGGGGACAGGGGAGAGAGAAGGGCCAACTTGGATGTCTGTTTACTATCAAGAATTGGTAAAACAAAAAAATAGCTTATTCTGATTGTCAGCTCTGCTGTCCGTTGTCCGTGCAGCACATTTTGCAACCTGCGGGAGAGAGGGGGAGAGAGATAAAGGGGGTAGGGGAGGGGGACAGGGAAAGATAGAGGGGGCAGGGAGAGAGGGAGTGGGGCAGGGAGTGGGAGAGCCAGAGAGAGAGAGAGGGGGGATAGCGGGAGAGAGAGGGGTCAGGGAGTGAGGGAGGCAGAGAGAGAGAGGGGACAAGGGGAGAGAGAAAGAGGGGGGCAGGGGGAGAGAGAAAGAAGGGGGGCATGGGGAGAAAGAGGGGGCAGGGGGGAGAGAGAGGCAGACAGAGAGAGGGGGTAACAAGAATTAGTAAAACAATTAAATGGCTTGTTCTGATTGTCAGCTCTGCTGCCCGTTATGTAGGTGGAATGATTCCATATACAGAGCACACCGCCAGGAACACGAAATGCTGTACAAGGAGCACTGAGGTGTCGGAGTGACAGATATGATCCATTGTTTGGCTTGTAGCTATTTCTAAATTGGACTTGTATTAAATCTAAAGACATTTCTGCATAAGAACAATGCAGATCACCTGCACACAAATCCCGCTTCTGTCGTTTATTTATATCGCTGAGAATTGAAGTTATGACTATTTTTCAGGCGACGGTGAGATGAGAAATTGGCCATCAGTCTGGATTTCAGCCCCAATGTCTTCTATCGCTGATGAAATACGAGGCGTGGATTTTGCTCCGAGGGGGCGGAGCGTGGGAGATGGTGGGAAAAAAAAAAACGTTCCCCTCCGCAGCCGCTTTTCAATCGGCAATCCCAGCATGCCCTACCGACACGGCAACCAATCAGCTTATACCAGGTAAAGACTCTCCCTCCCTGCCTGTCTTCGAACATTTAATTTGCTAGCCGAGGTAATCACATTTCAAATCATTTTTTTTTTTATTTATTTTTTTTATTTTTTACTATTTTTGCGCAAACTGTTGGATTATTCATTTTGTCCATGCTAGCTTTAACCACTTGCTACTTTAACTGGTAATTGTGCGGTCATGCAACACTGTACCCAAATGACATTTATATCATTTTTTTTTCTACACAAATAGAGCTTTCTTTTGGTGGCATTTGATCACCTCTGCGTTTTTTTATTTTTTATTGTATAAAAGAAAAAAGACCGACAATTTTGAAAAATAAAAAACTACTTTCTGCTATCGAACAAATCCTTTTAAAAATCAAATTTCTTCATAAATTTAGGCCAAAATGTAGTCTTCTACACATTTTTGGTAACAAAAAAATCCCAATAAGCGCATATTAGATGGTTTGCGTGAAAGTCATAGCGCCTAGAAACTGAGAAATATAATGGCATTTTTTAAAAAAAATTCTACTAGTAATGGCAGGGATCAGCCACTTATAATGGGACTGTAAAGCCTCATACACACTATCAGATTTTCTGCTGATTTTTGTCTTAAGATTTACCAAAACCATGTAGTGGCAAGGGGCCTGCCTGATTGCATACACATTGAAACTCCTAAGGTTTGACCTCATATCAGGGCCGCTGATAGAAATCATGGGGCCCCGTACAGCCTACCTGATGGGGCCCCCTTCAGCTCCACCCTGGCCCGCCCCTGGTCCCTCCTTCAGCCCCATCCCTGGCCCCACCCATTTCCCCTCCCCAGACCCTGCCTTGAAACAATTGGCGGGGTATGTATTGTAGAGTATTGGCGGGGTATGTATTGCAGAGTATTGGCGGGGTAAGTATTGCAGAGTATTGGTAGGGTAAGTATTGCAGAGTATTGGCAGGGTATTGGCAGGGTAAGTATTGCAGAGTATTGGCGGGGTATGTATTGCAGAGTATTGGCAGGGTATGTATTGCAGAGTATTGGCGGGGTATGTATTGCAGAGTATTGGCAGGGTATTAGCAGGGTAAGTATTGCAGAGTATTGGCAGGGTATTGGCAGGGTAAGTATTGCAGAGTATTGGCGGGGTAAGTATTGCAGAGTATTGGCAGGGTAAGTATTGCAGAGTATTGGCGGGATATGTATTGGCAGAGTATTGGCAGGGTAAGTATTGCAGAGTATTGGCGGGGTATGTATTGCAGAGTATTGGCAGGGTATTGGCAGGGTAAGTATTACAGAGTATTGGCAGGGTATTGGCAGGGTAAGTATTGCAGAGTATTGGCAGGGTATTGGCAGGGTATGTATTGCAGAGTATTGGCAGGGTATTGGCAGGGTATGTATTGCAGAGTATTGGCAGGGTATTGGCAGGGTATGTATTGCAGAGTATTGGCAGGGTATTGGCAGGGTATGTATTGCAGAGTATTGGGTATTGGCAGGGTATGTATTGCAGAACATTGGGTATTGGCAGGGTATGTATTGCAGAGTATTGGCCGGGTAAGTATTGCAGAGTATTGACAGGGTATTGGCAGGGTAAGTATTGCAGAGTATTGGCGGGGTATGTATTGCAGAGTATTGGCAGGGTAACTATTGCAGAGTATTGGCAGGGTATTTATTGCAGAGTATTGGCAGGGTAAGTATTGCAGAGTATTGGCGGGGTATGTATTGCAGAGTATTGGCGGGGTATGTATTGCAGAGTATTGGCGGGGTAAGTATTGCAGAGTATTGGCAGGGTAAGTATTGCAGAGTATTGGCGGGGTAAGTATTGCAGAGTATTGGCGGGGTAAGTATTGCAGAGTATTGGTGGGGTAAGTATTGCAGAGTATTGGCGGGGTAAGTATTGCAGAGTATTGGCGGGGTAAGTATTGCAGAGTATTGGCAGGGTAAGTATTGCAGAGTATTGGCAGGGTAAGTATTGCAGAGTATTGGCGGGGTATGTATTGCAGAGTATTGGCAGGGTATTGGCAGGGTAAGTATTGCAGAGTATTGGCAGGGTATTGGCAGGGTATGTATTGCAGAGTATTGGCAGGGTATTGGCAGGGTATTGGCAGGGTATGTATTGCAGAGTATTGGCAGAGTATTGGCAGAGTATTGGCAGAGTATTGGCAGGGTATTGGCAGGGTATGTATTGCAGAGTATTGGGTATTGGCAGGGTATGTATTGCAGAACATTGGGTATTGGCAGGGTATGTATTGCAGAGTATTGGGTGGGTATTGGCAGGGTATGTATTGCAGATGTTGAACTTCAAGCCCCCCTGCCCCCCCCCCCAAAGCAAGCATTCACCTCACCTTAAATTGTCCACAAGATCTCGACTCGATCGCCCGGCCCCTGCTCTCTCTGCTCGCCTGAGTCGCCTCTCACTCTGCTACTAAGTTCTTGTCACGCAGAGAGAGAGAGGATTGGGAATATCACTCCGCAACAGCATAACATTATATGCTGGCCGGGACTTGTGCGGTGTGCGGAGCATTAGGAGCGGGTGCAGAAGAAGTATTCTTCCGCGCCCGAAATACAGGAAAGAGTCCCTCCCCTGCAGCCGCATACTGCAACGAATACAGCACATCACACATTAAAAAAAAAAAAAAAAAAAGTTTACCGAACAGGGGGGCGGGGATGTGGTGGCGGACACTGATCGGTGGAGGAGGAACTTTTTTTTTTTTTTTTTTATACATAACATTTTGCAGTTCAGCTTGCCCGGGCCCCCCTGCTGGTCAGGCCCGGTACAGCAGGGCCAGTTGTACTGGCCTATCAGCGGCCCTGTTGGCAGGGTAAGTATTGCAGAGTATTGGCGGGGTATGTATTGCAGAGTATTGGCAGGGTAACTATTGCAGAGTATTGGCAGGGTATTTATTGCAGAGTATTGGCAGGGTAAGTATTGCAGAGTATTGGCGGGGTATGTATTGCAGAGTATTGGCGGGGTATGTATTGCAGAGTATTGGCGGGGTAAGTATTGCAGAGTATTGGCAGGGTAAGTATTGCAGAGTATTGGCGGGGTAAGTATTGCAGAGTATTGGCGGGGTAAGTATTGCAGAGTATTGGTGGGGTAAGTATTGCAGAGTATTGGCGGGGTAAGTATTGCAGAGTATTGGCGGGGTAAGTATTGCAGAGTATTGGCAGGGTAAGTATTGCAGAGTATTGGCAGGGTAAGTATTGCAGAGTATTGGCGGGGTATGTATTGCAGAGTATTGGCAGGGTATTGGCAGGGTAAGTATTGCAGAGTATTGGCAGGGTATTGGCAGGGTATGTATTGCAGAGTATTGGCAGGGTATTGGCAGGGTATTGGCAGGGTATGTATTGCAGAGTATTGGCAGAGTATTGGCAGAGTATTGGCAGAGTATTGGCAGGGTATTGGCAGGGTATGTATTGCAGAGTATTGGGTATTGGCAGGGTATGTATTGCAGAACATTGGGTATTGGCAGGGTATGTATTGCAGAGTATTGGGTGGGTATTGGCAGGGTATGTATTGCAGATGTTGAACTTCAAGCCCCCCTGCCCCCCCCCCAAAGCAAGCATTCACCTCACCTTAAATTGTCCACAAGATCTCGACTCGATCGCCCGGCCCCTGCTCTCTCTGCTCGCCTGAGTCGCCTCTCACTCTGCTACTAAGTTCTTGTCACGCAGAGAGAGAGAGGATTGGGAATATCACTCCGCAACAGCATAACATTATATGCTGGCCGGGACTTGTGCGGTGTGCGGAGCATTAGGAGCGGGTGCAGAAGAAGTATTCTTCCGCGCCCGAAATAAAGGAAAGAGTCCCTCCCCTGCAGCCGCATACTGCAACGAATACAGCACATCACACATTAAAAAAAAAAAAAAAAAAAGTTTACCGAACAGGGAGGCGGGGATGTGGTGGCGGACACTGATCGGTGGAGGAGGAACTTTTTTTTTTTTTTTTTTATACATAACATTTTGCAGTTCAGCTTGCCCGGGCCCCCCTGCTGGTCAGGCCCGGTACAGCAGGGCCAGTTGTACTGGCCTATCAGCGGCCCTGCCTCATATTATATGGTTTTGGTAAATCTGAAGGAAAAAAATCAGCAGAAAATCTGATAGCGTGTATGGGGATTAATAGTACGTTGGCAATCTGACACTCATGTACACGGCATTAGTGTCAGATTGCCACCGTACTATTACACGTACTATTACACTAGTACACGGCCGGACAGCAAAGGTCCAACAGAACGAATCCAGCAGACAATTCGACCCTGTGTGGGCTTCATCGGACCTTTGCTGTTGAAAAATCAGACGGACTTTAGATTTAGAACATGTTTCAAATCTTTCCGGTGGAAAAATCCGTTCGTCTGTATGCTATTCCGACGGACGAAAAACCAACGCTAGGGCAGCTATTGGCTACTGGCTATGAACTTCCTTATTCTAGTCCAGTCGTACGTCATCACGTTCAAATCCGTCGGACTTTGGTGTGATTGTGTGTGGCCAAGTCCGTTTGTTCGGAACTACGCCGAAAGTTGTCGGGAAAATCGTCGGACATAGTTCCCCCCCCCCCCCCCCCCCAAGCAGTCTCCCCTTCACAGTGTCCAGAGGATATCAGGTGAACACCAGGCACACCCCGTCAAACACTCTGGCTGTCACCAGAACTGGTGTCCCTGTTGGAAGATTTCCAATTTATTCAAGTTCAGTGCAATTTTCAGATGAATAATGTAGATAGCCGCCTAAGCCACAGGGTAATGGTGTGTATTATGTATTTTGCACCCTGGGATCATGGAATGTGGGAGATTGCATGAATGCCCAACTCTCTTCTCTATGCATTATGCTCTACCTCTGACCTTGCTTGTGTAGCATCCTCTTAGAATAGGTTGCTACAGAGGTTCAGGTAAATTTAGTTCTTTAGCACCTCTGAAATCATTGGAGCAGTGTGTGATTATCATTGGCTGCTGTGGATCTCACTGGCTGCAGGTGTCACGTCACATTCGGCTACCCATCACATTTTGCTACCCTGCTGGAGTGCGCATGCGCGACGCCGCCGTATGTGTTCCAACACTGTTGTAAGACCACTTTGCCACAGGGCCCCTCGCGGGCTCGCTTCGCTCGTCACGCTTCAGGTACAGCCTCGCTTCTCTCGGCATAATTGCAGTCTAGCTCTATTTCCACTTGGATAGTGGGGCTTGAACTTGGACTTAGGGGTGTGGCTACAAAATACAGCGCAAGCGCAGATCGCCACAGTGTTGGAACGCATATGGCTGCGTTGTGCAATGCGCAGTCCAGCGGGTAGCCAAATGTGATGGGTCGCCATATGTGACGAAACACCGGCTCAACTGCTTCTCCCTGTCTTCCGGTGCATTCTAGAACATAGTGGGTTGTTGGAAGGGGTCGACCCTCGGTGTCAGGGAAGAATTCCAAGAAGACTTGGTAAATATGCCAATATCCAATATGGCAGTGCTAATTCAGGCACGGCATGCAATGGCAAATCAGGGTGCTCGACGGCGCAACAGCACATGTAAAGAGCACAAATTGCCAGCGTCCACTGGCCTATATAAGGACCACAGCTCCTCTCACAAATTGTTGGATTTTCGTCAGCCTTGTATCTTGTAGATGTAGCACCCTGATGTTTAGGCAGGGTTGCTATTAAATGTATTTGCCAAGAGATAGTTGCCTTGGCCGATTTTTAGGAGGTCAAGTGATTTTGCCCTAATTCTGGAATTGCTGCACTTCTCTCTTCTGTCACTAGATGGCCGGGTATTTGGTGACATTAGATAAGACAAGGGCATTGCAGGGACAGATTAGGAATGAGTGGGGTGTCTCAGTCAATGGGCAGGGATTTTCTTGAATCCCTTGGCATCTGGGAGAACCTATTTATTTGGGTGGAGGCAAGTGATCAGGTTCTGTGCCACCTGGGTGGGTGGACGTGTGTCGTATTGCCCGGGGTTGCTAGGCCAGAAACCTGAGGCCTATCCCGGGGACATCTGGCTGCTAGGCTAGCTGAGAGCCTATCCAGAAGTAGTGCCGGGTTGGGACTGCGGGCTTGTAGTCCAACCAGAAGGAATGGTTCCGCCAGCCATGGACGGAGGTGGAGGGGATGCTGTCGCCACAAAGGGACCATCCACCTTGCTACTGGAGACCACAGTGAGTGAGCTGAGGCCAGTACCAGAGAAGACTTCTCACCAACTGGGGATGGTGAAGAAGTGGAAAAACTTCAGTAAGTGTCAAGTCAGGGACCCAGCGGGATAGCAGAGGTGATGCTTGTAGAGTGCCAAGCCAGGGACCTAACGTGTCAGCAGGGGTGAAGCTTGAGGAGTATCTGTGAGTGCCAAGCCAGGGACCTAACGTGTCAGCAAGGGTGAAGCTTGAGGGGTATCTGTGAGTGCCAAGCCAGGGTCCCACCAGGGAAGGGGGGGTGACGCTTGAGGAAGATATTGAGTGCTACAGTGAAAGAGCTCAGGGGATCCATTGGCTATTGGATCTGATGTCTAGTGAGAGAGACTGGGAGCTCGTTGAGTGAAGACCCACTGTGAGGGAGTGTGGGGTAAAGAGGACTGTTCATGTTGCAGATAGTTGAATACTTTTACCATTAGTAACAGCTACAAGATTGTTGCCATAGGAGACACCGGTCCTACCTATACAGAAGTGGTGTCCGGCTGGAGGCCTTCACCTGTATAGCTGTCTACCTATAGAAGTTAACATTGCATCAACCTAAGGGTGTCCTGGCCCTAATCCTCTCTACCACAGTTCTGTTTAAGAGACAATAGATCTCTTTGCATTCAAAAAGTGTCAAAAAATCAGTAGCTACAAATACTGCAGCTGCTGACTTTTAATAATCGGACACTTACCTGAGTCCAGCGATGCGGGGGGAACAAAGCTCCGCCGTCATTGGCCGCGCAGTCATCTGGGACCTGTTACGCGTCCCAGATGACTGACAGGAGGGAGGGGGCAGAGCTGAGCCCTTCCTGCGCCGAGGGAAAGTGATGTCACCAGCCCAGGCACTGAAGGAGGCAAACTACGAGGGACCCCCTAGCAACAGGCATTTAGAGGTGAGTTAAAAAAACAAAATTTCCAAATGTTTTTATTTTTTTTAGGAATTTTTATGAATATTTTTTTTTTTCTTAAGTGGCTAAAATGTGACATGTTAGATATCGATTTACATCATCTTTCACATTTTACAAAAAAAAATTGGGGTGTATATTGTTTTGTTTCTTTATTCATTAAAGTGTTATTTTTCCATTAAAAATTGTGTTTGCAAAACCGCTGTCACAGGTACCGTGTGACATAAATTGCAATGATATCGATTTTATTCCGTAGGGTCTCTGCTAATAAATTTTATATATAATATATATATATATATATATATATATATATATATATATATATATATATATATATATATATATATATATATATAGAAAGGCCAGTATGGTGGCCTGAAATTATGGGAGGAGCCCGGTCGTGTATATAACCCGCCGTTCGCCCATCTTCCTCGACGGTTCCGGTGCGCGATACCTGATACGTCAGATATCAAGGGCCGACTATCCTAGACCAGACGCAGTGAGCCCGTTCGTGAGTTCCCGCGTTGTTCGTCTCCGTCTTGACCAGTCCAGTCGTTGAATCCTGTCTCTGTCATGGGATATCATTTCTGTCACTTATTACACTCCAGTTCAAATCCTGTCGCATTTTCATGCACCGATTCGTTCTGGTGTGCCCAGCTGCTACGCCTCATTTCAGTACATGCTCCAAAGACGGGATTCATCTGGTAGGTTCAGGGGCTTGTCTTCTGATTCCAGTCTTTGTCATGGGTTTCATTTCATTTCACCTATCACGTTCCGGTACGAATAGTCACATTCGTGGACCAAATCCGTCCCGGCGTGCCCCAGGAATGGCCTCATTTCAGTACATGCTCCAGAATCCGTTTCGTGCTCGGTCGCAAGTTCGTGGCATGGCGATTCGGATCTCTGTCATGGCAGATTCACTCATTTCACGGTCACTCATCGCTTCCCGCTTCTAGTCCAGTTGATTCTTCAATGTTGGATTTTATCGGGGGGCCCTTGCTCGTCAGCCTCATTCGCTATGGAGTTGACAAAAAAAAAAAAAAGGAAAAAAAAAAAATAATATAAATGAAAAAAAAAAAAAAATATATAATAAAAAGGGGAGAGAAAGGGGGAAAAGAAAAGGGAAGAGAAGAGAAGGTTCCATTTGTTTCTTTCATTGTGTCGTTTCATCTCATGTCTAAATCTCACCTCCACTGTTAGCTAGCCGTTCGTCAGGTGGGAGTCTCAAACAAACTTCACCTTCATCTCCTCAGGTCAGTCGAGTTCAGTAGGTCCAGCCTGCACCTGGTCGGACGGTGCCTCCTTAGGTAAGCATAATCATCTGGTAGGAGATGCTCTTCAGCACAAACATCCTTCTTTAAAAAAAAAAAAAAAAAAGAAAAATGTATTTTCTTTAGGAGTCTCCAACCAGTTTGTAATCCATGTCACCCCTATAGGTCCATATAAGGGGAAAACCCGGATCAGAGGGCTAGTAGCCTCGCCAGACCCGCATTCTGCCACCATGTCCCAGGCTGGCAGCGAGGACCTCACGGCTCCATTATCTCCATCTGTTGTCTCAGAGAATGGCAGCCAAAGGGCCTTCAGAGCGTGGACCATTCCCAGGCTCACAGCCGAGCTAAGACGCAGGGGCGTGCCCTTTCCAGCAACAGCCAGAAAGGCCGAGCTTTTCAGGCTCCTGTTTCCTCCCCCTGCGACGGTTGAGGCTTCTGCCCAGCAGGCCTCCCTGGGCTCCATCGCCTCCTCAATCTCACAGCTTCACACCCTGGTGTCGTCCCTCACAACCTCAATGTCAGAACTGCAGAGTCGAGTGGCCCTCCTCGAGACCCACCCCGCTGTTCCTCTGCCAGTACCAGCATCCGAGCCAGTTGTTAATCCTCCCGCAGGTATCTCCGGATGTGCACCAATAGTGTACCCGTCCCATCTGGTGTCAGCTAACATCAGGAAGGACATCTTAGAGGGCAAAGACGTCAATTTGGCTTCTCTCCTCATCTCTATTCATGAGCTGGCAGAGAACAAGGCGTATACTTGGGGGGACGTATCAGTGGTCCTCAAAGCCAAGGATTCCAGACTGGACAGGAAACTCTCAATCACCGAGTTTACCTTGGCTTTCGGCATGATGAGGGACATCATTTGCTCAGCCTCCCCTGGCAGGAGGGAGGAGCTGGATCGGTACCTCCATGTGGTAGTTGACCTGGGTTACAAGTACGGCGGTTTTTCATTCTATGATTACCACCGCTCCTTTTCCGCTAAAGCAGCCGCCAGGCTCTCCCAGTTCCAGACACCTACGGACTGGAGCACCATGGATACCGAGCTGTTCTGCCGCCACTTCGCGGGGCTACGGTCCCCTCTGTGTGCGATCTGCCAGTCAGCAACTCATACTGCGGCTTGGTGCGCTAGCTCAGTGGCAGCCCCGCCCCTAGACAGTCCATCTACCTCGGGTGCCGCTCAGGGCCTACAGGCACCGGCACGCCTGCCACAGACCGATAAGCTTGGGCGCCCAGTCAAAACCATGGGCGGTGCACCAATCTGCAACAATTACAACAGTGGGTCGTGCAATTTTAGCCAGTGTAGGCTGCTCCATGTGTGCACCCAGTGTCATAGAGCTCACCCCCGGCTGATGTGCGAGCTCAAGCCGCTCAAGAGGTCCTGACTAAGCCGGCTCAACATTTCATGGCTTAGTGTCTACCTCACCAGTCATCCTACCCCCTCACTATCCGCCTTCCTCGTCCAGGGCTTCACGCAAGGTTTTCATACTGGACTTGTCTCTCTCCCTCACCTCACGCACGAATGCCAGAACCTACGGTCAGCAGCCACGGATGAACAAGCCATTGACCTACTGCTGCAATCTGAGCTAGACCAGGACTTTATCATCGGCCCTTTCGTACAGCCCCCATTTAACACCTGGCGAGTCAGCCCTATTGGGCTTGTCAAGGGCAAGTTCTCTAATAAACTCAGATTGGTTTATGATTTGTCAGCGCCTCATTCCTCTACGGTCCCCAGCCTCAATTCCCTTATCCCCTCTGAGGAGTTCTCCCTTAAGTATGCATCTGTAGACATGGCCATCCAGGTCATTCTTAAAACAGGCACAGGTACCTGGCTTTCCAAGGCCGACATCTCAAACGCCTTCAAGCTTCTTCCCATCCATCCATCCCTCTGGTGCTGGCATGGCATTAAGTGGAGGCAGCTGTACTACTTTGCCACTAAACTCACGTTCGGATCCAAGAGTAGTCCCTGGCTCTTCGACACTTTTGCGCAGGCTCTCGCATGGATCTTGCTGCACGTAGCCCAGTGTCAGGAAGTCATTCATTATCTGGATGACTTCCTGCTGATAGAGTCACCCGGCTCTCCTCCACGAGATCTGGGTAAGTTGAGGGCAGTCTTCAATAATCTTAACGTCCCCATTGCCGAGCATAAGGTGGAGGGTCCATCGCAGGCCATCACCTTTCTCGGGGTCAGCCTAGACACTAACACTATGCAGGCCAGCCTTCCCCCGGATAAACTGACCCGCATCAGGACGGTCCTGAGGGACTTCACCCGTGCCAGGACTTGTACCAAGAGACAGCTTCAATCCCTTCTTGGCATGCTTAACTTCGCCATGCGCATCATCCCTCAGGGGCGCTCGTTCGTGTCACGCCTGTTAGCCTTACTGTCCCACTCTCAGGACCCGGAGCAAGTACTCAGCCTGGATTCCGCAGCTATAGCAGACCTTGCCATGTGGGAGGAATTCCTATCTTCCTGGAATGGAGTGTCCCTGTTCGTCCCCTCCGTGTCCTCCCTTTCACCTCGGGTGGTGACCGACGCGGCGGCCTCCACGGGCTTTGCGGCGATCTTTGGCAACCTCTGGCTCGCAGCCCCCTGGCCTCCCCAGATACTGGCTATTCCTGGCTTCACTGAGACGTCCTCCCTGTTCGAGTTATATCCCATTGTAGCCGCTGCACACACGTGGGGCCGCAGCTGGTCGGGCCAGACGGTGGTTTTTTCTACAGATAACCTGGCCACTGCGGAGATCATTAATAAAGGCAGGTCCAGGTCTCTACAGATTATGTCCTTCCTGCGGCGACTGACCCAGCTCTCATTGTTGTTTCAGTTCAACCTTCATTGTTCCTTTGTCCCCGGTAAATTTAATCAGGCGGCGGATGCCCTCTCCCGCTTTAACTTTGTTTCATTTTTTGACCAGGTGCCCGGAGCCGGACCAACATCAGCAGCTATCCCGGACTGGTCTCAACTGACCTTGGATTAGCCCCACACCTCTCAGCAGCAACTCAACTCATTGATCTCTCCCTCTCAAACAATACCCGCAAGGCCTATCAATCGGCCTGGAGGGCCTTTAGCCGCTTCGCGTCGTCTCACAGCACAGAGTCCTCCCGGGTCAAACAAGTCCTTGCCTTCATTTCTTACTGCCATTCGGAGTTGGCATTGTCTTTTAATACGATCCGGTTGTACTTGGCTGGGGTACAACATTTCACGTCCCTTCAGGACCCTACTAAGCCCTCCTTGTTCACTTACCACGCCGTCCGGGCTCTCATGCGCGGCATTCAGAAGCGTCGGCCGGTGTCCAGCACCAAACGGCTGCCTATCACAGGTGAAGTGTTCAGGGACATGTCAGATATTCTGGCCTCTTCACCTTTCGGTCTCCACGTTAGTGTCGTCCTGCAAGCAGCCATACATCTGGCCTTCTACGGCTTCTTACGACCAGGCGAGTTTACCTGCAGTAGCCCCTCGGCACGCATGCTGTGCAAGCACCATCTAATCAGGTTCGAGGACCACTTCATCCTACACTTAGCGGTTTCCAAGACACAGCAGCTTGGCTCAGGCACAGACATACACTTCTATAAGACCTACAACCGCTGGTGCCCGGTCACTGTTCTCACCCGCTTGTTGACCCTTTTGGCCGATCAACCAGGGACTGGCCCGCTTCTGCCCTTTCACACGAAACCTCTCAACGCAGCCCAGTTCATGAAACATGTCAGGATACTCCTGGGCATCCTTCACCTCAATCCTGCCCACTACTCTGGACATTCATTTCGTATCGGGGCAGCTTCGACGGCCTCCCGCCAAGGGGTCCCGGTCCATGTTATCAAAAAGTTGGGTAGATGGAAGTCCTCCTGTTTTGCCCGTTACATACCCAATCCGCAAGTTGAGATGGCCCAGGCCTTCGTCAAACTCACCCAGTAACAGTCTTGATTCAATAAAATGTATTCCCTACCTGAGTGTTTTGCCCCCTTATTTTGGTATACCGTACGTTAGACCAGGGCACACTTTCAGGTCCATTTCAAGTAAGCGAGTTTATGTTATCCTTGTTTGTCATCCTTATCCGTATCGGTCAGAGGGCTCTACACCATAAATAGAAAGGCCAGTATGGTGGCCTGAAATTATGGGAGGAGCCCGGTCGTGTATATAACCCGCCGTTCGCCCATCTTCCTCGTCGGTTCCGGTGCGCGATACCCGCCCACCCGCCCCCTTTATCAGGGCTTTTCTCCAGCATACTCCTCATGTGAGTACTCATTTCACCATTTCATATTCATTTCATTTTAAGGTATGCCCCCTTATTTTGGTATACCGTACGTTAGACCAGGGCACACTTTCAGGTCCATTTCAAGTAAGCGAGTTTATGTTATCCTTGTTTGTCATCCTTATCCGTATCGGTCAGAGGGCTCTACACCATAAATATATATATATATATATATATATATATATATATATACATATATATATTGTTTGGGGGTTATAAGTCTTTCTCTAGCAAGAAATACTGATTTAAACTTAAAAAGCGCCAGGAAAAGCCTGGTCTTAATAAATACATTACATATATATCACAGTATAATTACAAATACTAACCACATACAGTAACCCGATTATAATATTTTTGAATGTATTGGGCCTTCACAAGTAAACTACTGTCCCTTTTGTGATCTACCTGACTGAGCCACTTTCATTTTTCTAAATGTTCCCATTTTGTGGTTTGTACAGTTCCCTACAGCTTAAAATGGAATGCCTGCTTTTAGCCTTATTTGATGTTCACAAAGTCAAGCTGACCGTAAGAACTCGGGAACCAGGCTTTGTTTTCCATGGACCTGTTTGGCGGTCTTGCTATGTAATAGAAAAGCAAACCATCTCTCTGTAAGGATTGCTTTCTCTCTTTGAGGTACTGTATCACATTTTACGTGCGTGCATGGGAATTTTCAGTTCCATATGCCAGAGAGGAATTGTTAACTTTCAATATAAAGAGCTTTTTGCTATGCTTGCTGGTGTAGCGCCCTCCTAGTTAGACTGCTAGGCAAATTTAGTTTTTGGCTCAGTGAAGTGGTGGTTGATTGTTTTTGTCTGCTCAGGATTCCTAGGCTGAGAGTTTGATTGCTTCCCCCTGCCCCTGGGAGAAACTTACAGAGCATAGGGAGCAGAATTCAAATGAAACACAGCAGTTAAAATAAGTATTGAACACCTCACCATTTTTCTAGGTACTGTATTTATCGGCGTTTAGGGGGAATTTAAAAGAAAAAAACTTTTAGGAGGGAAGTTTAAAGGAAAAAAACTTACATTTAAATGCCCATAAATGCAGCCTTGTCAGTGTCATTTGCAGCCTTGCATTGCAGCCTCGTCAGTCATTTGCAGCCTTGCATTGCAGCCTTCCATTGCAGCCTTGCATTGCAGCCTCCCATTGCAGCCTCCCATTGCAGCCTCCCATTGCAGCCTTGTCAGTCGTTTGCAGCCTTGTCAGTTATTTGCAGGCTTGTCAGTGTCTTTGCCATTTTAAAAATGGCACCGCCGAGATACAGAACGGATGTCCTGTGTATCTTGGCGGCGCTCGTTCTCAGCCGTTCTCGGCGGCTTTCGGGTATTTTCGGCCACGCTTGGCCGTTCTCGGCTATTTTCGGCCCTTCTCACCTATTTTCGGCTGTTCTCTGTGGGTTTTCGGCTTTCCTGAAAGCCGCCGTGAGTGGCCGAAAATAGCCGAGAACGGCTGAAAATACCTGAAAGCCGCAGAGAGCGGCAGAGAAGGTTAGGAACGGCGGGGGATCGGCGTATAACACACACCCCCGATTTTCCCCTGATTTTAAGGGGGGAAAAGTGCGTGTTATACGCAGATAAATACGATAAATATATTGGTAAAGGTGCTATTGACATGAAATTTTGCTTCAGTCTCAATTGATGGCCTATAAAAAGGTGTCTCATTACCAAGGTATCACACAAGAAACATCTCAAAATGGGTAAAAGCAAAGAGCTCTCTTAAGACCTTCTCAACCTTATTGTTGCAAAACATAGTGATGGCAATTGTTACAGACGGATTTCTGAACTTCTGAATGTTCCAGTGACTTATGTTGGGGCCATAATCCAGAAGTGGAAAGAACATAATTTCACCATAAAACAGCCACGACCAGGTGCTCCGCACAAGTGAATGTCTGTGTCTCGCTAGGTGCATCATAAATTTGGAAGGAGCTCCAAAATCAGGTTGAAGGGTTATCAAGTCTACACTAAGAGAGGCCATTAGTTCAGGGGGTTTTGTGCCCATATTCTTGTTCTGGTCTTATGTGCAGCACCTGAGAGGTGTGGGACTTGGTCCCGTTGGCCCTGTCTGGGTGGGACATTTTATCCCTGATTAGATAATCTGAGGAGCTCCACCTGGACTATTTAGGAGGCCACTAGGTGGTCCTGGGGCTTGAGCTTCTCCCAAGGAACCAGACAAAGAAGAGTCCTGAGTTCAGTAAAAATGTTCTCCATTAGACCCGAACTGGTTATTATGGAAGTGTACAGAGGGGCCAAGTGTTGTCTATATTAGGTCGCCCCTATGAGTAGAGCCTACATGCTGTTATAATACAAAGATTCCGGTGTTAGAGACTGTGGTCCATTTGCAAATGACTGTTAAAGTCTGCTTTCAAGTTACAGAAGACTTCATCATTTATATGAGCTACTGTTAGAGACTGCTGTCATTATACAAAGAGCCAATGGTCTGTGTGTACACAGGGGTTAGTACCCCTTTTAGACAGAGCCCCTCCCCTGGTTGGGTATGGTATGTGGGGCTAGCTTAGCCCTTATAATTTAGAGCCTAGTACACTGACATGTGAGTTTGTAGTAGGATGTAGGTTGCAGGATATGAACCCACTGGGGTAGGCCTGGAACAGGCTCCATTGGAGAGCCCACCTATGGGGACCTCCTACAGTGAGGACAATGGAAGAGTTGTGCAGCCATCCTGTGTCAATAAAAGAAAAAAAGTGCAGCGCTTAACCAATAAATATTACTGCGACCATTGAACAAAAAGTGCAAAAAAGTGCCAAAAAACCTGTGAAAGTAAATGCACAAATACTATTAAAGATAAATCAAGTGTTTAAAAAAACGTATATATAAAAAAATACATAAAAATGTATATATTCAAGTGTCCATATATATTGCAAAAAAAAATTGTCCAGTGTATGTGTAAGGCCGCGTACACACGGGCGGACTGTTCGCCCAACTTTGTTCGTCAAACAATCCGACAAACAGTCCCCTCAAAATTTGCATGAACGGACTTGACCACACACGATGAACGAACAGTCCGCTGAAAGCGTGCGCGATGACGTGAACGGCACGTACGACGGGACGAGAAATACGACGTCCAATACACTGCAATGCAACCTTCGGCCGTGTAAATCCTTTCTGAGCATGCGCGAAACTTAGTTTGTCGAACAAGCCTACACACGAGCGGACTGTCCGCTGAAACCAAGTTTCAGCGGACTGTCTTACGGAAATTCCGAAAAACTTTGTTCGTCAGACTGTCCGCTGAAACTGTCCGCTGAAGCCCACACACGAGCGGACTGTCCGCTGAAACACTGTTCAGCGGACAAAGTTGGGCGAACAGTCCGCCCGTGTGTACGCGGCCTAACAATAGCTGAAGCTTGATTGCTTAATCAAATTGTATTTGACCACGTGGACCCGTCACCTCTAAATACCACTTATATTCAATATAATGGACAACATTAGGAAAAAAGATAGGGACTTATTACTATAATACATTAGGAAAAAAGATAGGGACTTTCAGGAACACATGACAGGATAAGGTCATATGTCACCATCCCTAGGGACTTTAATTGATATCGTGGTCTGGTAAGATCAAGAGTATCCATCCCATATACATTAGGCAAAGAAGGTGTATAAAACACCAGAGGGAAATTGGGACTTTATTTGAAGCACCGGGCAGCAATAAATATAATTGGATGAATAAAAAGGACATTTTATTGAAGGACTAGGTAAAAAATATATCTATAAATAATGGTAATAACAATGGTACAAATTGTATAAATATATAGACTGAGGCATGGTAATGCAGTCACAGTACAATATATAATAGCAACAATAATATACTATACAGTATGTTGAGGACAGTAATGACCTCACATGATATAAAGCATTCAATTCCTTGATTCATCCAAAACAATACAATATATGCAATGGTTCATCTATTATTACTTGCAGGACCTATGGTCTCATTGAGCCTGGAAAAGTAGAAGATAAATACATGATGGTACATAAATTTGTGAAGTCTTGATAATGATAAAAACACGGCAGTCGGTAGCTCAACGCGTTTTGTGGCTTTAGTGCCACTCATCAGGAGCAAACACGTGTGATAATCTAAAAAATTTAACATAAATGTAAGAGGAAAATAGTAATAACTAGGGAAGGCAGAATAAGGAGAGGGCTATCAACCCCACAACTTAAACTTACTTGTTAAGGTCTAATGCGGTGCCCATTTGGTAATGGGGCAAGAAAAGCAATCAAGATATGGCTCCAAATGGGAGCTGAGGTGGAGAGTCTCGCGGACCGGGAAGGGGCGATACCCAAGGTGGCCACAGCAGTCAAGGGCAAACTAGGGGGAAAAAATTTGGTATTTGTGAAGCGTGATGCAATAATATAATAATTTTTCCAGGGTCCCTCATACTCACTAGGTATTTTGTCCATTTATCACTATTCTCACAATTTTCACTTTTTGGCGCTTTTATTAATCTTTTTTCACCCCCCTTTTTTTCCCCCCCATCTTGACACCCGTCCTTCATTCACTTCACATTCCCCACATTCCTCCTTGTTTCACTTGTCCCTGTTGCCCCCTCTTTACCCTCCCCTTTCGTTTCCTCCCAGTCCCCGCTTTTTTCTTCTCTTTTCTTTTTCCTGCTTCCCACCGCTTTCTTGCCCCCCTATCCTTCCCTTCCCCCTTTTCTCCACCCCCCTCTTCTACTTTCCCTCCCTTCTTCTCCCCCTTCTCCCTCCCTCTTCCATTTGTTTACACACTCCCGATCTTATATTATTGCATCACGCTTCACAAATACCAATTTTTTTCCCCTAGTTTGCCCTTGACTGCCGTGGCCGCCTTGGGTATCGCCCCTTCCCGGTCCGCGAGACTCTCCACCTCAGCTCCCATTTGGAGCCATATCTTGATTGCTTTTCTTGCCCCATTACCAAATGGACACCGCATTAGACCTTAACAAGTAAGTTTAAGTTGTGGGGTTGATACCCCTCTCCTTATTCTGCCTTCCATAGTTTTTACTATTTTCCTCTTACATTTATGTTACATTTTTCAGATTATCACACGTGTTTGCTCCTGATGAGTGGCACTAAAGCCACGAAACGCGTCGAGCGACCGACTGCCGTGTTTTTATCATTATCAAGACTTCACAAATTTATGTACCATCATGTATTTATCTTCTACTTTTCCAGACTCAATGAGACCATAGGCCCTGCAAGTAATAATAAATGAACCATTGCATATATTGTATTGTTTTGGATGAATCAAGGAATTGAATGCTTTATATCATGTGAGATCATTACTGTCCTCAACATACTGTATAGTATATTATTGTTGCTATTATATATTGTACTGTGCCTGCATTACCATGCCTCAGTCTATATATTTATACAATTTGTACCATTGTTATTACTATTATTTATAGATATATTTTTTACCTAGTCCTTCAATAAAATTTCCTTTTTATTCATCCAATTATATTTATTGCTGTCCGGTGCTTCAAATAAAGTCCCAATTTCCCTCTGGTGTTTTATACACCTTCTTTGCCAAATACCACTTATAGATGGATGCTTACCAGATCCCCAGTGACCCCCCCTGCTAGGGGAGGTCAAACTGCGCAAATTGGATCTCAGGATGACGTCAGACCCTTGACGAAACAATCGTCGGGTAGCCACGCTCACACCCATTGTGCATATGCGATCGCAACACAAACTCATGTTGAGGAGTTTTTTTACTTTTATTTTGCTATCAATTTTGTTTGTTTTTTAAACGGCATTTGTATATTTTTCTTATGACTCGGTGGAGTCGTTTTATGTGTGCTTGAGCATCAGGCTCTAATACATTTTTAGTTGAAATCATATCAGACGATTTGGCGCACTTTTGTTTTTTCATGGTGATACTTCGTTTGGAGGCTTGCTGTGAGTAGCCGTGTGAATCCGAAGATTGTGAAACATCCGAAAGATCGGGACAATCTCTGGCATCCGGACATCTGGACGTCTATGGTGGGATCTGAGTTCCAATTCGCGCAGTTTGACCTCTCCTAGCAGGGGGGTCACTGGGGATCTGGTAAGCCTCCATCTATAAGTGGTATTTAGAGGTGACGGGTCCACATAGTCAAATGCAATCAAGCTTCAGCTATTGTTACACATACACTGGACAATTTTTTTGCAATATATATGGACACTTGAATATATAATTTTTTATGTATTTTTTTATATATACGTTTTTTAAACACTTGATTTATCTTTAATAGTATTTAATAGTATTTGTGTATTTACTTTCACAGGTTTTTTGGCACTTTTTGCACTTTTTGTTCAATGGCCACAGTAATATTTATTGGTTTAGACCCCTTTCACACCAGGGCCTTTTGCAGGCGCTATAGCTTTAGAAATAGCGCCTGCAATCCGCCCTAAAAAAGCTGCACTATTATCTGTAGTGTGAAAGCCCAAGGGCTTTCACGCTACAGCAGTGCACTGTCAGGGAAAAGTCCTGCCAGCAGCTTCTTTGGAGCGGTGAAGGAGCGGTGTGTTTACCGTTCTTCCACCGCTGCTCCATATTGAAATCAATGGGGCAGCGCTGTAATACTATTGCGGCGTATTGCCGGTGGTTTTAACACTTTCTCAGCTGCTAGCAGGTGGTAAAAGAGCCCCTCTAGTGGCCGAAATGTGCTGCAAATCCGGCAGTAAAACACCGCTAAAAATAGCGGCGTTTTACTGCCCACGCTATGGGCGGTGTGGTGTGAAAGGGCTCTAAGCGCTGTAATTTTTTTCTTTTATTTTTATTGTGCCCAGTATCTTGGTTATGGTGTTCAGCTGCTGATTTCTTTATTGTTTTTGCCAAGCGCGGATTTTTTTCTATTTATCCTGTGTCAATGTTGGACTTGCTCCACGCAGAATACTGGATGTTTGGACAGAAAGGGCAGAGATGAAGGGTGTGTTGACCAAGAACTAGTCATTATGCTTCTGCTACAGTGAAATTATCGAAAGGCTGAATACGTTTGGACATTCCTAATTTCTGAGGTGGGCTTCGGGCCCAGAAAATGTGAGTGACCAAGATTGGCAGAGTTTTTCCACATTACAGGTGTGTGTACCCTATCTAGTCCCTGAGCAGGAGGACAGCGTGTGGGTCTCTTTCCATCATGGCCACTAATGGTGGCGAATTGGGTCATGTGACAGAGTAACAACTCAGGAGCACAACTGGGAGACCGGGAAAGAACGTTGTCACCTTATAACCGGTAGAGCCTAAACAACCACCATGGCCAGTTCACCAGGGACTGTTTTAACCTGTTTTAACAAATATTTGGCCTCACGACAGGTGGGACTTGGCACAAGGTGTCGCATATTTGCGTACCAGATGCAGACACAGCTGTGCCGAGACCGCCCTCCTGGAGAGCTGTTAGCACAGTTACCGGCGGCTAACAAAAAGTTGAGATCAGGTTTCTCTGCGATCATGTGACAGCCAATTAAGGTGGTCACATGATCATAAACCTCACCCCCGGCTCCTGGCATCTGAAACCGGGAGGGGGTGTCGGGGCCAAGGGGTCAATGAAAGCTGCAGCTCTAACAACATTTTAAAAGGGCTTTCAAAACAACATGACCGTATTAGGTTTTAAAATGGAAGTAAACCCTCCCTATCGTTTTCAGCCAAGGAAGCTGCCATCTTGGCCTCCCTTGAATCTCTAACTGCCATGAAGCTGCACATGTGATCAGTTATGACAGCAGCCATTGGATGGTTTGACAGTTTGGTTGAGAGCACAACCAATGTGACAGTTAACATTTCCGGCATGCCGGGAATGCAACTGTTTTTTCAAACTGTTAGATCGATGGGTTTACTTCTGCTTTAAGAATTGGCTTTAGATCTACTTTAAAGTGGAAGTAAACCTCCTAAACATGTTTTGCTTAGTAGATCATACTTTTCTCAGACAGCTGATCGCTGCCTGAGAAAGTGCACTTACTTGTGTCCTTTTCGAAAAAAACGCAGTTTAGATGTCGATGACATCAGCCGCGCTTGCGCAGTATTGACGTGCGAATGCGGCGTATCTTGTATTGCCGCCTTTGATCTTCCTTATTCTCTGCCTTTTGTTAATACGAGGCATTCTCCTCATTGCGGCAGAGGAGAAGTCTCGCATTGTAAAGATATCCCTGCTCTTCCTGACACTCCCCGTTACATGAAATGCTTTGTTGCCTTAGTAACGGCAACCGAGATCGAGGCTTGGTTTGGATTTGTTATGACGCTACGGCGCATGCGCGAGATTTCCTGAGTGAAATCTAACTAAGGGCGGAAATGACGTCCGCAAAGGACGTCCAAACCAGACTTTGCTATGGCGCGGGCGATACCCGGAAGGGAGATATTTTAGAAAACGAGAAAAAAGGTATCTAGAGCGCTCGTTTTAGGAATTAGATATATAGTATTAAGGCTGATGTATAGTATAATAGCAACAGTAGAAAATTAGAATTTTTTTGGTCGGGTTTACTTCCTCTTTAAGAGAATTTACCATAAAAATAGAAAAAAAAATCTATATCTTGCGCTCTTTTATTGCCGTGAACATATGTGAGACGATGGTTGTGTTCTATGGAAACTATAACATCTGATGGACTAAGGATTAAGAGGAACCTTGTAACATAGCTTATACGATTGAGTGATATAACAGCTTATGTCAGAAGCTTGTGCCGGCTCACTAAATATGACCTTCCCGGCAATGTCACTCGCCTCCCAGCTCTTATGTTGATGAACACATACAGCCAAGACAAATGCCAGTTAGTACCAGCTAGTCCAGATATCCAACAAATGACGTCTGCGTTATGTAATGGATCCAATTCGGCATTCTTTTTTAACCCAAAAGGCTCAGATTTATGAAAGGGCAGTCACTCCGTGTAAGCTCCAGCACAGATCAACATGGAGCTTACACAGCTATTAGACCCTGGCTGGGCGAAGGCCGCGTCCCAATCAGAGAACAAGAGAACCTGAGCTTTTCACCCTGAATAGCCAAAGCGACGGGTCCCCTTTAAGTATCCCATCCCTTGGAATTCTCATCAACTTTTTATTGCTCAATCATGATGGAAATCATATCCAGCTCGGCACAAAGTGACCACTTCAAGGGCAAGCAGCCCGCTGCCTCCGAAAAATTTGACAAACGCAATTACTCGCGCCGTATTTCTTCCGAGGTCAGAAAATGCTTTATTTCCAAATTGCATTCTTTTCGAAACCCTTTTAAGATTCACCGCTGAAGGCAAACAAGGCCGGGCAAGGGTATTTATCATCATAATAAAAGTCTTCATTAAGTTCATATTCCGCTCGCATTTCCTTGGAAAGTTTTTCTAAATTCATAGTTAATGAGGCACAGGAGCCATTTACAACAGTGGATTTAATTGCACCGCCGCACAGCGCACACACACGCGGAAAAAAAAAATTAAAAACTATATTTACAGACAGGAGAGATGAAATGAAGACAGATGTCCGGGCGTCGGCGAGGGACCGCGGCAAAACAACCAGCGAATCCGGCAGCCAAAAAGATCTCCCTGGGAAATCGGTCTGCATCTGTTTGAATTCGACGTGACGGATGGTGATGAAGGCGCGAGACGGCGACGAGCATGTAGCCGCAGGGGGCGGTGTGCCTGCGTTTATAGTAATCATGCCTATCGCTTTCCTCTAGGGCTCATTCACACTTACCCATTTAATGAAACACTCCAGTGTTTCCAAAAAATGCATTCAGAGCTTGCTGCGACAGGGGTTTACATTTCTAAATACAGCCTTTTAACGACTTGATGGGACAGCTTTAAAGACCGAAATAAAATTATATGGGCAGATTTAACATGTCCCGTAAACGAAAGCACCCATACGCATGAGGTGGCAGTCTCTATTGGTTGGATCGGTTGAAAAATGCCTGTCTACACTATATTGTCAAAAGTATTTGGACGCCTGCCTTTACACACACATGAACTTTAATGGCATCCCAGTCTTAGTCCGTAGGGTTCAATATTGAGTTGGCCCACCCATTGCATCTGTAACAGCTTCAACTCTTCTGGAAAGGCTGTCCACAAGGTTTAGGAGTGTGTCTATGGGAATGTTTGACCATTCTTCCACAAGAGCATTTGTGAGGTCAGGCACTGATGTTGAATGAGAAGGCGGCCACAGTCTCCGCTTTAATTCATACCAAAGGTGTTTTATCGGGTTGAGGTCAGGACTCTGTTCAGGCCAATAAAGTTCCTCCACTACAAACTCGCTCATCCATGTCTTTATGGACCTTGCTTTGTGCACTGGTGCGCAGTCAAACAGGAAGGGGCAATCCCCAAACTATTGGGAGCATGAAATTGTCCAAAATGTCTGACGCCCTAATGCCGCGTACACACAGTCGGATTTTACAATGGGAAATGTTGGATGTGAGCTTGTTGGCAGAAAGTCCAACCGTGTGTATGATCCATCAAACATTTGTTGGCGGACTTTCCACCAACAAAACTTTGTTGTCATAAAGTCCAATCATGTGTACACAAGTCCGTCGCACAAAAGTTCACGCATGCTCGGAATCAAGTACGAGGCAGAAGCGCTCGGTCTTGTAAAACTAGCGTTCGTAATGCAGATATCACATGACTATTGAACTTAATTTTTTGCCGTACGTCTTGTACGTCACTACGTTCATAATTGTTGGCCAACATTTGTGTGACCGTGTGTATGCAAGACAAGTTGGAGCCAACATCCTTCGAACAAAAATCCACGGTTTTGTTCTCAGAAAGTCCGATCACGTGTAAGCGGCATAAGAGTTCCCTTCACTGGACTAAGGAGCCAAGCCCAACCCCTGAAAAAACAACCCCCACACCATAATCCCCCGCCACCAAATGATTTGGAGCAGTACACCAAGCAAGGTCCATAAAGTCATGGATGAGCGAGTTTGGGCTGGAGAAACTTGACTGGCTTGCACAAGAGGGGGATTATGGTGGGGGGGTTGTTTTTCAGGTGGTTGAGCTTGGCGCCTTTAGTTCCAGTGAAGGGAACTCTTAAGGTGTCAGCACACCAAGACATTTTGGACAATTTCATGCTCCCAACTTTGTGGGAACAGTTTGGGGACGGCCCCTTCCTGTTCCAACATGACTGCCCACCAGTGCACAAAGCAAAGTCCATAAAGACATGGATGAGCGAGTTTGAGGTGGAGGAACATGGCTGCCCTGCACAGAGCGGAGGCTGCGAGCCAGGCCTTCTCGTACAACATCAGTGCCTGACCGCACAAATGCTCTTCTGAAAGAATGGTCAAACATTCCCATAGACACACTCCTAAACCTTGTGGACGGCCTTCCTAGAAGAGTTGAAGCTGTTATAGCTGCAAAGGGTGAGCCAACTCAATATTGAACCCTACGGGCTAAGACTGGGATGCCATTAAAATACATGTGCGTTTAAAGCGGGAGTCCGCCGGGACTCCGCGGTTTTCTTTTTTTTAAAAGCCAGCAGCTACAAATACTGCAGCTGCTGACTTTTAAAATAGTGACACTTACCTGTCCAGCGCGCCCGCGATGTCGGCACCCGGACATCTGTAGATCTGTAGATCGTTTCTCGGGTGCTGCCGCCGCCATCTTGGGTATGGGAATCAGGAAATGGAGCCTTTCGGCTTCATTTCCCGGTTCCCTACTGCGCATGCGCGAGTCGCGCTGCGCAATAAGGACGGTCCCCGCTGCCTCTGGGATCTGTGTGTTTTCCCAGCAGGCAGCGGGGCACTTGCGGAAAGGGGCGGGCACTTGCGGAAAGGGGCGTAATATACGCCCCTTTCCGCAGAGAGCTATCCCGGAAGTGGGTGCAGATACCTGTACTGTACAGGTATCTGTACCCCCCTCCCCCCTGAAAGGTGCCAATTGTGGCGCCGGAGGGGGGGAGGGTTCCGATGAGCGGAAGGTCCACTTTAGGGTGGACCTCCGCTTTAAGGACAGGTGTCCCAATACTTTTGGTAATATAGTGTATCTTATAAAATAATAAATGGCAGTTGTGTATGATGCAGGGTTCAATTAAATGATATCTAGTTAGGGTTCAGATCTACTTTAATACTCCAAACATCTATGGGCACTTTAACCACTTCCCACCCGGCCAATGCACATATACGGCCGGGTGGGAGCCGTCTACTTCTGATAGGACGTTCAGGAACGTCCATCAGAAGGAGTGGGATCGCGCGCGTGCCCACGCAGCGGCTTGATCCCGATGCGCCCACGTCACCCAGACACGGCGCATCTCAGATCGGCAGGAGGGCTCTGTGATTGGCCCTCCTGATCACATGACGGCCGTGTCCAATCACGGCAGTCATGTGATGTAAACAAACAGCCGGTTGCTAGGCAATCGGCTCCTCCTCGCCTCACACAGAAGTCATCGCTGAGGAGAGGAGAGCAGATCGCTGCAGCCGGCTGGTGATCAGTGAGTATGAGCTGTTTTTTACAGCTTTTTACTAACTGATCACCAGTCTAGTGTAAACACACAACACACCACACAGTATAAACACAATGTCCCCACACATGTCCCCAAAACATACATGTCCCCAAATAATAAATACACATGTCCCTAATAATAAAAACATGTCCCCCACATATGTCCCACTAAAATCACATGTCCCAATGATTATCTGCACACATATGTACGTGATCACCTGCACACATATGTACATGATCATTTGCGTACATATGTCCGTGATCACACAAACCAATTATTATACACTTAACGGAATTTTTTTTTACCAAAAACATGTAGCAGAATACATTTTGGCTTAAATTTATGACAAAATTTGATTTTATTGGATTTCTTTTAAAATAGAAAAAAGAAAATATTTTTTTTTTTCCCAATTTCCGCTTTTTTTGCGCTTATATCGCAAAAAATAAAAAATGGAGTCGTGAATAAATACCACCAAAACAAAGCTCTATTTGTGCGAACAAAATGATAAAAATTTCATTTGGGTACAGTGTAGCATGACCGCGCAATTGTCACTGAAAGCGCTAGAGCGCTGAAAGCTGAAAATTGGGCTGGGAAGGAAGGGGGCGAAAGTGCCCTGTATTGTAGTGGTTAAATACACCCGAATCTACTTCATCTATTACCACCTTACCGCAGAGTTTTCTGAGCGTTACAAAATGGTTCCTTTCCTCCATGGGAGGATCTTGAATTGCAGATGTGATTTTCCTTTGATAAAAAGACATTTTGACATATCCAAGGATGCTATTTATAGAGCAGGTCGCTGTATACGCAATGGAAAAGGCATGCACACGAAATTTTACTCATCTCTAGCAGCGGCTTTAAGGGAGATAAAAAAAAACTGAATAAAACATTTTGTTCCTCATTTTAAAGGTGCATAACAAAGGTTTTAAATCATCACTGATTTTGATCGTGTTTTTTTTCTGCACTGCCCTTCCTCCCGGTTCCTTTCATAATTGGCGTAGAGTCTCCAGCGCTGGGACCGTATCGCTCACATTATAAATATAAAAAAAAAAGGTCACTTTAATCCCATTCATTAAATCAGTTTGGTTCTAAATAACATGACCTTTTCCACAGCTACTTTCTTATTGTGCTTTTACAGTCCGATTGAAAAATTAGGTCATTATATTTTGGAGTAGTTGAAGCAATTTTCACATGCTTCTTCAACTCCGTTATGAAAAGCTTTGTAAATGAAAGGGGTAGATTTTATTTCTGTAATAAAACTGCCAACGTCCATGTATTTTGAGCGCCAAAGAGGAAGCCTGCTCCACTCTAGGGCATATTGCTACCTGGGAAAGAGCCTACGGACGTCCAATACAGACAGCCTTGACTTTTTGCCCCACTTCCCACTATAGGGATGAGCCGAACCCCCCCAACCTCCCCCCCCCCCCCCCCCGGTTTGGTTCGCACCAGAACATTTGAACGGACTGAAAATTCGTACGAACTTTAGAACCCTATTAAAGTCTATGGGACTCGAACGTTCGAAATCAAAAGTGCTAATTTTAAAGGCTAATATGCAAGATATGCAACAGACAACACCAGCAATAAGGGGTATCTTCAGGTGTATACTGTGCTGGAGGCACACAACACCCACTAACTCCTGCAGATGCCTGTATTTTGAGAACACCAGCAATAAACGGTAGATACAGGTGTATACTGTGCTGTGCTGGAGGCACACAACACCCACTAACTCCTGCAGATGCCTGTATTAGAGAACACCAGCAAAAAAGGGTAGATACAGGTGTATACTGTGCTGGTGGCACACAACACCCACTAACTCCTGCAGATGGATGAGAAAAGAACACACTGTCCCTGCCGATCTAGCTCTTTCCCTGCACGCCAACACACTACACAAGGCCGCCACGCTGGCGGCCTTATATAGTGTGGGGCGTGTACTAAACCCCTGAGCTATAATTGGCCACAGGCATCCTGCCTGTGGCCAATTATGGCTCTCCTCGCTGCCGGCGCTGTGATTGGCCAAGCATGCGGGGTCACAGTGCATGCTTGGCCAATCATGAGCATCACTGATGGCATAGTGCACTGTGGGCCGTTCGTGCCACACGAATTTGGTGCGAACGGTCTACAAAATTCTGAATTCACTGAACAGACGAACGGCCGATGTTCGAGTCGAACACCGAGCTCATCCCTACTTCCCACTTTGGAGATAATCCTCACCCACTTTGGAGCTAAACTCCATCCCACCATATCACTTGACAGAATTCAAGCCTCTGTATCCAGTAGAGACTCTTATGCCACGTACACACGATCGGAATTTCGGCCAGCAAAAGACCGATAAGATCTTTTCATCGGAAAATGCGACCGTGTGTAGGCTCCATCGGAATTTAGCTGGCCGAATTCCCACCAGCAAAAATTTGAGAGCATGTTCTCAATTTTCCCAATGGAAAAACTTTCCGATCATGTGTATGAAATTCCGACACGCAAAAAACTCACGCATGCTCAGATTCAACTACGAGATGGAAGCTATTGAACTTCCTTTTATTAGTCCCATCATACGTGTTGTACGTCACCGCGTTCTTGATGGTCGGAATTTGGTGCGACCGTGTGTAGGCAAGACAGCTTGAGTGGAATTCCATTGGAAAAACCATCAGACCTTTTTCCGACCAAAATTCTGATCGTGTTTACGTGGCATTATATTCGATTGTTGAAGGACAGGGGTACTAATGGAGCTAAGCCCAAACCAATCTCTTAATAGGCCAGTGTGAGAGCCCCTCCTAACCAGTAGGGTTTTCTAACTTAGACTTACTAAGGAGCTCATTTTCATTCCATCCGTTAATAGACTAGATAAGTCTCCCTGACCAGTAGAGAATCTTACATTGGACTGATAAAGAACAAGGTCGGGACTTGTTTTAAAAAGTTGGCAGGGTACTCTGGAGCTAATCTTCATCCCACCCTTTAATAGGCTAGAGAAAGAGTCTCCATTACCAGTAGCGAATTTTACATTGGCCTGCTGAAGGGCAAGAGTGGGACTTGTCTAGGGAGTGGGCACGGTACCCTAGAGCTAAATCCCACCCACCATTTGATAGGCCACAGAGAGAACCTCCCTGACCAGTAGAGATTCTTAAATGAGACTGTTGAATGCCAGGGGCAGGGCTTGTCTAAGAAGTGAGCAGGGTACTCTGGAGGTAATCTTCATCTCATCATTTAATAGTCTAGCGTAAATGTCTCCATGACTATTAGAGATTCTTTACTGAGACTGTTAAAGGGCAGGGCTTGTCTATAAAGTGGGAAGGGTATTCAGGAGCTAATTTTCATCCCATCCGTTAATAGGTTAGATAAGTCTCCCTGACCAGTAGAGAATCTTATTTGACTTCTAAAATGCAAGGAGCGGGACTTGTTTAAAAAGTTGGCAGGGTACTCTGGAGCTAATCTTCATCCTATCTTTTAATAGGCTAGAGTAAGAGTCTCCATTAACAGTAGAGACCTGGCATTGGACTGCTGAAGGGCTTATCTACGTGGGACTTATCTACGGAGTGGGCAGGGTACCTGTCAGGGTTGAGCTCAGCCCTTCCTTGTCTGAGCTGGCCGCTCAGCTGCGGGCTAATTGCCAGTTCCTATTTCTCTCCACAGTTACTCAGCTGTTGATGATCCTGCTCGTCAGTCCTGCCTACTTAGGCTGTCCAGAGGAGCTCTGCCTTCGCTGGTCACATCACAAGAAACTATCTCCTGCGTTCCTGTTTAAATACTGGCTTTGCTGACATCCCTTCTGGCTCCAGATCCTGCTTGCCGTTCCACTACTTTGATCCCTGACTTCTGGCTTGGCTCACTATCCGTTCCGGTTACTGAACTTTGGCTATGTTTTGACTACAAATTTTATTTGAATACTGGCGCTCAAAAATATCTACCCATTAATGTGTATTGGTGTGCTGCAATCCCATGTGCCCCCTCACCTGGATGGGCAGGGCCGCTGATAGGCCAGTACAACAGGCCCTGCTGTACCGGGCCTGACCAGCAGGGGGGCCCGGGCAACCTGAACTGCAAAGTTAATTTTTATGTATAAAAAAAAAAGATTCTCCAACACCGATCATCGTATGCCATCAGCGCCCGTATCCCCCGACCCCCCCCCCCCCCTTCCCGTTCGGTAAAGTTTTTTTTATTTAAGGATGTGCTTTAATCGTTACAGGATGCCGCTGCAGGGGAGGGACTATTTGCTGTATTTCGGACGCGGAAGAATATGTCTTCTGCACCCGCTCCTAATGCTCCACACACTGCACAAGTCCCGGCCAGCATATCATATTATTGTGTTTCCTCTCTCTCTCCGCGTGACAAGAAGTAGCAGAGTGAGAGGTGAGCAGAGAGAGCAGGGGCCGGGCGATCGAGAGATATTGTGAACAATTACACAGGTGAGGTGTATGCTTGCTTGGGGGGGGGCAGGGGGGGGGCTTGAAGTTCAACATCTGCAATACATACCCTGCCAATATGTGAAAAAAGAAAACAAAAAGAACCGCGCAATCCCTAAAAATTAATATAGGGTGTACGTCCCTCAACCGAGAGACTGGGACTTCAGGAAACCAATAGTGATTAGAGTGCAATGTCCCTTACCATAGGAACAATCTGTGTAGTTTGAAACCACCATGTATAAAAGTTTACTTAGTGAATACCAAAATCTTGTGTCATATATACAAAATACTCATAAACACACAAAAGCAACAACACCACAAAATGCGTGTACATATGAATAACATAAGTTGTGGGCCCCACTCTATAGTGAAATATGCTGAACAAAATTGATGAACTAGTCATATGAGGTAAAAAGTCCTTTCATTATAGTCCTTGGAATGAAACCAGAAGAAAAAAAATGTTGAAAAACACCACGTGTCGCAAATGACATCAACTTTCTGATTTATACTCCAACTTATAAAGCATGCTGAAGTGCACCACCACCAAAGGGATAAGATGGCTCCTTACCAGACATCTTGGTAGATTACGCTTTTAAAAGGTCAAGCCAGACCACATAGGTGCCTTATTTTTCAACCCTGTTATCACTCTCAGATCAGATCCCCGTTCAAAGATGTTCCAATGAATCGAGCAAAAAGTTCACCATAAAAAGGAAAAATGCTCCAAATAGTGAAATACCGTTTATTAAAATTGTAAAAAAGAAAGAAATACACTTACAAAATTGATGTAAGAGAAGGCATAACAAAGTGGAAGCGTCGGCCGAACACAAAAGTCCACAGTTGTATCCTTGTGCTGATTTTAAGAGGCAAACAATAGCGTGTCACACCGCTCTACGCGTTTCGTGATATATCACGTCGTCTTGGGGTACGGGTGACACGCCATTTTCGCCTCATACTTTTATACCAAACAATGGCCTAAGCCCCCTCCTCCATAGGAAGCCCAGGCCTCGTTCCCAGTTGTATGCCGGAAGTGACACACACGTGTCCGACATGACTACCCAATGGCCACATCCAACACACGCAGAGCGGCCAATAAAAAGTGTTTCTGCGCCTTCTTAGGGAGGCTGGATTACGCCCCATGCGCTATGTCCAATCGGAGATCGGATCACCATGGCTACAAAGGCGGAAATGACGTCCATTGTCATCAACTTATGCCCGACGACACGTGAGGGCGGAAATGACGTTCCAGGATGTCGCGCCCCATGCGCTCTATCCAATCGAAAATCGGATCACCATGGCTAAAAAGGCGGAAATGACGTCCATTGTCATCCACTTCCGCCCGACAACACGTAAGGGCCGAAATGACGTTCCAGGACATCACCGCCCGAGGATCTAAAATTAAGTCATACACCGCCCTCCCATCCCAAAGCCCACAAGGGACCAAGCCTCTCCTTCAGTTCGCGCCAAAATCGGCCGAAGCGTTCAGACTACGCCCCGCCGACGGCAAAACCAAAAAGAAAAAAACAAAAACAAAACAAGCCTCATTTCCGCTCACACCGGAAATACAGGCTCAGTACGAACCAAGCCTCATTCTCAATGTATAAGGCATTGGATACCTTGACTCCTCCCACATGTGTGTGATACCTCCCATGTCTCACCGCACGTACCTCCCAATCCAAACTGATCGAAGGGATGAGAGGCAAGGGACACACTAAATATTTAAATATGTGTCACCAGACACTGGGTGACCCCAATGGAGGAAGAGGCCCATCCAACAGCACATAACGAGAGGAATTCACAATGGTATTGACATCAAATCAGTTAACAATGAAGTACAAAATGAGAATGCCTTAAAATATTAAAAATAATAAAAATAAATATAAATAATAAAAATAAAAATAAAAAACAGCACATACTAAAAAAAAAATTATATACTAAGTAAATCTATATTAATCCTATGGATGCTCCATAGGTAAGAATAAAAAGGATGGTAATAGTAATAAAAATGTGAAATAAAAAGGGAAATGTGAAGCCAGACTAAATGACATATTACAATAACGGAACATTATTGAATTCCCAATCTCATATATTCCTACAAAAAAATTTTTTGCGATTCAAGACAGAAATTCATCCAAACATACCGTTATTATATTTCAGATAAGAGAATTATCTTAAATTATTTATTCTAAAGAAAAGGGAGAAAGAGGTCACCAGAGCTCATCACACCTTAATTGCCCCCCACACTCTCACACTAGACTAGGCATTGTTTATAAAGGCATTGACATCCGTGTCTACATTCATGCCAAAGGGGGCGTAAGTTTTCAGCCTATAAATCCACGACATTTCTAAGCGGGAGATCTCTCTCACTAACGACCCGCCTCTCCAGTGCGGTTTATACTTATCTATCCCCATATATAGGGTGTTGGAAGGATCCCTACCATGTACCTCATCATAGTGTCTAGACACAGGGTGCTTATCAAAGCCCCGTTTGATGTTACCAATATGTTCGTTTAATCTTACTTTTAAGGCCCTCTTGGTCCTCCCCACATATTGGAGTCCACATGGACATTGTATGAGGTACACCACTGCCTCCGAAGAACAGGTGACAAAAGGTTCAACTGTATATTTTTTGTGCGTACTGGTGGAAACAAACTCACAAATCTTAGAATTTTTGTTTACGTTCAAAGAGCAAACCTGGCAGTTTTTGCATCTATAGTACCCTTTCAAATTCTGAAAGAAGCATCTGCTCCTTTCCGGAGGGTTCTGTACACTGGGGGCAACCTTACTCTCCAACGTGGAGGCCCCTTTAAAAATGACTCTAGGGTCTCGGGTAAAATAGTACCCAAAATCTGATCATTAGTCAACAGATGCCAATGTTTGCGAATCAGTTGCTTAATCTTCTTATGCTGCACAGAGAAGGTGGTGACAAAAGGCAAGACCATCGTATTCCCGTCCCTGTCACCACCCCCCTCTGCCAGCAAACGTGACCTGTCTTTATTTCGTGCAGTGGTAACCGCCTCTGTCAGCAGATTTGCTTCATATCCCTTTTCTCTAAATCTCTGGGACAAGACAATAAAAATATCAGTCAAAAAGACAAAAAAAATCTCAGTACAGTTCCTCCTTAGGCGCAAATATTGCCCCAGGGGGACTGACCTCAACCATGAGTCTTGGTGACAGCTCCCCAACGGGATATATGAATTTCTGTCGGTTGATTTAAAAAATGTGGATGTGACAAAAGTGTTGTTACTCACTCGAATATTCAAATCTAAAAAGTTGACCTCCTCCCTGCTGGCTTCATAATTAAATCTGATGCCTCTATTGTTGCTATTTAGCATATCCATATAGCTACGGAGCTCGGGTTCCTCCCCATCCCATAGGAGGAGGACGTCGTCGATATAACGTGCCCAAAGCTCTATCTCCGGCCTCCTTGGAGAATCGACCACGTCCTCCTCCCATTTGGCCATGAACAGGTTGGCCAAACTGGGGGCATACTTCGCCCCCATGGCCACCCCCTTGTCCTGGTTTGGATACCTTATGTAATAATAAATCCCTTGTAATTAGACCAGCAGACAAAGGGGGGGGGGGATTGTGGTCTTAGATAGAAGTGATTATCTAAAAGAGCTACATGGAATTGTCGATAATGGTGAGACCTACACAGTATTAAATAGGGACCCAGTGGTCAAATATAAGAAGGAGTTGGTGAGGATAGTTGAGGGTGGCTCCCAAAGAGGAATCCTCACCGATAAAGAAAACATTTTTATGATACCAGTAGCTCAGCGGACACCAATAATATACTACCTCCCTAAGTTACATAGGAGCGTTACTTGCCCCCGGGGACGTCCAATAGTCAGTGAGATTGACTCAGTGACGTCACGGGTGGGCAAGTATATAGATCATTTCCTCCAACCGTTGGTGCAGAAGATCCCATCATATGTGAAAGACACCAAACAAATCCTCAATATGTTAAGTGGTATTATACCGAAGGATGGTCTCTGGCTTGTGACCGCTGACGTTACATCACTGTACACCATCATTCCCCATAACCTAGGGCTGGAGGCAGTTAGACTTTATTTAGAACGTAGTTCGGGTCTGGTTCAGATCCAGATAGACTTCATCTTAGAGCTTTTGGAATTTGCCGCAGGGCATAATTACTTCTGGTTCGATAACCAGTTTTTCCGCCAGGACAAGGGGGTGGCCATGGGGGCGAAGTATGCCCCCAGTTTGGCCAACCTGTTCATGGCCAAATGGGAGGAGGACGTGGTCGATTCTCCAAGGAGGCCGGAGATAGTGCTTTGGGCACGTTATATCGACGACGTCCTCCTCCTATGGGATGGGGAGGAACCCGAGCTCCGTAGCTATATGGATATGCTAAATAGCAACAATAGAGGCATCAGATTTAATTATGAAGCCAGCAGGGAGGAGGTCAACTTTTTAGATTTGAATATTCGAGTGAGTAACAACACTTTTGTCACATCCACATTTTTTAAATCAACCGACAGAAATTCATATATCCCGTTGGGGAGCTGTCACCAAGACTCATGGTTGAGGTCAGTCCCCCTGGGGCAATATTTTCGCCTAAGGAGGAACTGTACTGAGATCACTACGTTTGATGAACAAGCTATTGTCTTGTCCCAGAGATTTAGAGAAAAGGGATATGAAGCAAATCTGCTGACAGAGGCGGTTACCACTGCACGAAATAAAGACAGGTCACATTTGCTGGCAGAGGGGGGTGGTGACAGGGACGGGAATACGATGGTCTTGCCTTTTGTCACCACCTTCTCTGTGCAGCATAAGAAGATTAAGCAACTGATTCGCAAACATTGGCATCTGTTGACTAATGATCAGATTTTGGGTACTATTTTACCCGAGACCCTAGAGTCATTTTTAAAGGGGCCTCCACGTTGGGGAGTAAGGTTGCCCCCAGTGTACAGAACCCTCCGGAAAGGAGCAGATGCTTCTTTCAGAATTTGAAAGGGTACTATAGATGCAAAAACTGCCAGGTTTGCTCTTTGAACGTAAACAAAAATTCTAAGATTTGTGAGTTTGTTTCCACCAGTGCGCACAAAAAATATACAGTTGAACCTTTTGTCACCTGTTCTTCGGAGGCAGTGGTGTACCTCATACAATGTCCATGTGGACTCCAATATGTGGGGAGGACCAAGAGGGCCTTAAAAGTAAGATTAAACGAACATATTGGTAACATCAAACGGGGCTTTGATAAGCACCCTGTGTCTAGACACTATGATGAGGTACATGGTAGGGATCCTTCCAACACCCTATATATGGGGATAGATAAGTATAAACCGCACTGGAGAGGCGGGTCGTTAGTGAGAGAGATCTCCCGCTTAGAAATGTCGTGGATTTATAGGCTGAAAACTTACGCCCCCTTTGGCATGAATGTAGACACGGATGCCAATGCCTTTATAAATAATGCCTAGTATAGTGTGAGAGTGTGGGGGGCAATTAAGGTGTGATGAGCTCTGGTGACCTCTTTCTCCCTTTTCTTTAGAATAAATAATTTAAGATAATTCCCTTGTGTCCCTTGCCTCTCATCCCTTCGATCAGTTTGGATTGGGAGGTACGTGCGGTGAGACATGGGAGGTATCACACACATGTGGGAGGAGTCAAGGTATCCAATGCCTTATACATTGAGAATGAGGCTTGGTTCGTACTGAGCCTGTATTTCCGGTGTGAGCGGAAATGAGGCTTGTTTTGTTTTTGTTTTAGTTTTTTTCTTTTTGGTTTTGCCGTCGGCGGGGCGTAGTCTGAACGCTTCGGCCGATTTTGGCGCGAACTGAAGGCGAGGCTTGGTCCCTTGTGGGCTTTGGGATGGGAGGGCGGTGTATGACTTAATTTTAGATCCTCGGGCGGTGATGTCCTGGAACGTCATTTCCGCCCTTACGTGTTGTCGGGCGGAAGTGGATGACAATGGACGTCATTTCCGCCTTTTTAGCCATGGTGATCCGATCTTCGATTGGATAGAGCGCATGGGGCGCGACATCCTGGAACGTCATTTCTGCCCTCACGTGTCGTCGGGCGGAAGTTGATGACAATGGACGTCATTTCCGCCTTTGTAGCCATGGTGATCCGATCTCTGATTGGACATAGCGCATGGGGCGTAATCCAGCCTCCCTAAGAAGGCGCAGAAACACTTTTTATTGGCTGCTCTGCGTGTGTTGGATGCGGCCATTGGGTAGTCATGTCGGACACGTGTGTGTCACTTCCGGCATACAACTGAGAACGAGGCCTGGGCTTCCTATGGAGGAGGGGGCTTAGGCCATTGTTTGGTATAAAAGTATGAGGCGAAAATGGCGTGTCACCCGTACCCCAAGACGACGTGATATATCACGAAACGCGCAGGGAGGTGTGACACGCTATTGTTTGCCTCTTAAAATCAGCACAAGGATACAACTGTGGACTTTTGTGTTCGGCCCGACGCTTCCACTTTGTTATGCCTTCTCTTACATCAATTTTGTAAGTGTATTTCTTTCTTTTTTACAATTTTAATAAACGGTATTTCACTATTTGGAGCATTTTTCCTTTTTATGGTGAACTTTTTGCTCGATTCATTGGAACATCTTTGAACGGGGATCTGATCTGAGAGTGATAACAGGGTTGAAAAATAAGGCACCTATGTGGTCTGGCTTGACCTTTTAAAAGCGTAATCTACCAAGATGTCTGGTAAGGAGCCATCTTATCCCTTTGGTGGTGGTGCACTTCAGCATGCTTTATAAGTTGGAGTATAAATCAGAAAGTTGATGTCATTTGCGACACGTGGTGTTTTTCAACATTTTTTCTCTTCTGGTTTCATTCCAAGGACTATAATGAAAGGACTTTTTACCTCATATGACTAGTTCATCAATTTTGTTCAGCATATTTCACTATAGAGTGGGGCCCACAACTTATGTTATTCATATGTACACGCATTTTGTGGTATTGTTGCTTTTGTGTGTTTATGAGTATTTTGTATATATGACACAAGATTTTGGTATTCACTAAGTAAACTTTTATACATGGTGGTTTCAAACTACACAGATTGTTCCTATGGTAAGGGACATTGCACTCTAATCACTATTGGTTTCCTGAAGTCCCAGTCTCTCGGTTGAGGGACGTACACCTTATATTAATTTTTAGGGATTGCGCGGTTCTTTTTTCACATGTATATATTATTTTGGTATATAATAGAACTGCAGCAGTATTGATTGTCACACGTTATTCTGTAGCGCAATTTTTCTTTTTTCATACCCTGCCTATACCCTGCCAATACTCTGCAATACATACCCTGCCAATACCCTGCCAATACTCTGCAATACTTACCCTGCCAATACCCTGCCAATACTCTGCAATAAATACCCTGCCAATACTCTGCAATACATACCCTGCCAATACTCTGCAATACATACCCCGCCAATAACCTGCAATACTTACCCTGCCAATACTCTGCAATACTTACCCTGCCAATACTCTGCAATACTTACCCTGCCAATACTCTGCAATACTTACCCCGCCAATACTCTGCAATACATACCCCGCAATTGCTGAAGGGAAAGTGAGTAAAGGAGTGGTTATATATATTTTTCTTTATCATTTTTGATTTGGTGTTCCTTGGGGCATTTGGAGTTGTCCTCAGTCCTTTGGGCCACACACATATAAATATATTTTTTGAGGCACTGGAATGATTTGCAATCGGTAAAATACTAGTTTAATAATCTTTGAGATACACTGTAATTGTATTATACACACAATAGGATATAGAAGTTATGTGTTCTACATAAGAGCAATATGTTTTGACTACGTTTGTTCTTTTTACTTTTATTATTCAACAAGTGTGATTTAACTGTACTTCTGTCTCGGTCTGATTTCATGGTTTCTGACAGTACCCTACAGCTAAGACCCACCCCATCACTGAATAGGCCAGAGTGAGAGTCTCCCTGACCAGTAGAGATTCTTAACTTAGACTGTTCAAAGGACAAGGAGCTTGTTTAAGAAGCGGGCAGGGTACTCTGGAGGTTATCATCATCTCATCCTTTAATAGTCTAGAGCAAGGATATGCAATTAGCGGACCTCCAGCTGTTGCAGAACTACAAGTCCCATGAGGCATAGCAAGACTCTGACAACCACAAGCATGACACCCAGAGGCAGAGGCATGATGGGACTTGTAGTTCTGCAACAGCTGGAGGTCCGCTAATTGCATATCCCTGGTCTAGAGTAAATGTCACCCTGACTATTAGAGATTCTTAACTGAGACTGTTGAAGGGCAGGGCTTGTCTATAAAGCGGGAAGGGTACTCAGGAGCTCATTTTCTTCCAATCCGTTAATAGGTTAGATAAGAGGCTCCCTGACCAGTAGAGAACCTTACATTGGACTGCTGAAAGACAAGGGTGGGACTGGTCTAGGGAATGGGAAGGGTACTCTGGAGCTAAGCCCCAACCCATCATTTAATAGGCCAGATTGAGAGACTATATAACCAGTGAGACTCTTACATTGGATTGAGGCAGGGTACTCATTAGCTAATTCCCATCCCTTCTTTTAAAAGGCTAGAGAAGAGTCTCTCTGACCAGTAGAGGCTCTTTCTTTGGAATGCAGAAGGGAAAGGGTGAGGCTTGTCTAAGCCCTTGTACACACGGTCGGAGATTCCGACAGACTGTGTCCTATCGGACTGGTTTGTCGGATAATCCGACTGTGTGTGGTATGCATCGGAATGTTTCCGTCGGAATATCCGCCAGACCCAATTTTCCAACTTGTTGGAAATATTTTCCGACAAACTGGTCCGATAGGACATACTCCGATCATGTGTAGAGAATTTTGATCGGACAAAGTGCCACGCATGCTTATATCAAATTCCTACATCAAAGCTATTGGCTACTAGCCTGAATGTAGTCCCATCGTAACGAAATTACGTCATCACGTTCTGAATGATCGGATTTTTCGACAACTTAGTCCGACCGTGTGAATGCAACAGTTTCGGACAAGATCCGACGGACAAAATCCGACGGATTTGGTTGTCGAAATCTCCGACCGTTTGTACAGGGGCTAAGAAGCGGCAGGGTACTCTGGGGCTAAGTCTCCCTGACCAATAAAGACTCTTAACTTGGTCTGTTGAGGGCCAGAGGCGAGGCTTGTCTAAGCCCTTGTACACACGGTCGGACATTTCCGACGAAAAAGGTCCGATCGGACTGTGTTGTCGGATAATCCGACCAGGTGTGGGCTCCATCGGACTGTTTCCGTCGGAATATCCGACCAACAAAGTTTTAGAGCTGGGCTATAACATTTTCCGACAACATGATGCGATCAGACTTTGTCCGATTAAGTGTAGAGAATTCCGATCGGACAAAGTGCCACGCATGCTCAGATCAAATTCCTAGACCAAAGCTATTGGCTACTAACCTGAACGTAGTCCCGTCGTAACGAAATAACATCATCACGTTGTGGACGATTGGATTGTCCGACAACTTTGTCCGACCGTGTGTATACAACAGTTTCATACAAAATCCAACGGATTTGGTTGTCAGAATGTCCGACCGTGTGTACAAGGGCTAAGACGTGGACAGGGTACCTTGGAGTTAATCTTCCTCCCATCCTTTAATAAGCTAGATCAGTGGTCTCCAAACTGTTGCCTTGTCTTTATCCAGTCCTTTGAACAATATTCCATCCACTGACACCAAAAGGTCATAATTCCTGTCACTGACACCAACAATGGGGCACAATTCCTTCCACTGACACCAATGATGGGGCACAATTCCTTCTATTGATACCAACCTTAGGGCACAATTTATTCCACTGACACTAACAATAGGGCATTATTCCTCCCATTGACACTAACAATGGGGCACTATTCCTCCTACTGACACCAAAGATAGGGGAACTGTTTATGCTTACTGGATAATAGACCATCTTCTACTCTCACTGGCCCTAGTCCAGCCCCCTAAACCCCCTAAAGTCTGAAGGACAGTAAACTGGCCCTTTATTTAGAAAGTTTGGAGGCCGCCTGATCTGGACCAAAGAGTAGTCAACCCATTTTGGGGGTTTAAAAACACCCTTCATCAGGGTTCTTCCAATGTGATTACATGCACAGGTCTTGGCTGACAAACTGTCTGCTCTTTTGACCTGAGTCCTTATGAAGGGGGGGGGTTAGAAGCCCCTAAAAGACGTTGGAAGCTAAATTAGCTGCTGACAAGACCTGTGCTTGTAATCACGCTGGAAGAACCTTGATTAATAGTGTTTTTGAAACCTCCAAAATGCATTGGTTACTCTTTGGTTTGACCCAGGGCCATCTTTAAGGCAGGGCAAAAGGGACAACGGCCCTGTCATTGTTGTGGGGCCCAAAGCAGCTGCCTCATACTTGCCAACTATCCCAATTTACATTCCCTTGTTCCTTGAAGTTTTAGTCCTGTGCTGTGTCCCAATATCTCAGTGTGAAGTGCTGCTACTAATGCTGCCCAGCTCTGCCCTATTGTTGTGTACAGATGACTCACCTGCAGACCCTGTGTTTACATGTAAATAACCAACATTCATATGTAAATAGCAGTGACATGCATATGTAAATAGCTGAGGCCAACTGCATTGATATGTAAATCAGGGCAGCATTCATATGTATATCATGCCCCCCTGCAGTGAGGATAAGATGTGCTGTAACCTATAGCAACCAGTGATCAGTATTACTGTACAGTAATCTCTAGCAGCCAATCAACAAGCAGAAACCATGTGCTGTAACCTCTAGCAACTAATCAGTGAGCCTTAAGGAGTGCTGTAACCTCTAGCAACCAGTCAGTAAGCAGTAATGATATGCTGTAACCTCAGGCAACCAATTGCAATTGCTGCCTGATCTGATACAGTAAACTGATTCTAAGTCTAGCTGCTATTTATTATATGTCTCAGAGAAGGTGGAGAGCGAAATTGCATGGGGGGGGGGGGGGGCCCTAAGAAATTTTTTGCCCAGGGTCCAATCAATATTAAAGACGGCCCTGGTTTGACCCCGTGACTTTTACTGGGATAAAGTCGTATCTGGATCTTTTAACAGATGTGTGGTGCGTTATAATTTTCATTTCTATTACATTTCATTACAAACCAAGGAGATTGTGGAGATCCTCTGGGATGTAGAGGCCGCCTACCCGCGAACCAGATTATTTAGTTCTACATCAATAAGATAGCAATACAATTAGGATTCTTTTACAGGGTGCACAGCTATTTCTCATAACTATAAGTTGTTGAAGCAGCCTCTTCTTCATTAGTAGCCCACCTGACAGGGTGACAACACAGGAGCTCAACTTGGGTGTCGGGACAGAGCAATGTCACTCTATAACAGGAAGGGCCTGAAAAGGAACCTTTATGGCAGGATTACCAAGGATTAATTTGATGAAAGCTACAGATTACATTTTTTTGAAAATGACTTACAGTATAGGAGATTCTTGGTGATTAGATTCACATATACTATAAGAAGGATCCTGGGACATCCTAACAATCTTTTCCACCAAACCAAAGGTACCTTATGTTGCAATGAATTGCAATAAATGAAGCTTTGCTTTAAACCAGTGGTCTTCAAACTGCAGCCGGATGCCGGATGCTGCCTTTTTTTTTCCTTTATCTGGCCCTTGGGGCTCTATTACTCTCACTGATATTAGACACGATTTTGCCATTTCTCCCACCAACAATGGGGCACCAGTCCTCTCAATGATGGGGCACTATTCCTCTCAATGATACCAATGATGGGGCACTATTCCTCCCACTGACACCAACAAGGGGGCACTATACCCTCACTGATACCAATGATGGGGCACTATTCCTCCCACTGATAGGACATTATTCCTCCCACTGATACCCATAATGGGGTACTATTCCTCCCACTGATACCAATGATGGGGCACTATTCCCCTCACTGACACACATGATGGGGCAAAATTCCTCCCACTGATATGGCATTATTCCTCCCACTGACACCAATGATGGGGCATTATTCCTCCCACTGATACCAATGATGGGGCACTATTCCTCCCACTGACACTAATGATGGGGCACTATTCCTCCCACTGATGCCAATGATGGGGCACTATTCCTCCCACTGTCACCAATACTGTGTCACTATTCCTCCCACTAATGCCAATGATGGGGCACTATCCTTCCCACTGATACCAATGATGGGGCACTATTCCTCCCACTGACACTAATGATGGGGCACTATTCCTCCCACTGATGCCAATGATGGGGCACTATTCCTCCCACTGTCACCAATACTGTGTCACTATTCCTCCCACTAATGCCAATGATGGGGCACTATCCTTCCCACTGATACCAATGATGGGACACTATTCCTCCCACTGTTACCAATGATGGGGCACTATTCCTCCCACTGATACCAATGATGGGGCACTATTCCCCCCACTGATACCAATGATGGTACACTATTCTTCCTACTGACACCAATGATGGGGCACTATTCCTCCCACTTACACCAATGATGGGGCACTATTCCTCCTACTGACACCAATGATGGGGCACTATTCCTCCCACTGTTACTAATGATAGGGCACTATTCCCCCCACTGACACCAATAATGGGGCACTATTCCTCCCACTGACACCAATGATGGGACACTATTCCTCCCACTGACACCAATGATGGGACACTATTCCTCCCACCGATACCAACAATTCATCTCCCTAATACCAAATGTGTCGGTTTACTCCGACTGATGCCAGGAAAATCTCCTCTCCCGCTGGCCACAATCCAGTCCTCCTAAAATCTGAAGGACAATAAATTGGCCGTTTAGAACGTTTAGACACCCCTACTTTTAACTATCAAACAGCAGTCCACTAGATCCCCAAACTGTCCCTATTTATTTCCCTCTTGCTGTGTTGCTAAACAGAAATCCACGGCAAATTGAATCAGTGACCTGGAGATTGAAGGTGTAAAGTGAAGTGCCCACTGATGGAGTGAAATGCCAGCATAATGCGATCTTAATGAAGATTTTTATTATGATGATAAATATCCCTGGCTGACCTGATTTTCCTTTAGCAGTGAATCTTAAGATGCTTGTTAAAGAATGTAATTTTGAAATAAAGCTGTCATACGTGGTAGACGCTGGACTGCTTGTCCTTGAAGTTGTCACCGTGAGCCGCGCTGTATAAACTTTCCATCATTAGAATAAGAAGGATAATAATGGTATGAAATGGAGATATAATCAGCGATATGACAAATCACCCCAGTCTGCGAGTACCTTCCTTGCATCTTTAGGAGAGTTTCTAGGAGAACCATTGGAAGTCGGCCCCAACTCTTTGGTGTCAGTGAGAAGAATAGTGCACCATCATTAGTGTCAGTGGAAGGAATAGTGCCCCATTGTTGGTGTCATTGGAGGAACATCACCCCATTGTTGGTGTCATTGGAGGAATTGTGCCCTTTTGTTGGTGTCATTGGGAGGAATAGTGCCCCAATTGTTGGTGTCAGTGGGAAGAATATTTAGTAATAGTGCCCCATTGTTGGTGTCATTGGAGGATCTGTGCCCTTTTGTTGGTGTCAGTGGAAAGAAAAGTGCCCTATTGTTGGTGTCAGTGGGATGAATAGGGAGGAATAGTGCCCCAATGTTTTGTATCAGTGAGCAGAATAGTGGCCCATCTTTGGTATCAGTGGATGGATTTGTGCCCTAGCATTGGTATCAATGGATGAAATTGTGCCCCATTGTTGGTGTCAGTGGAAGGAATAGTGCCCCATTGTTGGTGTCAGTGGGAGGAATAGGGAAGAATAGCGCCCCATTGTTGGTATCAGTGGAAAAAATAGTGGCCTACCATTGGTATAAATGGAAGCAATTGTGCCCCATTGTTGGTGTCAATGGAATGAATTGTGCCCCATTGTCAGTGTCAAGAGAAGAAACTGTGCCCCGGTGTTGGTGTCAATGGAAGGAATTGTGCCCCATTGTTGGTGTCAATGGAAGGAATCGTGCCCCATTGTCAGTGTCAAGAGAAGAAACTGTGCCCCAGTGTTGGTGTCAATGGAAGGAATTGTGCCCCATTGTTGGTGTCAGTGGAAGGAATTATGCCTCATTGTTTGTGTCAATAGATGGATATGTGCTCCAGTGTTGGTGTTAAAGGAAGGAATTGTGCCAGATTTTTCAAGTCAGTGGAAGGAATTGTGCTTCATCATTGGTGTCAGTGGGAGGAACAGTGCTCCATTGTTGGTGTCAGTGACAGGAATTATGCCCCATTGTTGGTGTCAATGGAAGGAATTGTGCATCATCATTGGTGTCAGTGGAAGAAATTATGCCCCATTGTTAGTGTCAATGGAAGGAGTTGTGCCCCATTGTTGGTGTCAATAGATGGAAATGTGCTCCAGTGTTGGTGTTAAAGGAAGGAATTGTGCCAGATTTTTGGTGTCAGTGGAAGGAATTGTGCTTCATCATTGGTGTCAGTGGAAGAAACTGTACCTCATTGTTGGTGTCAATGGAAGGAATTGTGCCCCATTGTTGGTGTCAATGGAAGGAGCCGTGCCTCATTGTTGGTGTCAGTGGAAGGAATAGTGCCCCATTATCAGTGTCAGTAGAAGAAACTGTGCCCCAGTGTTGGTGTCAGCGGAAGGAATTGTGCCCCATTGTTGGTGTCAGTGGAAGGAATTATGCCTCATTGTTGGTGTCAATAGATGGAAATGTGCTCCAGTGTTGGTGTTAAAGGAAGGAATTGTGCCAGATTTTTAAAGTCAGTGGAAGGAATTGTGCTTCATCATTGGTGTCAGTGGGAGGAACAGTGCCCCATTGTTGGTGTCAGTGACAGGAATTCTGCCCCATTGTTGGTGTCATTGGATGGAATAGTGCCCCAAGGGTCGGATAAAGACAAGCAAAGGGCTGCATCTGGTCCCCAGGCCACACTTTGGAGAACACTGCTTTAGAGGAAATACAGGTTTTGCTATACATATTAATTATTTAAAAAAACATAATAGTCATTTCAGAAGAGAATTGCTCTTGCAATAGATTTTAGCTCTCTATTTCCCCATAGCCAACTGTAATATAGATAATATGAGTGCAAGTAACTTAGTCAGAGAAATAAAAAAAAAAAACATCTTTCCGGATAATATTTCATCAAAGCGAGAAAGCTCGGCTTATTTAAGGGACACATTAAAGCAATTAAAATGTAACTGAGATAAATGGAGCTGTATCGAGAGTGCAAAAGGAAATAAGAAAACCTTTTGCATAATGCAACAATGACTGCAAGTGCTGCCAAAACAGAATTTTTGCTAGTAGTACTGCCCACTGGTTGGATGAATCTCATGCTGATCTGTCATCCAAAGACTTCCATGAGAAGATTTCTGGTCCCACTTATTTACATAGGTCATAGCAATGGCGTCGCTCTCTGGCAGATGGACCTCCCAATTATATATTAATTCAGCATTATGGATAATTCATTGGGGGACATAGATATCATCATGAGGTCAGTTGTCTCTGTAATGGCAGCTGGATCCACCCTTCCTGGGCAGGAAGGGTGGATCCAGAACTACAAATTCTACCTGGGCATTGGGGGTGGACCCAAGATCTTCCGCAGAAGCTTGTCAAGGTTGTGGTCCCCCCTCTTTCCACAGGTCGTAACAATGGCATTACTCTCTAGCAGATGGTCCTCCCAATTAGTGGACCTAAAACTACAAATTCCATTTGGGCAGGTAGGGTGGAACCAGAACTACAAATCCACCTAGACATTAGGGGGGACCCTGAATTACATATTCTACCTAGGCATTAAAGATGGACCCAAAACTACAAAATCCACATGAGCGGGAGAGGTGGATCCAGAATTACAAATCCACCTAGACATTAAGGGTGGACTCAGAACTACATATTCTACCTAGGCATTAAAGATGGACCCAAAACTACAAAATCCACATGAGCGGGAGAGGTGGATCCAGAATTACAAATCCACCTAGACATTAAGGGTGGACTCAGAACTACATATTCTACCTAGGCATTAAAGGTAGACCCAGAACTACATTTTCTGCCTGGGCAGGATGGGTGGACCCAGAACTAAAAATTCACTCCCTATGGATTGAGGGTGGACCCAAGATCTCCCACAGAAGCTGGTCAAGGCTTACATACAGTAAAAGGTACTCTAGTCCTCCAAAGACTTCTGAGAGAAGATCTGTGGTCTTTGTGGAAAACCAATTAGGTGGGATAGATACCATCATGAGATACCAACGCTTGGCTTTGGAAGGGCAGCAGGGAGGGTTGACCCAGAACTACAAATTCCCCTATGGATTGAGGGTGGACTCAAGCCCTCCAACAGAATGTGGGCAAAGCTTACATAACAGCTACCCTAGTCATCCAAAGATTTCTGAGAGACGATTTCGGATCCCGCCCCCTCGCACAGGACTAGAAATGGCATCATTCTCCAGCATATGGACCTCCCAATGATATATGTATGTATTCTGCATTATGTATAATCCATTGGGGGAGATAGATACCATCATGAGATACCATCACTTGGTTTGGTAAGGGCAGCTGGGCAGAACTACAAATTCCACCGGGGCAGGAAGGGTGGACCCAGAACTACAAATTTCACCTGAGCTGGAGGGGTGGACCCAAAAATACAAATTCCACCTGGGCAGGAATGGTGGACCCAGAAGAACTACAAATTCCAACTGGGCAGGAAGGGTGGACCCAGAAGAACTACAAATTCCACCTGAGCAGGAAGAGTGGACACAGAACTACAAATTTCACCTGGGCAGAAAGGGTGGACCCAGAAATATGAATTCCATCTGGGCATTAGGGGGAGGGGGGTTCCAGAACTACTATGGGCAGCTGGGCAGAATTACAAATTCCACCTGGGCAGGAAGGGTGGACCCAAAACTACAAATTGCACCTGAGCTGGAGAGGTGGATCCAGAACTACAAATTTCACCTGGGCAGGAAGGGTGGACCCAGAACTACAAATGCCACCTGGGGAGGAAGAGTGGACACAGAACTACAAATTCCACCTGAGCTGGAGGGGTGGACCCAGAACTACAAATTCCATCTGGGCATTAGGGGGAGGGGGGGTTCCAGAACTACTAAGGGCAGCTGGGCAGAACTACAAATTCCACCTGGGAAGGAGGGGTGCACCAAAAATTACAAATTCCACCTGAGCAGGAAGAGTGGACCCAGAACTACAAATTCCACCTGAGCTGGAGAGGTGGACCCAAAACGACAAAATCCACCTGGGCAGGAAGGGTGGACCCAGAACTATGAATTCCATCTGGACATTGGGGGGGGGGGGGGGGTCAGAACTAAAAATTTCAACTGGGCAGAAAGGGTGGACCCAGAACTATGAATTCCACCTGAGCATTGAGGGTAGACCCAAGCTTTCCCACTGGGGCTGATCAAGGCTTACATGAAAAGTATCCTTTGGCAATTAGGTAGCTCTAGGCATCTGATTGCAATATCTAGCGACAAAGTATCTTTGTTAGGGGCAATATACTGTATGTTCATATAGTGGTTATGAATATATTGTCTTTACTGTTGTAAAAAGCATGTTGCTTACACAGCCCAGTAGTTCAAATTGCAATTGCACACATAAGTCAGAACAAAGAGTACTTCCCTATAGCTAACGAATGAATGAAATACTTGTATAGCACACAATGCGAACCCATTGTGTTCTGGGATTCCTTTGGTTGTAATAAATGCTAATTTGTCAAACAAAGAGGAAAAAAATAATAATGATATACAGTATATATATATATATATATATATATATATATATATATATATATATATATCATTATCAGAAACATTTATAAAGCATCAATTCAAACATACACTTTGGGAAATAAATGCTAAATAAATAAATTGCTAAATAAATGTAACCCTCAGGCCATTAGAAATAGTCTTTAAGGACTCCCCTTGTTATTAAATACATACTGGCATTTTATTTCCACCAAGGAGACTCCCCGTGTTGGAGATCCAGAGATTCTGTCCATCCTCCTGCTGCACTCTGTAGGGAAGAATATGTTTTGGATATTGGATACATTCTCTTTATTGTAAAAAGCCTCTTGCTTACAGGACCCAGTAGCTCAATTCAGAGAAGTGACCACTCCCTTATAGATTGGCTGGTCTAAGGATGTAATCAGAGACAGCGTTTCTCAAAGCTTCTGTTGATTGGAAGGGCGTACTCCCTTCTTTATACTTTGTGCCGCAATTAGAGATGCTACCCTACAGCAAATTTACCATTATTTAAAATGTAGCTGTGTATTTCTTGTTATTTCCATAACTTATCACTAAAGAACATCCCAAAATAAATTCTTCTGCTCCTGACGATCGCAGAGATACCACATATGTGTATGCTGGTTTGTTGTTTGTGCCCGTAGTAGAGCCCAGAAACAATAGTGTGCATTTTGCTACCTAAAACACACCGATACCAATTAAAAAAAAAAATCCTACCCAAAATATATTGACCCTGAACTTTGACCTTTACTTGACCCAAACACTAACCCTGGCACTGACCTACAAACTTTAATCTAGGTATATATTTTTTTTTTTTTTCACACACTTTTTTTTTCTCTGCAAGGGGAGAGAGAGATACAATGTATCTTTCCTCTCCATCTCCATTCACAGAGAGAGAGAGAGAGAGAGAGAGAGAGATAGAGAGGCAGGCTTCATAGTAACCAATCAGAGGCAATCAGAAAAAGGGGAATACTATAAAAACTGATTCTGTAAAATGAAACGAAAATTCCCAGTGCTAAACAGAGGAAAACCATGCTTCCATGCCTAGGCTAGGCTATAGGTAGCCTTGTACCTCACCTTAAACGTTCATGGGAAGTCTATATAGAAGCTAGAAGAAAGAAATAAAAGTTGAATAAGGATAAGAGAGAGACCAGACCGCCGACCCATCACAGGGACTGGATATCTAATCCAGGGGTTCCAAGATTTTTTTTAAGCAAAATTGCTTGTCCCGAAAAATGCGAGGCGGTTTTTTATTAATCATGATCCAGGAGATTTTGATTTTGACTAACGCGAGACTCATCACTAGAGATATCCATGCTCGCACTATAGTAACTTTGGCTGCTGGAAATGTTTTAAAAAGCGAGAGTCCTAAGATGTTTGAATAATTCTGGGAATACTTTCTCTTTTATTGAATTTAAGTTTGTACAACTTTTTTATATTTTAGTTATGGAAGCAATCTGAAGCCACAAATTCACTCGGGCATTTCATTTCTACCATAGAGTCTTTAGTATTAGAATTCTGCTCCTCCTGATGTAAGATAAATGGATATCCTGACAGGGAGCCCTGTTGTTGCCTGGGTATCGGGATCATGGGCCTCACATCCTTCTTCTCGTGTGACTGGAGTTGGATGATTGGCCTGGGGCCTTCACTTGGTGGTGGGGATAAGGTCCTTAGCCCTGTGTAAGCGTTGACTGGGATCTGGCTTGAGCTAACATGGGGCTCTTTCTTCTTTCTTCTAGAGACAAAGCAACAGGTTTACTTTAGCCCTCACCCCCAGCAGCATATCCTTACCTTACATCACTCTTCATCAGGGCCGGGACAAGGGGTGGTGCAGGAGTGACGATTGCCCTGGGCATTGTGCTATTAGGTGGGGGGATGCTGCAAGGAGATTGGGGGGGGGGGATTTGTGTTGGGTAGGGGAATTTAGGAGACAGCAGGGGGTAAGAATTGTTTTAAGAGGGCAAATCGGGTGTGTGCTAGGAATGGTGATTTGGGAAGGGGGATGGGGAAGAGAATTTGTGCTAGGAGGAGGGATTTGGGCTCAAAGAGGTCATATGGTGGTGGTGGGGTGCTAGGATGGAAAAATGTTTTGGGGGTAGAGAAAATTTGGTGCTAGTAGGGATGTATTTGTACTAGGAGGCGGGATTGGAGGGGTGGAATTTGTGCTGTGAGGGGACATTTAAGGGGATACGGGATTTGTATTAGGAGGGGTGCTTAAGGGGTAAAAGTGCAGATTAGTGCTCCATTTTGTTTGGGACGCAGTTTGGCATTTTCGTCCTGAGCTGCAACTGGCCTCTTCATTCAGCATTGAGAATGAAGGAAATACCAGGTATAGTGCAGTATGTGACTGACCAATGTGACTGCACTGGGCAGAGTTCCAAAAGTTGGGCATTTAGATTAGTTGTGGCAAACTTTTTTGATACAGCCAAGTAGGACCTCTAATGCCGCGTACACACAATCGGACTTTCCGGCAGACTTGGTCCACCGGCAGACTCCGTTGGACAATGCAATTGTGCCTGGGCTCCAGCTGACTTTTTTTTCCCAAAAGTCAGACGCGCCTAGAAATAAAACATGTTGCAAATCTGTCTACTGGCTATTGAACTTTCTTGTTTAGTCCCGTTTACACCATCATGTTCAAAACAAACGGACTTTCGAACTCACTTAGTCCGATCGTGTGAGGCCAAGTCGGTTCGCTCAGAAAGGCCGTCAGACCTCCGCCGAAAGTCCGTCGGGAAGACCGTCGGACCTAGTCCGTCGAAAAGTACGGTCGTGTGTACGCGGCATTGCATGACCTAAGGGCCACACATTATTTTCAGTAATCGGCCCTGTCACAGGGGAGTCCAAAGCCATGTGAAGGAGCGAAATGAAGGAAATGATATGCATCTGTTGAGCTCTTCCTCAAAGTCAACCTGTTATTATACCCCGAATGTGCAAAGTACAGGTCCACTTTAAAAATAAAGCTGCTTCAGCCCCGAACTTTATGGGAGGTCATTGGCCAGAAGTGTAAGGTAGAAGAATTAAGTTAGACAAGAAAGGATCGGATAAGATAAGTTTGTCTTTAGAGATGACGGAACTACCTTTGAAGCCTCAGTCATATTGATGTTCCACTGATCTCACTCATTATAAGCAGCCAAGGCTTTAGAGAACTTTGAGTCTGACCGCCAAAGTATATATAGCAAAGAGAGAGTCATTGATTACTACCTAAGCCTTATAAGTAAATCTTTTTTTATATTCTGCTCCTCATTACCATCCCCGTCATTAATTGCAGAGCTTGCCAAGTGCACAACAAAGAGCTTTAGAGCGTAAACATGACAGCTACTGTCTTTATTTAGAAGTTGGACTTTGGCGCCAGTCATTGAAAGAGATTGTCCCTCATCAAATAACTTTCATTTACTGAAGTCTTTGTTTTATTTGAATCTTTGTTCTGTGTCACTCCTTGTAATATCTGCCTCTGTACATCTAAATGTATCCTATAGAGGGGTGGGGGGGTCTCAGAAATGAAGAAAGAATCAAATTTTTAACATTTAAAATGCATCTACATGAGCCTTTTCAACCTTTTTACCCCAGAGAAACTCTTGAAATAATTGTCAGGTGTCAGGTAACACTTGCTAAGATTCGTTTGTTGGAAGCCAATAGGAAAAGGAGCCTTTACATTGGTGGTCAGTGGGCAGAATGCTCCTAAAATTGGTGGTCAGTGGGGAGAATGCTCTTTACATTGGTGATCAGTGAGAAGAATGCTCCTTATATTGGTAATCAGTGAGAAGAATGTCCCTTACATTGGTGATCAGTGAGAAGAATGTTCCTTACATTGGTGATCAGTGAGAAGAATGTTCCTTACATTGGTGATCAGTGAGAAGAATGTTCCTTACATTGGTGATCAGTGAGAAGAATGTTCCTTACATTGGTGATCAGTGAGAAGAATGCTCCTTACATTGGTGATCAGTGAGAAGAATGTTCCTTATATTGGTAATCAGTGAGAAGAATGTCCCTTACATTGGTGATCAGTGAGAAGAATGTTCCTAATTGGTGATCAATGGGAAGAATGGCTCTTAAATTTGTGGTCATGGGAAGGAATTCTACATACATTATTTGCCAGTGGGAAGAATGTTCCTTAAATTTGGTGAGAAGAAGGCCTCTTACAATGATGGTTGGTGGGAAGAATTCCCCTTACGTTGGTGCTCAGTGGGAAGAATGCCCCTCACTTTGGTGCTCATTGGGAAGAATGCCCCATACTTTGGTGCTCACTGGGGAAAATGCCCCTTACATTGATGGTCAGTGGGAAGATTGCGACTTACATTGGTGATCAGTGGTAAAAATTCTCCTTGCATTGGTGACAAGTGAGAAGAATGCTCCTTACACTGGTGATCAGTAGAAAGAATGCTCCTTATATTGGTAGTCAGTGGGAAAAACGCACCTTACATTGGTTCTCATTGGGAAAAAAATGCTCCTCACATTGGTGGTCATTGGAAAAAATGTTCCTTAGATTGGTGATCAATGGAAAGAATGTTGCTTACATTGGTGATCAGTGGGAAGAATGTTCCTTACATTGGTGCTCAGTAGGAAGAATGCCCCTTACATTGATGGTCAATAGGAAGAATGTTCCTTACATTGATGTTCAGTAGGTAGAATGTTCCTTACATTGATGTTCAGTAGGAAGAATGTTCCTTACATTGACGGTCAGTGGAAAGAATACTCCTTGCATGGGTGGTCAGTGAGAAAAATGACCCTCTTACAGTAGTAGTTATAATGCCACCCTTACAGTCATTTTTGTCAAGCAACGGGCTCTACCAAGTGGTGACGGACCCTGGATGTATGCAGGCACTATCATATGGGAGGTCAATTAGCCACAGCTCAAGGAACCCCTAGAAGTCTCAGGAAGAACTGTGGACGAGAATGGCCAGCTGAGATATTGGGACTTTAAGTGGAATCTGTCACACAACAGCATAACACATTTTGAGAAGAGTTCCAAAAGTAGGGGGCTTAGATCAGCTGTGGTGAACTTTCTTGATATGGCCAATTATGTCTTCTGACATCACCAAAGTCCCAGAGGTATTGGGCGTCCTAGAAATCCTGTAATTCCCGGTAGGATTCCTGCAAAGAATAAGAGCCATTAACTGAAATTCCCTCCACCCAACGTCAGTACTGGGAACTTTGGAAGTCCCGGAGGTATTTGAGGTCCTAGGAATCCGGGAATTGCCAAAAGGGATCCTTCAAGGAATCATGGAAGACCCAGCAGGTATCCTGTGAGTACTAGAATACCCTTGTACTACAGCACAAATGATTGGCTTCAAGAAGAAGATCCACTTTCCGAACTCCCCTCTACCCAACATCATTGCTGGAAACTTTGAAAGTCACAGATATATTGGAGGTTCTAGGAATCCTAGAATTTCTGGCAGGGATCCTACAAGGAATCTTGGAAGCCTGGGCAGGGATCTTGCTAGTAATGGAACACCCTTGTACTGTAGCGCCAATTATTGCCCAATAGAAGAAGAGCCACTCTTTCAGCTCCCCCCGACTCAACGTCAGTACTAAAAAACTTTGGAAGTCACAGATGTGTTGGAGGTCCTAGGAATTCTCAAATTTCTGTCAAGGGTCCTACAAAGATTTGCACTATTACTGGAACTGCAGCGCAAATGATTGCCTCAAACAAAAAAGAAGAGCCGTTCTCCGAACTCCCCTCCGCCCAACGCCATTTCTGTGAACTTTGTAAGTCCCAGAGGTATTGGTTGTCTTAGGAATCCTGGATTTCCCAAATGATTGGCTAAAAGAAGAGGAGCCGCTTTTAGAACTCCACTCAACGTCATTACTGGAGACTTTGGAAGTCACAAAGGTGTTGGAGGTCCTAAGAATCCTGAAAGTTCTGTCCTACAAAAATTTGCACTATTACTGGAAAACCCTTGTACTGCAGCACAAATGATTGGCTCAAACAAAGAAGAGCCGTTCATGAAAGTCCCAGAGGTATTGGTGGTCTAAGGAATCCTGGAATTCCCAAATGATTGAGAGATTAAAAGAAGAGGAGCCCCATTTAGAACTCCCCCCATGCAATGTCATTACTGGACTCTTTGGAAGTCACAGAGATATCGGAGGTCCTAGGAATTTTTTGGCAGGAATCCTACAAGGAACCCTGAAAGACCAGTTTCAGGCATCTCGCTAGTACTGGGACACCCTTATACAATAACACAAATGATTGCGCCAAACAAAGAATTAGAGCCACTCTTTGAGCTCCCCCTCCACTCAACATTTTAAGTGGGAGCTTTGGAAGTCTTTGGAAGTCCCAGAGGTTTTGGAGGTCCACAATTGGTTGGCTCAAACAAAGAAGAAGAGCTGTACTTCGAACTCCTTTCCACCCAATGTCGTTACTGGGAACTTTGGAAGTCTCAAAGGTATTGGAGGCCCAGAACAGGCCTGGAGCAAAAGGGAACCTGGGTGAAGGGCCCACAAGACTGGGGGGACAGTTGTGGAGGTAGCACAGGTTAATTCCTTTAAATAAAAAGATGTATAGGTCAAGGGGTGGGGGTTTATTGGTCACTGGGCAGGTTAGTAGGTGCGGCCTGGGTCTAGTTATTCCCAAGGGGGGACGGGGTTAGTTCAGTCAGGGGGCAGCAGGAGAAGAGGCAACACAGTGTTTTTTTGGATTTCCCTCCCTTGTATTTAAGCTGTGTGATATATGTAATGTTTTGTTTTATCGTTTTAGGTTGATGGTTGCAGGGGTCTCTGGTTTGTGAAGGTCAGAATGGTGGAAGGTATACAATATATGGTGTGGGAAAAGGTTGGACTTATCTCGGTATGGATACCCTCCCTATCTGGAAATAATGGGCTATCAGTCATCGGGTTGCATTGGCAAGAAGGTGGCAATAGTTTGTCCCTGAGCTGGTGAGATCGCGGCTAGGGGCCAGGATGCCGAGGTGGTGGTGGTACAGCCAATGCAATAGAATACCTTCCTTCATGAACCTCAGACATAGTAGTCAGTTTAAAATTTGGGTTATATATGTTATATATATATTTAAAATTGAGTTTATTTTTGACAGTAATTTGTTATGGTGTTTATAAAGAGGCCAGACGGCCATTTAATCCAGAAGGTGGGGCATATTTATTTATTTAGGTAGTTAAGGAAAAGGTTGGATTCTGGTTTGCAAGTGGGGCAGATGGCACATCAGCTATACACCAGTCATGGGAATCCTGGATTTCTAGGTAGGGATCCTGCAAGGAATCCTGGAAGACCCAACAGTACTGGAGCACCCTTGTACAGCAGCACAAACGACTGTCTCAAACAAAGAATAGACGCTATTCAAACGTCCTTCAGCTTTGTATTTTAATTCATCTCTTTGAGGAAGACATTCCACCTATGCTTGTCCCTCTGGTGTGTTTCATTCAGCAATAGCTTATTCATATCAATCTATATCAACAAACTCTTATGCCGCGTACACACGAGCGAATTGTCCGGCGTACTTAGTCCGCCGAAACGCATTTCAGCGGACAATCCGATCGTGTGTGGGCTTCAGCGGACATTTCCAGCGTAAAGTCCGGCGGACTTAGAAAGTAGTTTTGCACTCCAATCTTCCCGTCGGACTTGGGTTTCAGCGGACAATACATTCGTCAGTATGCTAGTACGGAGGACTAAGGCCGCGTACACATGGGCGGACTGTCCGTCCAACTAAGTCCGTCAGACAATCCGACAGACAGTCCGTCCTACTTTTGAATGAACGGACTTGACCACACACGATGAACAGACAATCCGCTGAAAGCTTGCGCGATGACGTGTACAGCACGTACGACGGGACTAGAAATACGACGTCCAATACACTGCAATGCAACCTTCGGCCGTGTAAATCCTTTCTGAGCATGCGCCATACTTAGTCCGTCCAACTTGCCTACTCACGAGCGGACTGTCCGCTGAAACCAAAGTTGGACGGACAATATTACGGAAATTCCGAAAGACTTAGTCCGCCAGACTGTCCGCTGAAAAAGTCAGCTGAAGCCCACACACGAGCCCACACACCGTCAGACAGTCCGCCCGTGTGTACGCGGCCTAAGAATGACGCATGCTCAGAAGCAAGTACGAAAAAGGAAGCTATTGGCTACTGGCTATTGAACTTCCCTTTTCTAGTCCCGTCGTACGTGCTGTACGTCATTGCGCTAGTAAACGCCGGACTTTCTGTGTGTCCGTGTGTGGCCAAGTCCATTCGGTAGAAAGTCCGCCGGACTATCCGCCGGATTGTTTGCCGGACTAAGTACGCCGGACAATTCGCTCGTGTGTACACAGCATTACTGAGTGCAACTCTACTGATCACTAGATTCCAAAAATATCTTTTTATCCCAAAAATATTACCCTCATTGGTCGGCTATGGGTTTGAACGCTATACTATGGGGACACAAACAATGAAGAATGGATGGCTGATATCTCGCAGGGACGCGGAACGGCCAGCGATGTGTCATTGTACTCTGCACGTCGCACCACCGAATACGTCTGCTACAAGGCTCCTAAACTCGCTGTACAGGAGGTGTAATTAGACCTCATGTAAAATTTACCATGTGTGCACACAGACAAGTCATTCCTCCTCGGAGAGACGGATCTCTAGAAAAAGACGTTTCATTGTCAGTCGTATAATCGATGTTGCACCTATTAGGTATTCAGAGCGGAGTTGGCCTTGGGAAAGAAATCACACCTCTACTCATTCCATCTTTTACCCTTTTTAGGACTCATTAGTGTAGGACAAGGTTACCCGCTAAACATATTAAATTACTTTAGAAAATAAGAGAGAGAGACAAAGTGACAGAGAGACTTATTACAAGGCTTAGGAACTATTATATATTGACATCTGGTATATAAGGGCAGAGTATTAATGTTGTCACCAAAGACGATGTCTTTTTAAGAGAGCCCATCACTACTGAGTTTATGTAACATTATAGTTAAAGGGGACCTTCATCCTCCATGAAAACATCTTTCTTACCTTGTTCCACCCTCCGCCCTCTAAGGGCTCATTCACACATGCAGCTAATTTTGCTGTCCCTCTGAAAAGAAATCTGTGGAGATCCACTAGTGAGGAGGCTCTTCACAGCATCTTTCAACCCTCAAAATGCCAACCTACTTCACCGGGACTGCATGCATTGCATGTGGTTATAGCGCGGTTGTGGCATGGCCCCATTCATTTGAATGGGTTGCTTATGGCGGCACTACTGCCCACCGAATGTGACATGCCAAATAAATTTTTGTTGTGTCCAGTATATGTGTGCAGCCCTGCGTGGCTGCATTTCTCTGTTTAGGTGGGCAATCAGGGAGCTCGCAGTCCAGGGGGGCCACGGGGCAATTGCCCCCTCCGAGAATACGGCCGGCGGATGACAGCGCGGCCGGTTCCGCGGGTGCCAGTGCGGCCGGTTTCGCGGGTGCCAGCGCGGCCGGTTCCGTGGGTGCCAGTGTGGCCGGTTCCGCGGGTGAGTGCTGGTGAGTGAACGGGTGGGGGGGGGCAGCTTAGGAGGGCTGCTGGCCAATCAGGAAGCCAGCGGGCAGGGGAGCAGGGAGATGACATCATCTCTCACTGCCCTGCATCCCTCCAGTTCCGCCCTCACTGTGCAGGAAGCTGTGTGCAGCAGAGAGATTACATCATCTCTCTGCTGCTTATCATATCTCTGGACTCAACAAAAGACCACCTTAGCAGAAAAGTGACACAGTAGGTGACAATCCGCAATGTGTAGCAGGCTACGTGGCAAGTGGCAATCCGCAATGTGTGGCAGGTGACGTGGCAAGTGACAATCCGCAATGTGTGGCAGGCGACGTGGCAAGTAACAATCTGCAATGTGTGGCAGGCTACGTGGCAAGTGACAATCAGCAATGTGTGGCAGGTGACATGGCAAGTGACAATCCGCAATGTGTGGCAGGTGACATGGCAAGGGACAATTTGCAATGTGTGGCAGGCTACGTGGCAATCCGCAATGTGTGGCAGGTGACGTGGCAAGTGGCAATCCGCAATGTGTGGCAGGTGACGTGGCAAGTGACAATCCACAATGTGTGGCAGGTGACGTGGCAAGTGACAATCCTCAATGTGTGGCAGGCGACGTGGCAAGTAACAATCTGCAATGTGTGGCAGGCTACGTGGCAAGTGACAATCAGCAATGTGTGGCAGGTGACATGGCAAGTGGCAATCCGCAATGTGTGGCAGGTGACACGGCAAGGGACAATTTGCAATGTGTGGCAGGCTACGTGGCAATCCGCAATGTGTGGCAGGTGACGTGGCAAGTGGCAATCCGCAATGTGTGGCAGGTGACGTGGCAAGTGACAATCCGCAATGTGTGGCAGGTGACGTGGCAAGTGACAATCTGCAATGTGTGGCAGGCGACGTGGCAAGTAACATTCTGCAATGTGTGGCAGGTGACATGGCAAGTGACAATCAGCAATGTGTGGCAGGTGACATGGCAAGTGACAATCCGCAATGTGTGGCAGGTGACGTGGCAAGTGACAATCCGCAATGTGTGGCAGGCTACGTGGCAAGTGGCAATCCGCAATGTGTGGCAGGTGACGTGGCAAGTGGCAATCCACAATGTATGGCAGGTGACGTGGCAAGTGACAATCCGCAATGTGTGGCAGGCGACGTGGCAAGTAATAATCCGCATTTGGTGACAAGTGACGTGGCAAGTGACAATCCGCATTTGGTGGCAGGCGACATGGCAAATGACACCCTCAGGGCTCCCACTGATTCTGCATTATGGTGAGTTGAACCATTTAATTTTATATTACAATGTAATAATAGAAATGATGCGCTTCAATCATCCTGACACCATAACATCCATGGTATCATAATGATTGAAGTGCCAATACCAGCCATTTCCCTGATAAATTGCCCCCAAAAAAACATATTTTATAGCAGTGCCCCTCCCGAGACTAGGCTCTGGATCCGGCCCTGTCGCAGTCGCTGCTCTAATTCATCCCAAAGGTGTTCAATCAGTTTGAGGTGTAGGACAGTCAAGTTCCTCCACCCCAAACTCGCTCATCCATGTCTTTATGGATCTTGCTTTGTGCACTGGTCCAAATCATTTGGTGGAGGGGGGATTATGGTGTGGGGGTTGTTTTTCAGGGGTTGGGCTTGGCCCCTTAGTTCTAGAGAAGGGAACTCTTAAGGCGTCAGCATACCAAGACATTTTGGACAATTTCATGCAGTTTGGGGACAGCCCCTTCCTGTTCCAACATGACTGCCCACCAGTGCACAAAGCAAGGTCCATAAAGACACGGATGAGCGAGTTAGAGGTGGAGAAACTTGACTGGCCTGCACAGAGTCCTGACCTCAACCTGATAGAACACCTTTGGGAAGAATTAGAGCAGAGACTGTGAGCCATGCTTCTCGTCCAACATCAGTGCCTGACCTCACAAATGGGCTTCTGGAAGAATGGTCAAACATTCCCTATAGACACACTCCTAAACCTTGTGGATGTCCTTCCTAGAAGAGTTGAAGCTGTTATAGCTGCAAAGGGTGGGCCAACTCAATATTGAACCCTACGGACCAAGACTGGGATTCCATTAAAGTTCATGTTCATGAATAAAGCCAGGTGTCCCAATACTTTTGGTAATATAGTGTGTGTGTGTATGTATATGTGTATATATATATATATATATATATATATATATATATATAATGTAGCGCTGGCAGGCGCCACAGTTGGGTTTTGGGGCTAATTTGCTATATTTCTGGTTTCAGTACCAGTCTAGCTGGGCTGCACTGGGTTCTCCTTGGCCGCAGGTGTCGCTGTCATCGCCGGCAAGGTTAGAAGCGCAGTCTAGCTGGGTGTATTGAATGCCACTGTATTCCCTCGGAAGCAGCCCAGTGAGAGTGTTCTCCTGCTGTGCATTATGGGGGGTGGTATTTAAGGTACCTACATCACATGTCTGGGGTTACGTTCCGGAGATTATTTTCTGTCTGGTTCTGGTCCTCCTGACCAGCCCCCTGGCCCTCCTGGCCTGGGGTGTGGAACCATGCATTTCCAAGTCTCGGGGCTTGCTGGCCCAAGGCAACGCAACTGCGGGGACAGGCCTGAATGGAATTCGGGGCCTATTGATCCAAAGGTGGTCCAGTGCCGTCTCATTTGAAGGGAGAGGCCCAGCAACTAGAAAACCTCCTGTGCGCAAGGCTGGCTTCTCTGAAGGAGCCTGGAGGATAGGTTGAAGGATGCTACCTGCATCAACACTCATATGGTATTGCCGGATCGACTGAGAGATACTGGTACTGTATGATAGCTATTTAAAATTTATCTACTTCCCTCAGTAATGCACAAGTCTGTGGCAGAGACTTTTTCAAACATCCTATGCTCAAGTATACTTCACAAATGTGTGGCAGAGACTTTGTCAAACACCTTACCGGCTGCTAGGCCTAGTGAGAGGAGGTCTATCCGGAGGGTTATACAATCCAGTTGTGAAATGGTCTTTATCCTCTGGATTTTCTATAAGGACTCCCTTGTATTTTTTGCAGTCTAAAGTACCTGAACTCGCTCCTAACTAGGGGTGCAACGGATCAAAAAACTCACGGATCGGATCGTTCCTCGGATCAGAGTCACGGATCGGATCATTTTTCGGATAAGCAAATAATAATTGAATTTGCAAAAACCTGTGAAAATTCCACCACCATATAGTCCCCACTGTAATATCCACAATTTCCCCCACTGTAATATACATCCCCCCCACTGTAATATTGGCTGAGCATGGCTGGGTATCGCCAAGTATTGCAGGGTATGGCTGGGTATGGCCAGAGTATTGGCAGGGTATGGCCAGAGTATTGGCAGGGTATTGCAGAGTACTGACAGGGTACTTGCAGGGTATTGGCAGTGTATTGCAGAGTATTGGCAGGGTATTGCAGAGTATTGGCAGGGTATTGCAGAGTACTGGCAGGGTATTGCAGAGTATTGGCAGGGTATGGCAGAGTATTGGCAGGGTATTGCAGAGTACTGGCAGGGTACTTGCAGGGTATTGCAGAGTACTGACAGGGTAATGCAGAGTACTGGCAGGGTATTGCAGAGTACTGGCAGGGTATTGCAGAGTACTGGCAGGGTAATGCAGAGTACTGGCAGGGTAATGCAGAGTACTGGCAGGGTATTGCAGAGTACTGGAAGGGTAATGCAGAGTACTGGCAGGGTAATGCAGAGTATTGGCAGGGTATTGCAGAGTACTGGCAGGGTAATGCAGAGTATTGGCAGGGTATTGCTGAGTACTGTCAGGTCATGGCAGAGTATTGGCAGGGTATGGCAGAGTATGGAGGGATGGCTGTGACTGCACTTGTCACAGAGCAGCGCTGTGGGCACTACAGATGCAGCCCACAGCACTGCTGCCATCCGATCTCTCCCCTCCACTCTACAGATCTGTACACAGAGGGGAAAGAGGAATCGGCATCATGATGCCGGTTTGTTTACAAGTGATTGCTCTGTCAATTGACGGAGCGATCACATTGTAAACGCCATCGGGTGCACCAAGATGGTCGCCGCTTCGGAACTAGGCTGAAGCCGCAGCCTTTCCTAAGGCCGAGACCGCGGAGCGCTCCGAGGATCACGGAGTGTGCCGATCCGAACAGGGTGACCCGTTCGGATCACGGATAGGTGATGATCCGTTGCACCCCCTACTCCTAAGTGCCCGTTCACACAGGGGCGACATGACTTGCAGCGCGACTCACAGACGCGACCTGCGAACGACTTCAGCAGCGACTTGCAAAATGGCTTCTGTATAGAAGTCAATGCAAGTCGCCTGAAAAATAGTACAGGAACCTTTTTCTAAGTCAGAGCGACTTGAGTCGCTCCTATTAGAACGGTTCCATAGTATAGAACAGAGCGCGACTTGTCAGGCGACTAAGACGCCTGACAAGTCGCGGTAGTGTGAACGGGCACTAACCCTCTATTTTATTGAAAGACTCTGTTTTCTGTTTCAAATAAATAACCCAAAAGAAGATTCAATGTCAGTTTTCACATTTCTTTGGGCCATCTACCATGGGAACCCCTAGAGAGAGAATTAAACAAGAAGGTAACGGTAAGCCCAATAAAACCAGCAGCTCCTCCGGGGGTCAGTGTTCCATAATGTTTGGGGGTTCTAAGTAATTATCTAGCAAAAAATAATGATTATTACTTGCAAACAACAAATGTCAGAAACAGGCCTTAAGTGGTTAAATGAAAGTTGTTTGGCCTGATCAGTAAGACTTTCAATACCAATGCCCACCATTTCTGCCTGGGGATCAGTGGCGGCGCATCCATAGAGGGCACACGGGCGCCACCTCCCCTGTCCATGCCTCTGACCCCCCTGATCTACATATCAGTGGCGCCAAGCCATGGATTCCAATGCGGGGTGGATGTTTTTTTGAAGCACCTGTTTACAGTCAGAGGCTCTAATAGGCTTAAAAAAAAAGGGTGACCTCGGGGGCACAGAGCAATGCCCTCTGAGCCGCCCCCCCCCCCCCAGTTGTGTGACCATAGCGAATGAATTTTCGCTATTATCAAACTAAAGTTCCTCCCTGCCAATCAGGAGGCAGGTCTTTTCTCGGTTGTTTCTCGATTGGCCAAAGCGTCAGGCGATCCTATCGGATGCCTAGGGCTTTGGCAGAAGAGGAGATACACGGTGGAGGAAGCCGCCTGGGGGGAGGGGGGGTGGTGGTGTTATTTGTTTGCCGCCCTCCACAAAAGAAGAACCCACCAGCCACCACTGCTGGGGATGCAAACTTTTGAGCACAACTGTATATCAGAGAACGCCGCAATGCTTCCAGAGTTGCGGGCTCTGGGAACAGGGTCAGGGCCGTCTTTAATATTGATTGGACCCTGGGCAAAACTTTTCTTGGGGCCCCCCATGCAGTTTTGCTCTCCGCCTGCTCATACAATAAATAGCAGCTAGACTAAAAATCAGTTTACTGAATCAGATCAGGCAGCTATTGCAATTGGTTGCCAGAGGTTACAGTGTATCATTACCGCTCACTGACTGGTTGCTAGAGGCTACAGCACACATTACAGCTCACTGGTTAGTTGCTAGAGGGTACAGCACATGATTTCTGCTTGTTGATTGGTTGCTAGAGATTACTGTGGATATGACCTCCGGGGGGCATGATATACATATCAATGCCGCCAGGTTGTTGCTATTTACATATGAATGCCATCACTATTTACATATAAATGCTGGTAATTCACATGTAAACACAGGGTCTACAGGTGAGTCATCTGTACACAACAATAGGGCAGAGCTGGGCAGCATTAGTAGCAGCACTTCACACTGAGATATTGGGACACAGCCCAGGACTAAAACCTCAAGGGGCGAGGGAATTTAAACCAGGATAGTTGGCAAGTATGAGGCAGCTGCTTTGGGCCCCACAACAACGACAGGGCCCAGGGCAGCTGCCCCTTTTGCCCTGCCTTAAATTTGGCCCTGAACAGGGTACCTGAGAAAACAGCGGCTCCTTCAGGGGTAAGCACTACATACAGAACAACGAAAAAAAAAAAGAAGAAGCCTATAAAAAAGGACGGTGTTATCATTTTTTAGCTGCCCTGCCTATGAGGCACCCGGGATTTCCGGTGAGGTGAGGTACAGCATCCCTCACCGAGCAACCGGTTCCATTGAGATTGTTAGTAGACGTTCCAATGCGTAGACACTTGGTTATGGATTTCACGTGTCCAAGTCCTTTCTTTGCGATTTATAGAAACCCCCCCCCCCCCCCGCTTATAATTAAATAACAATTCCTGAAGATTCCATTTCAGAACCTTTCCTCGGCAGAATTCCACGCCGTCTTGAGCTCGCTCCCAAGGCCAAGGAACAGAATGGAAAGGCCATTATGGGAAATCAGTGGGTTGCATACATCTGGGAATAGGCCAGCGCGAAAAAAAGCTCCAGCAAGTCTCGGAGAACGCCGGCGCTTTGTTATGCTGCTTGACAGATGCGGCTAACTACATTCCCCCCCTGGAGCCGTCTCTGTTCATTTAAATAAGCTATAGGCTCGGCAGGAAGGTTGCTATTGGAAAGGACACAGGACAAAGCCCAAGGCAAGGAAGCCATTGGCAGCGGAAAGCTATTTTAAATGGGAAGCCGTCTCGCTGCGCCGGCCTCGGACGCACATAAAAAACAGCCATCACCAATTCTCCTTACTAAATATAAACACACAGTTATTTTCATGCCAAAAGATACAGGGAAGGACGCGTTTTTTCGAACAGTGGAATTGGCCAAAGTGTGTCGAGAAAGAAGGCGTCGCTGCTATAGAATAGAGCTAAATCAATTTACAAATTGGCAAATCCGATAAATCTCATCTTTTCACCGTTTTTTTTTTTTCTTTTGCAGAAGCATATTTGTGCAGAATAAAGAGAAGAATGACACCAAGGACAAGGGGTGGGCAGCAGCAGCAGGCGCCCAAGGCACAGCAATGATGGGGGGGTGGGGCACTCCCTTCACCACACACATTCAAGCTCGAGGAGCAGGCAAAGCAATTGGTCGGGCATGTGCAGAGGACACTCCATGCCAACCATGGGCAGCCAGAGCAGGGGGCAGAGAATGGGCGCAGGGCGGTGTGCACCCGTTCTACGGCACTCAGCAGCGAGGGGGGGAGGGGGGAGTAGTTCTGCATCTTTGTCCTGGGCGATGGACAAACCTGTCCCGGTACTGCAGGAATGGCAAGATGCAATGGACACACAACCGTTCTTGTGCATTGTACTAATCCATGTCATGTCATGCGTTTATGTGCATTGTAGTAAGGCATCCCCTTAATTTTGCTAATGCACAGGAACTCCAAAACAAAAGAAGGCATACAGCATTTTGTTTGGCGCAGCACACCACAATGTATGGTACTGTGCCTCTGTGGTGAGCTGCAATGCACGTGCGTCGGAGCTGCATTGCTTTAGTGCAGGGGTCTACTGACTACGGCCTGCTAGGGCCAGTGGCGGACCCTCCATGTGCACAGATTGAAGAATGAGGTCAGCAGAGACTGCCCCAACCCCAGCCCCCCGCAGTCTCCAGCACAGGTCCCCCCTGCTCCACTGTCACCATAGACGTTGTTGGTTGTTAAGACTGCCAGCATCTTGGCAGTCAATGACGCGTCTGCCCCAAAAATTCACAGGAATACGGAGCCTTCCTTCTCCACCCTACTGCTACAACCAAGCTCACAGCGGTAAAGGGAGATTCTAAAGGGGACAAGGTTCAAAGGGAGGATTCCAGCTGGGACCCTAATGTAGGGGGGCACTGCTGGGGACCCTAATATAAGGGGGGACTCTGATGGGGACCCTAAGGTAAGGGGGGACTCTGATGGGGACACTGATGTAAAGCAGGATACTGATGGGGACACTGATGTAAGGGGGGAGTCTGATGGGGACACTGATGAAAGGGGGTACTCTGATGGGGACACTGATGTAAGGGGGCACTCTGATGGGGACACTGATGTAAGGGAGTATTCTGATGGGGACACTGATGTAAAGGGGTACTCTGATGGGGACACTGATATAAGGGGGTACTCTGATGGGGACACTGATGTAAGGGGGCACTCTGATGGGGACACAGATGTAAGGGAGTACTCTGATGGGGACACTGATGTAAGGGGGTACTCTGATGGGGACACTGATGTAAGGGGGTACTCTGATGGGGACACTGATGTAAGGGGGTACTCTGATGGGGACACTGATGTAAGGGGGCACTCTGATGGGGACACTGATGTAAGGGAGTACTCTGATCGGGTCACTAAGGGGGGATTCTGATGGGGTCACTGATGTAAGGGGGTACGCTGATGGGGTTAATGATGTAAGGGAGTACTCTGATGGGGACACTGATGTAAGGGGTTACTCTGATGGGATCACTAATGTAAGGGGGGATTCTGATGGGGACACTGATGTAGGGGGTACTCTGATGGGGACACTGATGTAGGGGTGGATTCTGATGGGGACACTGATATACAGGAGTACTCTGATGGGGACACTGATGTACGGAGTATTCTGATGGGGACACTGATGTAAGGGGGTACTCTGATGGGGTCACTAAGGGGGATTCTGATGGGGTCACTGATGTAAGGGAGTACTTTTATGGGGACACTGGTGTAAGGGGGTACTCTGATGGGGTCACTAAGGGGGTACTCTGATGGGGTCACTAAGGGGGTACTCTGATGGGGTCACTAAGGGGGATTCTGATGGGGTCACTAATGTAATGGGGGATTCTGATGGGGACACTGATGTAGGGGGCACTCTGATGGGGTCACTGATGTAGGGGGGCACTTTCCTGTGGTCACTGATGTAGGGGGGCACTCTGATGGGGACACTGATGTAAGGGGGCACTCTGATGGGGACACTGATGTAGGGAGGCACTCTACTGTGGTCACTGATGTAGGGGGGCACTCTGATGGGGTCACTGATGTAGGGGGGCACTCTGATGGGGTCACTGATGTAGGGGGGTACTCTGATGGGGTCACTGATGTAAAAGGGCACTCTGATGGGGACACTGATGTAAAGGGGCACTCTGATGGGGACACTGATGTAAGGGGGCAGTCTGATGGGGACACTGATGTAAGGGAGGGGGGATTCTGATGGGGAAACTGATGTAAGGGGGCACTCAGATGGGGACACTGATGTAAGGGGGCACTCTGATTGGGTTACTGATGCAAGGGGGCACTCTGATGGGGACACTGATGTAAGGGAGGAGGCACTCTGATGGGGTCACTGATGTAGGGGGGCACTCTGATGGGGTCACTGATGTAGGGGGCACTCTGATGGGGTCACTGATGTAGGGGGGCACTCTGATGGGATCACTGATGTAAGGGGGTGCTCTAATGGGGACACTGATGTAAAGGGGCACTCTGATGGGGACACTGATGTAAGGGGGCAGTCTGATAGGGACACTGATGTAAGGGGGTACTCTGATGGGGACACTGATGTAAAGGAGGGGGGATTCTGATGGGGACACAGATGTAAGGGGGCACTCTGATGGGGTCACTGATGTAAGGGGGAACTCTGATGGGGTTACTGATGCAAGGGGGCACTCTGATGGGGACACTGATGTAGGGGGGCACTCTGATGGGGTCACTGATGTAAGTCGGGCTTGGTGCCAATTACCTTTAGGCACTTCATTAACACACGTTACATAAAATCTGTAACATCGCAACCTTTTACCGCTACACATTATGGCGGGTCGCCATTCAAAATGAGCGGCACTGCAATGCATCACCACAACATATACATGTCAGCCCTAAAGCAATCATTTGGGGCAAAGAACAGGCTCGCTTAGTTTAAAGGGAACCTGTCATATCTGGTTTAGCCCATCGCAGCCCCGGGCTTGCGCCCAGCACGGGAGGCTGGCATGGCTCTTGTATCAATGGTGTTTCAGTTCACGCTCCCTAAGCCAGACTTTATCACCTTGGATGATTTGCACAGTAAACTGTTTAGTATTGATCCTTTGAGAAGACGCTTAATGGTGTGTGTCCCAGGACCTTCCCAGAGATGTCTATTGCTACATCTTGATTTACGACACGCTAGTAAAATGGAATGTCCTCCAGGTCAAGCCATCAAGGAGAATAAAAAGATAAGCAGTTTTCAGTTAAAAATGAAAGGGCATTGCATCGGTTGTAGACATCTTTCTTGTTGCATTGATCAACAGATAAAAAAAATAGTAAATATCTTGTGCGGGTTTTTTTTCTCCTGGTCAGAGAATGTAGTCCAAGACAAGCCAGAGAAGGCTACACAATGCAGATGAACCATTTATATTCCACCAGGTCCTCCCAACCACCCCATTAAGCTGCCAGGATGGGTTGTACACATGTAGGCAGGTGCAATGTACTTTCTCCACTGAAGGTGGCGCTCCCCTACAGTTGCACTGCAGTTTGTGAGTAGGTCCTCTATGGTTTCCTGGGTCACTGGGGAAGCTATACCATTGGATACTGCCATCCCATGTGACTCTGGCGACCATCTTGAGTTGTTTTAACCACTTGCCGACTGCGCTATAGCAAAATGATGGCTACAGCATAATGGGACAGTTCTGGGTGGGTGTCATATGATTTCCTCCATATGATGTGCACCCGGCCGCTCTGTGAATGCTGTGTCCTTGGGACACAGCTGATCACAGATCGGGGTAGAGAGCCAATCATAGCGGGAAGCTATACCATTGGATGATGTGACCCTGGTGGCCATCTTGGGTCACATGACGTCTTCCTGTGATCATGCGCCCCTGGCGTTCTCTGGGAACTTTGTGTCATTAGGACACACCTGATCACAGATCAGGGTAGAGAGCCAATCACAGTAGGGAAGCTATACCATTGGATGATGCCGCCCCATGTGGCTCCGGCGGCCTTCTTGGGTCAGGCAGAGTCTTTTTAACCACTTGGCGACCCTGCTATAACAAAATGTCAGCTACAGTGTGGTTTGACTACTTTCTGTGATCGCTCGCTTGCTGCGGCATGCACCTGGCACTCTCTGTGGTCGCTGTGTCCTTTGGACACAGCTAGCCACAGATTGGGGTAGAGAGCCAATCACAGCGGGGAAGCTATACCATTGGATGATGCTGCCCCATGTGACCCTGGTGGCCATCTTGGGTCACATGACGTCTTCCTGTGATCGCGTGCCTCTAGCGGACTCTGGGAACTTTGTGTCATTAGGACACACCTGATCACAGATCGGGGTAGAGAGCCAATCACAGTAGGGAAGCTATACCATTGGATGATGCTGCCCCATGTGACCCTGGTGGCCATCTTGGGTCACATGACGTCTTCCTATGATCGCGTGCCCCTGGCGGACTCTGGTAACTTTGTGTCATTAGGACACACCTGATCGCAGATCGGGGTAGAGAGCCAATAACAGTAGGGAAGCTATACCATTGGATGATGCCGCCCAATGTGACACCGGTGGCCATCTTGGGTCATATGACATCATATGACGTCTTCCTGTGACCGCGAGCCTACTGTGGCAAGCCCCCCGGCGCACTCTGTGATCCGGGTGGGGAGAGTGAAATCACAGCTGATCACGATGTAAACACACTTGCTGGTAATCGGCAAGAAGCTCGCCTATCTTTGTGAGTCTTGTGCATTTTTGCTTGGTGCATTTTGGGGTGCCATTATTAATGAAGGGTACAAGACATTGCGTTTTTAATGCGTTTCCTGACTGGGCACTAAACCACCAATATCGTGCATTTACTCGCTACACCAGCATGAACACGAACTTACACTGAGTAAATGAGGCAGGAGTCACACTGCTGTGCAGCCCGTTCCCTGCCGGAATTCTGCTGACACGAGCCATAGGCAATTCATGGATCTCTTAGAGCGCCACCGGCAAACGCTGAACAAAATATGTCATGTGCTGAGAGCTGTAGCACTCGCTGTATGTCATTACCTGTCTGAGGACACGTCGCTACCGTTCTCTACAACAGATGTATGCATGCATGGCTTCGCAGGATGACTTTATTGGCTGTCAGAGGGGCGCCTCACAATCCTAATAATTGGGGGGCCAAATTTGCAAAGAATACACAAGTTGAGTCGGGAGTGGCGCAGGATCTTGAAGACCTTAAAGAGGATCTTCAGCCAGTTTGCAAGAAAGTGTAAAGTATACTGTAGCTGTGGACTTTTAATAAACAGAGTGGTTGAAGTAAGAACCGCTACAGGTTTTACCCTCCTTCATGACCAGGTCATTTTTTTGCTATTCAGCACTGCGCTACTTTAACCACTTCCCAACCACCTCATGCAGATATACTGCGGCAGAAGGGCACGTACAGGCAGATTAACGTACCTGTACGTTGCCCTTTAACCACTTAAGCCCCGGACCAATTTGCAGCCAAAGGACCAGGACACTTTTTGCGATTCGGCACTGCGTCGCTTTAACTGACAATTACGCGGTCGTGTGACGTGGCTCCCAAACAAAATTGGCGTCCTTTTTTTCCCACAAATAGAGCTTTCTTTTGGTGGTATTTGATCACCTCTGCGGTTTTTATTTTTTGCGCTATAAACAAAAATAGAGCGACAATTTTGAAAAAAAAACAATATTTTTTACTTTTTGCTATAATAAATATCCCCAAAATATATAAAAAAAACTTTTTTTCCCCTCAGTTTAGGCCGATACGTATTCTTATACATATTTTTGGTATAAAAAAAAATCGCAATTAGCGATTATTGATTGGTTTGCGCAAAAGTTATAGCGTTTACAAAACTAGGGGATAGTTTTATATCATTTTAATTTACTTTTTTTTTTTACTAGTAATGGCGGCGATCAGGGATTTTTATTGTGACTGTGACATTATGGCGAACACATCGGACATTTTTGACACATTTTGGGACTATTGTCATTTGTACAGCAATCGGTGCTATTTAACCACTTTAGCCCCGGACCAATTTTCAGCCTAAGGACCAGAAGTCTTTTTACAATTTCGCACTGCACTGCTTTAACTGGTAATTGCGCAGTCATGCAATGTTATACCCAAACGAAATTTGCGTCCTTTTCTTCCCACAAATAGAGCTTTCTTTTGATGGTATTTGATTGCCTCTGCGATTTGTATTTTTTGCGATATAAATGGAAAAAGACCAAAAATTTTGAGAAAAAAATATATTTTCTACTTTTTGTTATAAGAAAAATCGAATAAATTAAATTTTAGTCATACATTTAGGGCAAAATGTATTCAGCCACATGTCTTTAGTAAAAAAAATTTCAATAAGCGTATATTTTTTGGTTTGCGCAAAAGTTATAGCGTCTACAAACTAGAGTACATTTTCTGGAATTTACACAGCTTTTAATTTATGACTGCCTATCTCATTTCTTGAGGTGATAAAATGGCAGGGCAGTACAAACCCCCCCCCCCCAAATGACCCCATTTTGGAAAGTAGACACCCCAAGGAAATTGCTGAGGGGCATGTTGAGTCCATTGAATATATATTTTTTTGTCCCAAGTGATTGAATAATGACACAAAAAAAAAAAGTTCACAAAAAGTTGTCACTAAATGATATATTGCTCTCCATGCCATAGTTATATGTGGAATTGCACCCCAAAATATATTCTGCTGCTTCTCCTGAGTACGGGGATACCACATATGTGGGACTTTTTGGGAGTCTAGCTGCGTACGGCACCCCGAAAACCAATCACTGCCTTCAGGGTTTCTAAGGGTGCAAATATTTGATTTCACTCCTCACTACCTATCACAGTTTCGAAGGGCATAAAATGCCAAAATAGCACAAAACTCCCTCAAATGACCCCATTTTGGAAAGTAGACACCCCAAGCTATTTACTGAGAGGCATGTTGAGTCCATGAAATATTTTGCCACAAGTTGCAGGAATATTACAATTTTTTTTTTTTTGCACGAAGTTGTCACTAAATGATATATTGCTCACACATGCTATGGGCATAAGTCAAATTACACCCCAAAATAAATTCTGCTGCTTCTCCTGAGTACGGGGATACCACATGTGGGGGACTTTTTGGGAGCCTAGTCACGTACGGGACCCCGAAATCCAAGCACTGCCTTCCGGATTTAAATATAAAACGCTACCTAAAAAAACTGTTAGCGATCGCAGGGATCAGGCCTGACTCTGCGATCGCTGTAGTTATGTGTTTAGTGTTTTGTAAGTGACAGTGATCGATCGATACTGCACTTGGGTGGACTGGGCGGAGGGGCAAAACGCAGGTGCTAGCAGGTATCTGGGCTGATCCTGCTAACAATGCGTTTTTTTGGAACACTAAACTGCTGGGGACGCTAGTATAGATATGATCAGATATTGATCCGTTCAGATTCTATACCACTACGGGAGGTTTATGCTTTGCGCGTGGGTGTTAGCGGTACTGGCACTAACCTAGCGCTGCCCTGAGCCTAAAACCTAATTGATATCACCCACCGGGTGATCAGGGGGTTAAACCTTTATTGGGTAATAAATGGTGGGTGCCCTGATGCTATAAAAAGCAAACTAACTAACCAGAGTCACCCGTAACACTTATACGGTGATCACTGGTGAAAGGGTTAACTAGGGGCAATCAGGGGGTTCAAATTTTTATTAGGTAGTATATGGGGGTCCCTGGCGCTATATAAAAACCTGACGGGGAACGTAAATAACTAACTGGCTAACCAGCGTCACCAGTGACACTTATACGGTGATCGCTGGTGAAAGGGTTAACTAGGGGCAATCAGGGGGTTAAAACCATTATTGGGTAGTATATGGAGGTACCTAGCGCTATAAAAACCTGGCGGTGAACCTAAAAAAATAACTAGCTACCTAGCGACACTAGTGACACTAATGCAGCGATCAGAAAAATGATCGTTTAGTGACACCTGCAAAAGGGGGTGAAAGGGTTAACTAGGGGCAATCAGGGGGTTAAAACCATTTTTGGGTAGTATATGGGGGTACCTAGCACTATAAAAACCTGGCTGTGAACCTAAAAAAATAACTAGCTACCTAGCGACACTAATGCAGCCATCAGAAAAACGATTGCTTAGTGACACTGGCAAAAGGGGGTGAAAGGGTTAACTCTAAGGGCAATCAGGGGGTTAAACCTTTATTGGGGGGTGGTAGGGGGCTACCCTGGACCTAACACTAACTGCCCTGACACTTTTTACTTTTACAACTGACACTGAATGCAGTGATCAGTAAAGAAATGATCAATGCAATCAGTGACACTGTGACTGGGGGGGGGTTGGCGATCGGGGGGGGGGGGGGGGGTTTGTGTGCCTGTGTGTACCTACATGTCAGTGTAGTGTTGGTGCACTTACTTTTAGTCTTCTCCTCGTAGTCCGGTCAAAAAGACCGCCCCGAGGAGAATGACATCACTTCCTCCTTTCTGTGTAAACAATACACAGTGGGAGGAAGCTTCTCATTGGCCAGGAGCGATCCAGAGAGGGTGGCCAGAAACCAACGGCCACCCCCTCATCACAGATCGCTCCTGCAGCGAACCGGTCCGCCGTACATGTACGTGCTTGTGCCTGCCTGTGCCATTGCGATGACGTACAATGGCAATATGGCGGTCCTTAAGTGGTTAATTGGCTGTCACATGATCGCGGAGGAACCCGATCTCAACTTTTTGTTAGCCGCCGGTAACTGTGCTAACAGCTCTCCGGGAGGGCGGTCTCGGCACAGCTGTGTCTGCATCTGGTATGGGGGGGGGGGGGTTTGTGTGCCTATGTGTGCCTACATGTTAGTAGTGTTTGGTGCACTTACTTTCAGTCTTCTCCTCGTAGTCGCCCCGAGGAGAATGACATCACTTCCTCCCTGCCTGTGTTTACTATACACAGCAGGAGGAAGCTTCTCATTCGCCAGGAAACAGACTGCCGCATCCAGCGGGAGGGGGTCCGATCGGACCCCCCACCCGCTGGAAGGCAAGCACATGCCATTGTGATGACGTACATTGGCATGTGGCGGTCCTTAAGTGGTTAAATGCACTATTCCTGTGTAAATGACACTGGCAGTGAAGGAGTTAACCACTAGGGGGCGAGGAGGGGTTATGTGTGACGTTGTGTGTTTTCTTTTTATTGTAGGGGGGCGTGGCCTGGCATGTGACGTCACTGATCGTCTTTCCCTATAACAGGGAACAGACGATCATTGACAGCCACAGTAGGAAGCACGGGGAGAGGTTTGTTTACATTTACCTCTCCTCGTTCTTCAGCTCTGTGACCCGATTGCGGGACACCAGCGGTGATCAGGTCCGCGGGTCCCGTGGTCATGAAGCTCAGGACTGGGTCGCCATCGCTTCGTCAGCGGCGCGCTAGCGACCCACGGCTGGGCACTTAAAGAGCAACGTACCTGTATGTGCTTGTGCCCAGCTGTGCCATTCTGCCGACGTAAATGTGCTGGGGGTGGTCCTTAAGCGGTTAAGAAGTGGCTCGTGGGCGCACGCGCCCGTCGGAAGCTTCATCACCGCAATCGCGGGTCCCGCGGACTCGATGTCCGTGGGGATACCCACGACCGTCTCACGGTGAGGAAGAACAGGGAGGTGCTAATGTAAACAGAGATCAGTGAAGTGTCACACACAGCCCCTCCCCCCCACAGTTAGAATCACTCCCCAGGACACACTTAACCCCTACAGCTCCACCTAGTGGTTAACCCCTTCACTACCAGTGACTTTTTTACAGTAATCAATGCAATTTTTTTAGCATTGATCGCTGTATTAATGCCAATGGTCCCACAAATGTGTAACAATTGTCCGATTTGTCCGCCACAATGTTGCAGTCACGATAAAAATCGATGACCAACACCATTACTAGTAAAAAAAAAAAAAATTATCAATAAGAATGCCATAAAACTATCCTCTATTTTGTAGACAGTATAACTTTTCTGCAAACCAATCAATAAACACTTATTGCGATTTTTTTAATCAAAAATATGTAGAAGAACACGTATCGGCCTAAATCAAATACCACCAAAAGAAAGCTCTATTTGTGGGGAAAAAAAGGACATCAATATGGTTTGGAGGCCACGTCACACGACCGCGCAGTTGTCAGTTAAAGCAGCGCAGTGCCGAATCGCAAAAAGTGCTCTGGTCAGGAAGGGGCTATATTCTTTCGCGGCTGAAGCTGGTAATTGCGCGGTAGTGCAACATTGTACCCAAACTAAATTTATATAATTTTTTCAAACAAATAGAGATTTATTCACCACTGGGTTTTTTTTATTTTTTATTATATAAATGAAAAAAAGGCAGAAAATGTTGAAAAAAATTATATTTTTTTACTTTCTACTATAAAACATAATCAAATAAAACATAAAAAAAAAAAAAATAAAGTGTATTCTGCTTCATGTCTTTGGTAAAACAAAAATCACAATAAGTGTATATTGATTTGGTTTGCGTGAAAGCTGTAGCATCTACAAACTATGGGATATATACTATATTACCAAAAGTATTGGGACGCCTGCCTTTACACGCACATGAACATTAATGGCATCCCAGTCTTAATCCGCAGGGTTCAATATTGAGTTGGCCCCGCCCTTTGCAGCTATAACAGCTTCAACGCTTCTGGGAAGGCCGTCCACAAGGTTTAGGAGTGTGTCTATGGGAATGTTTGACCATTCTTCCAGAAGCACATTTGTGAGATCAGGCACTGATGGACGAGAAAGGCCTGGCTCGCAGTCTCCACTCTTAATTAATCCCAAAAGCATTCTATCCGGTTGAGGTCAGGATTTCCTCCTCCCCAAACTCGCTCATCCGTGTTTTTATGGACCTTGCTTTGTGCACTGGTGCGCAGTCATGTTGGAACAGGAAGGGGCAAATCCTCAAACTGTTCCCACAAAGTTTGGAGCATGAAATTGTCCCAAATGTCTTGGTATGCTGATGCCTTAAGACTTCCCTTTACTGGAACTAAGGGGCCAAGCCCAACCCCTGAAAAACAACCCCCCAACATAATCCCCCCTCCACCAAATAATTTGGACCAGTGCACAAAGCAAGGTCCATAAAGACATGGATGAGCGAGTTTGGGGTGGAGGAACTTGACTGGCCTGCACAGAGTCCTGACCTCAACCCGATAGAACACCTTTGGTATGAATTAGAGCAGGGACTGCGAGCCAGGTCTTCTGATAAGGTCTGAAAAGGATGAGCTCCGGTGTGTTCGCAAAGCCCACATGCTGAGCCCGTCAGGAAGTCGGCACTGCGCTGCGCTAATCACAGGCAGTAAGACATTGTCCCGATGCGCAACTGCAGAGATCGGGACCTGCCACAGGCTCTGAAGAAGAAGGAAAATCCTTTGAAACATGTCAGCCAGCAGGGGCCTATGTGTGGTCCCCCCTATGATGTGGAGACGGCTGATTCCAGGACTGTGTAGCCACAGACGTGTAGCCTGTATGTGTAAATCTTTGTTCTCATGCTTGTGAGTAGTTTTTATCATTTTTTTTTACTAAATAAATACATGTGGGTGTCAGAAACCAGGAAATCAGACCGAGACAGAAGAACAGTTAAATCACACTTGTTTAATAATAAAAGTAAAAAGAACAAATGTAGTCAAAACATAGCCAGAGTTCAGGAACCGGAACGGATAGTCAGACAAGCCAAACGTTAGGAAGTCGGAGATGAGCGTAGTAAAACAGCAAGCAGGATCTGGAGCCAGAAGAGATGTCAGCCAAGCAAGTCTTTTAACAGGAATGCAGGAGATAGTCTCTGTGATTTTGACCAAGGCGAAGGCAGAGATCCTCTGGGCTGGACAGCTTAAGTAGGCAGGACTGATGAGCAGGATATCATCAACAGCTGAGTAACTGTGGATAGAAAGGAGCTGGCAATTAGCCGACAGCTGAGGGTCCAGCTCAGAGAAGGAAGGGCTGAGCCCAGCCCTGACACCACCATGCCTAATAAACTGCACCCTGAGGAGGAATGTCAGCCCTTCCGGCCTCTGGGGGTTACCATCAGCATCCTTGGAGGTTGGGGAGACCGCTACACCTGGATATACAGTATGTTTCAGCTGAGCCCAGCCCTGACAGTGGGATAATTCACTAGGCTGGTGCACCCTCTTTCTTTAAATTTTTGTAGTGACAATAAGGATTATCCCCCCCCCCCATCCTAGAGGGAACGAAGGCCAGAAGCAATATCCCCAGAGAAGTGGATCACTACTCCTATAGGTGCCGAGCTTCCATACTCATGCGCAAGAGTATTTCTTCTGTTCTATATTTATGTTCCTGCCCAGCCACCTACTGGGCACACCTCCCCAGGTATTGGGGACTATCTAATGGAGTCAGAGTGAATGGACCATTGCCTGTGTGATTGGTAGCCTCTACACCAGCCTTTCTCAACCTTTTCAACATAGAAGAACCCTTGAAATAGTCATCCGGTCTTGAGGAAACCCCTGCTAAAAATTAGAAAGCTATGACTCATGATACATTAGTGTGATGGTCAGTGGGAAGAATGGTCCTTACACTTGTGGTCAGTGGGAAGAATGGTCCTTACACTTGTGGTCAGTGGGAAGAATGGTCCTTACACTTGTGGTCATTGGGAAGAATTACCTCCTTACAGATAGCTAAAAGGATCAATGGTGTCAGTGGGAACTTATCCGAGAGTCAGAAATTGCCCAATGCTGAAGGAACCCCTAGCAACTTTTGGAGGAACCCTGGTTGAGAATCACTGTTCTACACTGTCTGGGGAAGAACCAACTAAAATCTGCGGCTCCTACAGGAGTAGAGCTACACATTACAGCCTGCTGACTTGGAGAGGACCCCAAAGAAATGCCTAATTCCGGTGATGACCCAGTTGGAAATTTTGGCATTGCCAGTTCAAATCTGGAAAGTCCCCAGGTAGCTGGTGTATGATAAACAGTGCTTTGGCAATGTAAATATCCTCCAGTTCGGACTTATATCTACTTGCCGGAGCCAACGCAGAGAGCCAGTCATCTGTACATCAGAATACATTGCTGGAGAAATAGGCGAATTAGGTTGATTTGCAGCGTGAATAGAAAAGGCTCACGGTTGATCTGCTGTAAGAGCTCGCCGGTGGCTCCGCTCCCTCCCCATCAGCTTTGGCAGCAGTTGACATCTGTAGCTGCCGGGGAGCGTGAATAATTCAGGGCAGGTGGAGGATTGGGCTCTCCTCCTGCCAGTCTATTGCTTCTGCAGCAGGTGAACCATTTATATTTCCAGCACCTGCCGGTGATGATGATTTATTAGAGCACAAAGGTGGATGAGATTTACAGCTTCGTACATTTATGGATTGGGGGGTGGGGAGGACATACATACACGTTGCTGGCAGTTCTAGAAAAGAACAAAAATGATCTTAACTGTAACAACCTGGACCTTTCTGCTACATTGCAACCAGAAAAGCTGGAATGTGATTGGTCCCCAGATTTACCAGGTTTCCCCCATTTTTTAGGAATCGGTTCTCATTCAGTCCACCTGCCCCCAGGTGGAATGTTTTTACCGCTACGGCCATACACTATGTTCCGAGGTCTCCCCCCCCCCAAGACTAGGAGGCTACCTTCCAGGGCCCACCGACAGTCTCCTAGCCAGTGGAAGCCCATCCATTAGGGGTGTCGCCCCCTAATACATGCCTGTCCATCAATGCCCATCACTGTTGCTTATCAGTGCCACTCATCAATGCCCATCAGTACCGCCTATCAGTGCCCACCAGTGTCACATATTAGTGCCTATCAGTGCCACCTATCAGTGCCCATCGGTGCTGTCTATCAGTGCCACATATTAGTGCCACCTATCAGTGCCCATAAGTGTGGCATATTAGTGCCTCCTCATCAGTGCCACCTAATCAGTGCCGACTCATCAGTGCCACCTAATCAGTGCCATCTCATCAGTGCCCATGACTGCCACCTCATCAATGCCCACCAGTTCAACCTATCAGTGCACATCAGTGAATGAGAAAAATGACTTAGTTCCACATTTTACTGACAGTAAAAATATTTTTTTTCTCACAATTTTGGGTTTTTATTTTTATTTTTTTAGTAAAAAAAAAAACAAGAGTGATTAAATACGACCAAAAGAAAGCTTTATTTATGTGAAGAAAGTGATGGAAACGTAATCTGGGTACAGTGTAGCATGACCGTACAATTGTCATTCAAAGTGCGACAGCGCTGAAAGCTGAAAAATTGCCTGGGCAGGAAAGGGGTGAAAGTGCTCTGTAGGCAAATGGTTAAATAAATATTGCTGAAGATTCTCTTTAAATATTTTAGTAGCAAGGTGAGTGGCATGTAGAGCTCTCAGCACTTAACCTGAAAACTTCAAGTTCTAACTAGCAGGTTTTTATTACTACATTAGGTGTGCTCCCTCCTCGGGAGAGGGGCACCTCCAGCCATTGAGTGAGCTGCATTTGGCGGCTCGGTGTTTAAACACGACGTCAGAGCAGACAGTAGAAATTACTATCAAGTGCTTTAATGATCTCTTTGGGGAAGAAGTGATGGATGGCTGTGTTCGCTCTCCATAGCCACCCACCAGTTTTTTTATTGTTAATTAAACTATTAGCACTCGCTTTCGAGTCAGACAAATTTGGAGCAGATGGCAACCATGGAGAAGAAAGAGACATCTAGAGGAGGAGGACCTCCCGCCGCTGGACCTCATTTACCCCACCCGGCACTGCTGACATGGCCGGCATGGAACGTCTTGTACTGGTTTATATCTCCCGATGGTCTTGGTTTCCAGCAGTTTGTATATAGTGGAAAACTTACCGAATGTCGCTGTTTTAAAGGTGAAATGTTGCACGCTCATTTTCTATAAAATCTTGTATAAAGCACTTATATTCCTTATTGACTTATGGAGTTTCTAGACCAGGGGTCTCCAAACTGCGGCCGATGTGGTCCTTTCCTTGCCTTTTTATGGCCCTTGGGGCACTATTCCTTCCGCTGATACAAACCACTATTCCTTCCATTCAGTAGTGTATTTAGGTTTTGTGCTGCCCTAGGCCTGACTAAACTTGTTTACCCCATAATTTAAATATGACCCAACCCTTCCTGTCAAGGACACACCCCTTGCTGTTTAATACCTGCCCTGAAATTTTTGAGTGGGGACTGTCATGGTTATGCAATAGAGTTTGTCTGCTTACCTGTCTCCATGTGTTCATCTCTAGAGACCAGCCGACCATCACCTGACTGCTTTTGTAATCCATCCTCTGGCATGGCTCCACCCTAGCTTCAATCAGAGAACTCTATATTTACCTGTGCACTGCAGGACAACCCTGCTGATCAACCTTTGTGTGTTTAGCTTCCTGTTACCTGCTGTGTGCTCTGCTGTTGTTCCGTTACCGACTTTGGCGTGTCCTTGACTATCCCTGTTTGCCTGTGATCCTGACCTATTGGCGTGTCCCTGACTATTCCTGTCTGCTTGTGGCCCCGACCTTGTCTTTATCCCTCACTATCCCTATCCTCCTGTTGCCTACTGTGGGTGCGAGCTGGGGGACCCTGGGGGTCACGACCTGGAGCCAGTTGCAGCCCAGTCCATCCTCACCACTAGAGGCTCTGGTGAACACCTGCTGGCTCTTAGACTCCGCGCCCCAGGGAATCTTACGCTCGAACCCCGGTGGGATCGGTCTTGGTGTTCTGACGGCCCTGCCTTCCTTATCACATTGACTCCCGTCCGCAGCAGTCAGCCATAGGGTCCACAACCTTGCGGTGCACTCCTGATCCCTACGGTGTGCATCTGTCACCTGGCCTCAAGGTGACCTGACAGGGACACTAGTTCTGAGGGCCTTGGGGGGCAATGGATTCCCTTAATTTGCATAGATTTCCTCTCACTTCCTGTCTGCAATGGGACAGGGTTGGTAAAAAATAACCCGACGGGCTATAACCCTTCCTTACTCCATCCAAAATTTAAAAAAAAAGTGTTGCCTATTATTCTACTTTAAGCACAAATTTCTGATAATTTTATAGAAAGGACTAAGAAGATATAACCATGCCAATGGTGCAGCAGGAAACATACCACAGTGAGGAAGGTTTGTGGTCCGGGATGATAAGACAATCAAAATTAGAAGCAGTGCCCCCCCCCCCCACAAAGTTGCAGAATGCCAGCCGCCCATATACTGGAAGCAGTGTGGCCACTTTATGGGGGCACTAGACTAATTTTCCTCTGAGCCCAGTTCACCCCATAAGACTGGCGCTACACTAACAGTGTAGTGCAAGCCAGCAGGGACTCTTTCCATGCTGCCCCCCTGCAAAGTGCTGCCCTAGGCCTGTCCCTTGTTGGCCTAGGCCAAGATACAGCGAGATGGAGCACTATTCCTCCTGCTTACACCAACAATAGCGTATCATTCCTCCCATTGACAACAGAGGTGGGGGACTAATTCTCCCACGGACACCAATGATATCATTTTTTTACTCACACTGACCGCTAACTCTATGGCATTTTCTTCACCCACTGACCACAGTGATGGTCCTAATGAACCTACATAAAGGGAGAGTGGGGTTGGTGACCACCAATATAAGGAGCATTCTTCCCACTGACAACCAATATAAGGAACATTCTTCCCACTGATCACCAATGTAAGGGACATTCTTCCCACTGATCACCAATGTAAGGAGCATTCTTCCCACTGACAACCAATATAAGGAACATTCTTCCCACTGATCACCAATGTAAGGGACATTCTTCCCACTGATCACCAATATAAGGGACATTCTTCCCACTGACCACTAGGGATGAGCCGAACCTCCCCCGTTTCGGTTCGCACCAGAACTTTCGAACGGACCGAAAATTTGTGCGAACTTTAGAACCCCATTGAAGTCTATGGGACTCGAACGTTCGAAAAAAAAAGTGCTAATTTTAATGGCTAATATGCAAGATATTGTCCTAAAAAGGGTTTGGGTATCTGGTTCCTGCCCCAGGGGACATGGGTCAATGCCTAAAATGTTTTTAAAAACTGCAGTTTTTTTGGGAGCACTGATTTTAATGATGATAAAAGTGAAATATTCCTTTAAATATCGTGCCTGGGGGGTGTCTATAGTATGCCTGTGAAGTGGCACGTGTTTCCCGTGTTTAGAACAGTCCCTGCACAAAATGACATTTAACAGAGAAAAAGTCATTTAAAACTGCTTGCGGTTTTAATGTAATATCTGGTTCCAGCAATATGGATGAAAATCATTGAGAAAAATGGCATGGGTAGCCCCCCTGCCCATTACCAGCCCCTTTGGGTCTTGTGCGGATATTAAGGGGAACCCCGTACCCATATTAACAAAAGGAAAGGCGTGGGGCCCCCAGACCCCAGTATACAGGCGGTGCAAACAAGACAGGAACTGTGTAGATTTGTTGTGTTAAGTAGAATCTGTTTGTAATTTTGAACTGGTACATTTTTAAAGTGTAGCTCCAGTCAAAAAATTATTTTTAAGCTTTTTGAAAACATAGGGAAGGGTTATCACCCCTGTATAATTTTTTTTGCCGTCCATGTTTTTTCATCTCACTTCTTGTTGTCTCCTTCCATTTGCAAGTAGGAGACGTTTGTAAGTTGGATGTTTGAAAGTAGGGGCCTGCCCTATATGCTCTGCAGAAATTTGCACCTAAGGTGTTGGTGTTGCCACAACACTGTAAGCCCTCAAAGTGACTCTTGGTGGGCGCTGGAGAGCCCTGCCGTGAACAATTATATCAAGAATTGTAATTACATGCCATTGTTGAACAGTGGTAGAAAAATAGGGCCTTTGGTGGTTGTGGTGGTGGTAGTGGTGCTGGTGCCACAACACTGTAAGTCTTCACAGTTACTCTTGGTCGGCACAGGAACAGGCCCTGCTGTGAAATATTATATTAAGAATTGTAATTACATACCCCTGTTAAACAGGGGCTGAAATATTGGGCCTTAGGCACTGCTTGCTGGTGCCACAACACTGCAACCTCTCCCAGATACTCTAGTTGGAGTGCAGGAATGAGCCCTGCTGCAAAGCATTGCATCAAAAATTGTATTACATGCCCCTGTTAAACAGGGGCTGAAAAATTGGGCATATACACTGCAACCTCTCCCATATATTCTATTTGTAGTGCAGGAATGAGCCCTGCTGCAAAGCATTGCATCAAAAATTGTAATTACATGCCCCTGTTAAACAGGGGCTGAAAAATGGGGCTGGTGGCACTGGTGCTGGTGCCACGACACTGCAACCTCTCCCATATACTCTATTTGTAGTGCAGGAATGAGCCCTGCTGCAAAGCATTGCATCAAAAATTTTAATTACACGCCCCTGTTAAACAGGGGCTGAAAAATTGGGCTGATGGCACTGGTGCTGGTGCCACGATACTGCAACCTCTCCCATATACTCTATTTGTAGTGCAGGAATGAGCCCTGCTGCAAAGCATTGCATCAAAAATTGTAATTACATGCCCCTGTTAAATAGGGGCTGAAAAATGGGGCTGGTGGCACTGGTGCTGGTGCCACGACACTGCAACCTCTCCCATATACTCTATTTGTAGTGCAGGAATGAGCCCTGCTGCAAAGCATTGCATCAAAAATTGTAATTACACGCCCCTGTTAAACAGGGGCTGAAAAATTGGGCTGATGGCACTGGTGCTGGTGCCACGACACTGCAACCTCTCCCATATACTCTATTTGTAGTGCAGGAATGAGCCCTGCTGCAAAGCATTGCATCAAAAATTGTAATTACACGCCCCTGTTAAACAGGGGCTGAAAAATTGTGCCTTAGGTGCTGGTGCCACGACACTGCAACCTCTCCCATATACTCTAGTTGGAATGCAGGAATGAGCCCTGCTGCAAAGCATTGCATCAAAAATTGTAATTACACGCCCCTGTGAAACAGGGGCTGAAAAATTGGGCTGGTGGCATCATCCAGAACCAAAAATGTTCTTCCAAGATATCAGCGGAGGAGGAAGAGGATAGACAGTCAACATAACAGGACAATCACTCAGAATAGGCAGTCTTGAAGGGATGTGATATTTCCAAAAAAATTATTCGCTTACATCAGCTTCAGGTGCAGGACAGGCCAGTAGCTCAATTGCATACTGTGCAAGCTCTGGCCAGTGATCCATCCTCAAGACCCAGTAAGCCCAAGGATTTTCGGTGGGAAAGGTGTCCAAGTCTGACCTTGCCCCTAGGTATTCCTGCACCATGTAAATCAGACGCTGGTGATGGTTGCTGGAACTGATCATAACTTGGGGCTGCAGACTAAAAAATTGTCTGAACGCATCAGTCAGACGGCCACCTTCTCCACCGCTCCTTCTGACGGATGCCTCAGCAACACGTTGTCCAGGACCAGGAGTTTGTAACCTCCCAGTCTCTGGGAACGCCTTGCACAGACCTTTCTGCAAGGCCTTCCGGAGATGTCTCATCCTCTGCGACAGCAAGATAAGGTCCGCAACCTTACCCTTGTACCGTGGATCAAGGAGAGTGGCCAGCCAGTAATGGTCCCTCTCCTTGATCCGAAGAATACGAGGATCCTTCCGCAGGCTTTGCAGGATCAGGGAGGCCATGCAGCATAGGTTAGCTGAGGCATTTGGTCCGGAGTCCTCTGGGTCACTAAGGACAACATGATCCGCAGCTACCTCCTCCCAGCCACGTACAAGTCCACGGGTTTCTTGGGACTGTAAATCATCCCTACAAGACTGCTGCTGCTGATGATGAGTGCCAGGCTCCACCTCCATGCTGACACAATCATCCTCCTCCTCGTCCTCTTCCTGTGTGATGGGTGGGACAGGAGGAACACTGTCTGGATGAAGGGGGCCTTGAGAGGCAAGGAAGTCCTCCTCTTCCTGCCTCTGTTCTGCCTCAAGTGCCCTGTCCATTATTCCATGCAGCGTATGCTCCAACAGATGGACAAGAGGTACAGTGTCACTGATGCATGCACTGTCACTGCTCACCATCCTTGTGGCCTCCTCAAACGGTGACAGGACAGTGCATGCATCCCTGATCATGCCCCACTGGCGTGGTGAGAAAAAACGCTGCACCACCAGGTTAAGGACGTGAGCCACACAGGGCACATGGGTCAGTTGTCCCTGTCAGAGGGCGGAAAGGAGGTTGGTGTCATTGTCGCAAACCACGATCCGGGCTTAAGCTGGCGGGCGTCAACCACCTCTCGGCCTGCCCCTGCAGAGCTGACAAAATATCTGCCCCAGTGTGGCTCCTGTCCCCCAAACAAACCAGCGCAAGCACGGCATGGCATCGTTTTTCCTGCGTACTTGCGTAGCCCCTTGAACGCCTACAGAGCACCGCTGGTTCCGAGCACAGAGCACTGGAAGAGGCCATGGAGGAAGAAGAAGAGGAGGGGGTGGAGGAGAGAGGTGTGTCACAACCAGTAGTAGCATTTTGGAGGCGTGGTGGCAGAACAACCTCCAACACTACTGCACCTTGTCCTGCATCCTTCCCAGCTGCAAGAAGAGTGACACAATGGGCCGTGAAAGACAGGTAACGTCCCTGTCCATGCCTGCTGGACCATGAGTCAGCGGTAATATGCACCTTACCACTGACCGCCCTGTCCAGCGAGGAAAGGACATTGCCTTCCACATGCCGGTAGAGAGCCGGAATCGCCTTCCGTGAGAAAAAGTGGCGTTTGGGGACCTGCCACTGAGGAACCGCACATTGCACAAACTCACGGAAGGGGGCCGAGTCTACCAACTGAAAAGGCAGCAGTTGAAGTGCTAGCAATTTAGCCAAGCTAGCATTCAACTGCTGGGCATGTGGATGGCTGGGAGTGAACTTCTTTCTACGGTCCAGCAGTTGGGGCAGGGAAATTTGCCTGCTACAATCGGACGTGGGTGTACTGCTAGCAGTGTGCCCGCAAGCACTTGGCTGTGACACACCTAATTCTACACCTTCATTCCTCTCAGCACAGGTTTCAGAGAGGACTGAAGGTCTAGTGGGGTTGGAGATCCCAGCTGATGAGGAGCAAGGAGAGGTCCGCTTTGTTCTTTGGTGTGGGTCTTTGAGGTAAGCTTGCCAACGAGCTGCATGGCAGGTCAACATATGTCTGGTCAAGCATGTGGTGCCCAAGCGACTGATGTTTTGGACACGCCAGATACGCTTGAAACATATGTTGCAAATAGCAGCGGTGCGATCTGATGCACTCGTCTCAAAAAAGGCCCACAGGCCTTCATGGGTATGCCCCAAGAGAAATGTGCAAGCGGGGGAGTAGTAAAAGGAAAATATTTTTCCAAGTGGATAAACAACAAGTTTGTACTTCAGCAACACACTTTAGTCTATATAGGAGCCTATGATTTAGTATAGAGGCTTCAGGTGCTATATAGTGTAAGGTAGCCAAGAGGAAGAAGGGGGAGTTTTATGGTACCCCGTATTCTTTGGATTTAGTTGGTCGTTCCTTGTAGTGTTTTTGCATGCACAGCGGTCCCATTCCCTTACCAGGTGAAATACTATAGGGGCTATAAGGATCCCCTTTCCATTTGGGCTCATTTGGGAGAATCTGCCTGCTTCAAAAACACTACAAGGAACGACCAACTAAATCCAAAGAATACGGGGTACCATAAAACTCCCCCCTCTTCCTCTTGGCTACCTTACACTATATAGCACCTAAAGCCCCTATACTAAATCATAGGCTCCTATATAGACTAAAGTGTGTTGCTGAAGTACAAACTTGTTGTTTATCCACTTGGAAAAATATTTTCCTTTTACTACTCCCCATTTCTTGCACATTTCTCTTGGGGCATACCCATGAAGAAACAAAATTGTTAAAGCTCCTGAGGAAGCGTTGCTCGAAAACGCAAAACATGTAGAGCGCCAGAACATATCTGAGTTTTAGTTCTGTATTTGATACCCTGTCGTATTTACTTCCTGTATTAATGTACTATCTGTCATGTTTTGGATATATATGAAAATGAATATGGATGTTGTTTAAACTATGCCAACATTGACAGGATATAAAGCAGTACTTGATATGTTTTTATAATCCCTTCCTTTTCTGTTCTAAAAAAAATAATTTTTCTAGTTTTTTTAAAATAAATAATATTTTTGAATATATGGTTATTTATTTTTAATTTTGCCAAAAAAGTCCAATAGAACCAACACTGTTCTCTGAGGTCTTTTGTGTGAAGGTTCGTTTCTCTTTTCCCCTTCCCCCGCAATTTTCTAGAATTTGAAGTTATGACCAGGACGTGGCAATTGGTTTTTTGACTTTTTTGAGTGTATCCGCAGATACCACCCTGTGATAGATACACAGCCCTATTTAACATCCACTAACTCCTGCAGATGCCGGAACACTACAAAAGGCCACCACTCTGGTGGCCTTATATAGTGTGGGGCGTGTACTACACAGCCTGAGCTATAATTGGCCACAGGCATCCTGCCTGTGGCCAATCATGGCTCTCCTCGCTGCCGGCGCTGTGATTGGCCAAGCATGCGGGGTCACAGTGCATGCTTGGCCAATCATGAGCCAGCAGTGCACTGCGATGGCGCAGTGCATTGTGGGCCGTGAGCGCCACGCGAATTTGGCACAAACGGCCCAGAGAGTTCTGGCTTCGCCAGGCGGGCAAACAGCTGGTGTTCGAGTCGAACATGCATTCGACTCGAACACCAAGCTCATCCCTACTGATCACCAATGTAAGGAACATTCTTCTCACTGATCACCAATGTAAGGAACATTCTTCCCACTGACCACCAATGTAAGGAACATTCTTCCCACAGATCACCAATGTAAGGAACATTCTTCCCACTGATCACCAATGTAAGGAACATTCTTCCCACTGATCACCAATGTAAGGGACATTCTTCCCACAGATCACCAATGTAAGGAACATTCTTCCCACTGATCACCAATGTAAGGAACATTGTTCCCACTGACCACCAATGTAAGGAACATTCTTCTCACTGATCACCAATGTAAGGAACATTCTTCCCACTGATCACCAATGTAAGGAACATTCTTCTCACTGATCACCAATGTAAGGAACATTCTTCTCACTGATCACCAATGTAAGGAACATTCTTCCCACTGATCACCAATGTAAGGAACATTCTTCTCACTGATCACCAATGTAAGGAACATTCTTCCCACTGACCACCAATGTAAGGAACATTCTTCCCACTGACCACCAATGTAAGGAACATTCTTCTCACTGATCACTAATGTAAGGAACATTCTAAAGCTACCCCAATTTCTGGTGTTCTGCTGACCCTATACCGCAGGCAGCTCCAGTAATTACAGTCGGTGCATTATGTCATCTGCACAGTGTGCACCTAAACCTACCCCAATTGCTGGTGTTCTGCTGATCCTATACTGCAGGCAGCTCCAGTAATTACAGTTGGAGTATTGTGTCATCTACACACAGTGTGCACCTAAAGTTACCCCAATTGCTGGTGTTCTGCTGATCCTATACCGCAGGCAGCTCCAGTAATTACAGTTGGTGTATTGTGTCATCTGCACAGTGTGCACCTAAAACTACCCCAATTGCTGGTGTTCTTCAGATCCTATACCACAGGAAGGCAACTGCAGTAATTACAGTCGGTGTACTGTGTCATCTGTTCAGTGTGCACCTAAAGTAGGGATGAGCCGAACACCCCCCGGTTCGGTTCGTACCAGAACCTTCGAACGGACCTAAAATTCGTACGAACTTTGGAACCCTATTAAAGTCAATGGGACTCGAACGTTCAAAATCAGAAGTGCTAATTTTAAAGGCTAATATGCAAGCTATGCAACAGACAACACCAGCAATAAGGGATATATTCAGGTGTATACTGTGCTGGAGGCAAACAACACCCACTAAGGAACATTCTTCCAACTGACCACCAATGTAAGGAGCATTCTTCTCATTGACCACCAAAGGAACATTCTTCCCACGAGATCACCAATGTAAGGAGGATTCTTCTCACTGATCACGAATGTAAGGAACATTCTTCCCACTGATTACCAATGTAAGGAACATTCTTCTCACTGATCACCAATGTAAGGAACATTCTTCTCACTGATCACCAATGTAAGGAACATTCTTCCCACTGATCACCAATGTAAGGAACATTCTTCTCACTGATCACCAATGTAAGGAACATTCTTCCCACTGATCACCAATGTAAGGGACATTCTTCCCACTGATCACAAATGTAAGGGACATTCTTCCCACTGATCATCAATTTAAGGGACATTCTTCCCACTGATCACCAATTTAAGGGACATTCTTCCCACTGGCCACCAATGTAAGGAACATTCTTCCCACTGATCACCAATGTAAGGAACATTCTTCTCACTGATCACCAATGTAAGGGACATTCTTCTAACTGATCACCAATGTAAGGAACATTCTTCTCACTGATCACCAATGTAAGGAACATTCTTCCCACTGATCACCAATGTAAGGAACATTCTTCTCACTGATCACCAATGTAAGGAACATTCTTCCCACTGATCACCAATGTAAGGAACATTCTTCTCACTGATCACCAATGTAAGGGACATTCTTCTCACTGATCACCAATGTAAGGAAAATTCTTCCCACTGATCACCAATGTAAGGAACATTCTTCTCACTGATCACCAATGTAAGGAGGACCATTCTTCTCACTGATCACCAATGTAAGGAACATTCTTCTCACTGATCACCAATGTAAGGGACATTCTTCCCACTGATCACCAATGTAAGGAGCATTCTTCTCATTGACCACCAATGTAAGGAACATTCTTCCCACTGATCACCAATGTAACGAGCATCTTTAAGCTTGCCAATCACGATAATGTACTGTGAGCTGTACAACGCAACTATTGTAGATATTAGCAGGGATTCCATGAGAAAGCTATTTCTTTGGTTTCTGTATGTTGAGAAGGTCAAAGAAAGCCATAGAGGGTCCTCAACCTCAGCCCTGTGTAATACTCATGATAAGGGGCGTGGCTGTTACTCAACTCCTTAAGCACAGAGCACTGTAGTGTAAGTACAGGAAGCAGCAAAAATGTATTTTAAAGTATTTACAAGCAATAATGATTTCCAAACCATAACTTGAAGAGATACTGGGCTATAAAGAAAAAAGAAGGCATAAAAACTTCCATTAGACTTTAAGGGAGTCAACTTCCAAGCACCCTCCAGAAGTTAGTGTACCAGTTTTCGGTAGCAATAACCTAGGAGGACCTGAGTAAATGTCTACTGATTGCAGAACTGTAGATAGACACTCACATCAGAAAGGAACTGAATTACCTAATTATTTCCTTGATGCACAGTGTGGTTTGCCGCCGTCCACCGCGCGTACATGTATGGTCCTTGTGTCATCTTGAAGTGATGTTATTCTGCCACTGTCTCTGGCCATAAATCAGCCTTTCTTACATAATAAAGTGCTGAGGTTCTGAATTTTACAGGAACACGCCATCCTAATTTAATTTATTGAACTGGATTCAATTTCCATGAAGTCTATTCAATTAGCCCCAGAGGAACTGTGCATAGGAGCTGAGCAGAGTGAGTGCTGAGAGGGGGCGAAAGGCTTTTATCCAAGAGAAGACTCAAGGAGAGGCTTGTGGAATGTTTATTAACCTTTTATCTGCCGCCGGCGCGGATGATGAATGGCAGGTTCATGCCGAGGTTGGCCCCCGACTGGGTTTAATGATAGGATTATCCTGTATTCTTATGGCAGTGCCTTGGCATTGTATCATTCTTAGACAGATAGGTTTGGTTATTAGGAGGGTATTAAAAAGCCGTTAAAGTGTATCTAAAGCCAATCTTTATATTTTTTTGTATTGGACAGCCTTTCTTCACCACTGATTACCTCTTGATTACTTTTTACCCAAAAAGAACCCTTAAAATATTTTTCAAGAATTAGGGGATTTCTGCTAAGATTCATTTATTGGGGGTCAGAAGAATGTTCCTTACATTGGTGGTTAGTGAGAAGAATGCTCCTTACATTGATGATCAGTGGGAAGAATGTTCCTTACATTGGTGATCAGTAGGGGTGAGCTTGGTGTTCAAGTCGAACGCATGTTCGAGTCGAACACCAGCTGTTCACACATTCAGCGAATACCGAACGTTATGGGCCATTCGCGCCAAATTCGTGTGGCGCTCACGGCCCAAATTGCACTGCGCCACCGCAGTGCATTTCTGGCTCATGATTGGCCAAGCATGCACTGTGACCCCGCATGCTTGGCCAGTTACAGTGCCGGCAGCGAGGAGAGCCATAATTGGCCACAGACAGGATGCCTGTGGCCAATTATAGCTCAGGTGGTTTAGTACACGTCCCATACTATATAAGGCCGCCAGCGCGGTGGCCTTGTGTAGTGTGTTCCAGCGTGCAGGGAAAGAGCAAGACAGGCAGGGACAGTGTGTTCTTTTCTCAGGCATCTGTAGGAGTTAAAGTGGGTGTTGTGTGCCTCCAGCACAGTATACACCTGTATCTACCCTTCATTGCTGGTGTTCTCTAATACAGGCATCTGCATTATTTAAAGTGGGTGTTGTGTGCCTCCAGCACAGTATAAACTTGTATCTACCCTTTTTTGCTGGTGTTCTCTAATACAGGCATCTGCAAGAGTTAAAGTGGGTGTTGTGTGCCTCCAGCACAGTATACACCTGTATCTACCCTTTTTTGCTGGTGTTCTCTAATACAGGCATCTGCAGGAGTTAGTGGGTGTTGTGTGCCTCCAGCACAGTATACACCTGTATCTGCCCTTTATTGCTGGTGTTCTCTAATACAGGCATCTGCAGGAGTTAGTGGGTGTTGTGTGCCTCCAGCACAGTATACACCTGAAGCTACCCTTTTTTGCTGGTGTTCTCTAATACAGGCATCTGTAGGAGATAGTGGGTGTTGTGTGCCTCCAACACAGTATACACCTGTATCTGCCCTTTATTGCTGGTGTTCTCTAAGACAGGCATCTGCAGGAGTTAGTGGGTGTTGTGTGCCTCCAGCACAGCATACACCTGTATCTACCCTTTTTTGCTGGTGTTCTCTAATACAGGCATCTGCAGGAGTTAAAGTGGGTGTTGTGTGCCTCCAGCACAGTATACACCTGTATCTGCCCTTTATTGCTGGTGTTCTCTAATACAGGCATCTGCAAGAGTTAGTGGGTGTTGTGTGCCTCCAGCACAGTATACACCTGAAGCTATCCTTTTTTGCTGGTGTTCTCTAAAACAGGCATCTGTAGGAGTTAGTGGGTGTTGTGTGCCTCCAACACAGTATACACCTGTATCTGCCCTTTATTGCTGGTGTTCTCTAATACAGGCATCTGTAGGCGTTAGTGGGTGTTGTGTGCCTCCAGCACAGTATACACCTGTATCTACCCTTTTTTGCTGGTGTTCTCTAATACAGGCATCTGCAGGAGTTAGTGGGTGTTGTATGCCTCCAGCACAGTATATACCTGTATCTACCCTTTTGTCATGGTTATGCAGTAATCTTCCTCTGTTTGCTTACCTCTCCTCATGTGTTCAGACTAGGAGGCCAGCCTCTTCCACCTGGTGGTTTTTATAACCTCTCCTCTAAGCATGGCTCCACCCCAGGCCCTATCGGGGAACCCTATATTAACCTGTGCACTGCAAGCCAGCGGTGCTGATCAACCATTGCGTATTCATTGTGTATTAATTGTGTGTTTAGCTTCCTATTTCCTGCTTGCTGTGTGCGCTATGTTTGTCTCTGTTACCGACCTTGGCGTGTTCTCAACGATTCCTGTCTACTTGTGACCTTGACCTTTTGGCATGTCCCCGACCATCCTTATCTGCCTGTGACCCTGAACCTTTGACATGTACTCTGTTGTTCCTGTCTGCTAGTTGCCCAGATCTCTGCCTTATCCCCTTACTATCCTTGTCGTTCCAGCCTGCTGCTTCCTTCTCCTTTAGTCTAATGTGAGCGTGAGCTGTGAGACCCTAGGGGCCACGACCTGGAGCCAGACTGCAGCAATGTCCATCCTCACCACTGGAGGCTCTGGCGAACACCTGCTGGCTCTTAGCCCTTGTACACACGGAATGTGTCCTATTGGACCGTGTTGTCGGATAATCCGACTGTGTGTGGTATGCATCGGACTGATTCCGTCGGACCCAATTTTCCAACTTGTTGGAAATATTTCCCGACCAACTGGTTCAATCGGACATACTCCGATCATGTGTAGAGAATTTTGATTGGACCAAGTGCCACGCATGCTCAGATCAAATTCCTACATCAAAGCTATTGGCTACTAGCCTGAACGTAGTCCCATCATAACGAAATTACGTCATCATGTTCTGAATGATCGGATTTTTTGACAACTTAGTCCGACCGTGTGTATGCAACAGTTTCGGACAAGATCCGACGGACAAAATCCGACGGATTTGGTTGTCGAAATCTCCGACCGTGTGTGCAGGGGCTTAGACTCCGCGCCCTGGGGAATCTATGCTCTAGCTCCTACTAGGATCTGTGTTTAGTGATCCAGTAGACCTGTGTCCTGAATCTCCCTGGGTAAAATCCGCAGCAGTCAGTCTTAAGGTCCACTACCTAGCGGTGCACTTCCGACTCCTACGGAGTGCATCTGTCACCTGGTCTCAGGCGACCCGACATCTTTATTGCTGGTGTTCTCTAATACAGGCATCTGCAGGAGTTAAAGTGGGTGTTGTGTGCCTCCAGCACAGTATACACCTGTAGCTACCTTTTTTTGCTGGTGTTCTCTAATACAGGTATCTGCAGGAGTTAGTAGGTGTTGTGTGCTTCCAGCAAAGTATACACCTGTATCTACCCTTTATTGCACTGCACTCCAACTAGAGTATATGGGAGAGGTTGCAGTGTCGTGGCACCAGCACCAGTGCCTAAGGCCCAATTTTTCAGCCCTTGTTTAACAGGGGCATGTAATACAATTTTTGATGCAATGCTTTGCAGCAGGGCTCATTCCTGCACTCCAACTAGAGTATCTGGGAGAGATTGCAGTGTCGTGGCACCAGCAAGCTGTGCCTAAGGCCCAATTTTTCAGCCCCTGTTTAACAGGGGCATGTAATTACAATTCTTGATATAATATTTCACAGCTGGGCCCGTTCCTGCGCCCACCGAGAGTAACTGTGAGGACTTATAGTGTTGTGGCACCAGCACCACAACCACCAAAGGCCCAGTTTTTCTACCACTGTTCAAGAATAGCATGTAATTACAATTCTTGATATAATCTTTCACAGCAGGGCGCTCCAGCGCCCACCAAGAGTCACTTTGAGGGCTTACAATGTTGTGGCAACACCAACACCTTGTTCTGCCATTTCTGCAGAGCATATAGGGCAGGCCCCTACTTTCAAACATCCAACTTACAAATGTCTCCTACTTGCAAACGGAAGGAGACAACTGGAAGTAAGATGAAAAAAGACAGACGCCAAAAAAAATTATACAGGGGTGATAACCCTTCCCTATGTTTTCCAAAAAGCTTAAAAATTGATTTTTGGACTGGAGCTACACTTTAAAAATGTACCAGTTCAAAAATACAAACAGATTCTACTTAACACAACAAATCTACACAGTCCCTGTCTTGTTTGCACCGCCTGTATACTGCTGTTCTGAGTATATAGGGCCTGGGGGCCCCACGCCTTTCCTTTTTTTTATTTGGGTACGGAGTTCCCCTTAATATCCATACAAGACCCAAAGGGGCTGGTAATGGGCAGGGGGGGCCACCCATGCCATTTTTCTCAATGATTTTCATCTGTATTGCCGGAACCAGATATTACATTAAAACCGCAAGCAATTTTAAATGATTTTTTTCTGTTAAATGTCATTTTGTGCAGGGACTGTTCTAAACACGGGAAACACGTGGCACTTCACAGGCATACTATAGACACCCCCCAGGCATGATATTTAAAGGAATATTTCCCTTTTTCTTCACTTTAATCGTCATTAAAGAGGAAGTAAACCCTGAATCTTTGATTCCCTGCAAAGGTAAAGCATAATGGACTACTATGCATCGCATAGTAGTCCATTATGTGTCACTTACCTGACACAGGAGCCAGCGAAGTCACCGCTGTCCCCTTGTGTACGGAGCCTCCATCTTCTTGGTGGGTCTTGCTGCTCCAGCGCTGTCCTTTGTCAGGGCCGCGGTGATGTCACTCCCGCGCATGCGCACAGGAGCCGCCACTCGGGGCATATCGCTGTTAACTGCGGCGTGTTCAGTGCGCCTGCGCGCTACTGTCTACGGCGCATGCGCCGTAGACAGCAGTGCCTGTCTTTCGGAAAATATCGCCTAAACCGTGTAGGTTCAGGAGATATTTCTTGGACCTATAGGTAAGCCTTGATCTAGGCTTACCTGTAGGTCAAAGTGGTTTGTAAGGGTTTACAACCACTTTAAAATCAGTGCTCCCAAAAAAACTGCCGTTTAAAAAAAAAAATTGCCATTGTTCCTTACATTGGTGATCAGTGGGAAGAATGTTCCTTACATTGGTGATCAGTGAGAAGAATGTCCCTTACATTGGTGATCAGTGAGAAGAATGTTCCTTACATTGGTGATCAGTGAGAAGAATGTTCCTTACATTGGTGATCAGTGAGAAGAATGTTCCTTACATTGGTGATCAGTGAGAAGAATGTTCCTTACATTGGTGATCAGTGGGAAGAATGTTCCTTACATTGGTGATCAGTGAGAAGAATGTCCCTTACATTGGTGATCAGTGAGAAGAATGTTCCTTACATTGGTGATCAGTGAGAAGAATGTTCCTTACATTGGTGATCAGTGAGAAGAATGTCCCTTACATTGGTGATCAGTGAGAAGAATGTCCCTTACATTGGTGATCAGTGAGAAGAATGTTCCTCACATTGGTGATCAGTGAGAAGAATGTTCCTTACATTGGTGATCAGTGGGAAGAATGTTCCTTACATTGGTGATCAGTGAGAAGAATGTTCCTCACATTGGTGATCAGTGAGAAGAATGTCCCTTACATTGGTGATCAGTGAGAAGAATGTCCCTTACATTGGTGATCAGTGAGAAGAATGTTCCTTACATTGGTGGTCAGTGAGAAGAATGTTCCTTACATTGGTGATCAGTGAGAAGAATGTCCCTTACATTGGTGATCAGTGAGAAGAATGTTCCTTACATTGGTGATCAGTGAGAAGAATGTTCCTTACATTGGTGATCAGTGGGAAGAATGTTCCTTACATTGGTGATCAGTGAGAAGAATGTTCCTTACATTGGTGGTCAGTGAGAAGAATGTTCCTTACATTGGTGATCAGTGAGAAGAATGTCCCTTACATTGGTGATCAGTGAGAAGAATGTCCCTTACATTGGTGATCAGTGAGAAGAATGTTCCTTACATTGGTGATCAGTGGGAAGAATGTTCCTTACATTGGTGATCAGTGAGAAGAATGTTCCTTACATTGGTGATCAGTGGGAAGAATGTTCCTTACATTGGTGATCAGTGGGAAGAATGTTCCTTACATTGGTGATCAGTGAGAAGAATGTTCCTTACATTGGTGATCAGTGAGAAGAATGTCCCTTACATTGGTGATCAGTGAGAAGAATGTCCCTTACATTGGTGATCAGTGAGAAGAATGTCCCTTACATTGGTGATCAGTGAGAAGAATGTTCCTTACATTGGTGATCAGTGAGAAGAATGTCCCTTACATTGGTGATCAGTGAGAAGAATGTCCCTTACATTGGTGATCAGTGAGAAGAATGTTCCTTACATTGGTGATCAGTGAGAAGAATGTCCCTTACATTGGTGATCAGTGAGAAGAATGTTCCTTACATTGGTGATCAGTGGGAAGAATGTTCCTTACATTGGTGATCAGTGGGAAGAATGTTCCTTACATTGGTGATCAGTGAGAAGAATGTTCCTTACATTGGTGATCAGTGAGAAGAATGTCCCTTACATTGGTGATCAGTGAGAAGAATGTCCCTTACATTGGTGATCAGTGAGAAGAATGTCCCTTACATTGGTGATCAGTGAGAAGAATGTTCCTTACATTGGTGATCAGTGAGAAGAATGTCCCTTACATTGGTGATCAGTGAGAAGAATGTTCCTTACATTGGTGATCAGTGAGAAGAATGTCCCTTACATTGGTGATCAGTGAGAAGAATGTTCCTTACATTGGTGATCAGTGGGAAGAATGTTCCTTACATTGGTGATCAGTGAGAAGAATGTTCCTCACATTGGTGATCAGTGAGAAGAATGTCCCTTACATTGGTGATCAGTGAGAAGAATGTCCCTTACATTGGTGATCAGTGAGAAGAATGTTCCTTACATTGGTGGTCAGTGAGAAGAATGTTCCTTACATTGGTGGTCAGTGAGAAGAATGTCCCTTACATTGGTGATCAGTGAGAAGAATGTTCCTTACATTGGTGATCAGTGAGAAGAATGTTCCTTACATTGGTGATCAGTGAGAAGAATGTTCCTTACATTGGTGATCAGTGAGAAGAATGTTCCTTACATTGGTGATCAGTGAGAAGAATGTTCCTTACATTGGTGGTCAGTGAGAAGAATGTTCCTCACATTGGTGATCAGTGAGAAGAATGTCCCTTACATTGGTGATCAGTGAGAAGAATGTCCCTTACATTGGTGATCAGTGAGAAGAATGTTCCTTACATTGGTGATCAGTGGGAAGAATGTTCCTTACATTGGTGATCAGTGAGAAGAATGTTCCTTACATTGGTGATCAGTGGGAAGAATGTTCCTTACATTGGTGATCAGTGGGAAGAATGTTCCTTACATTGGTGATCAGTGAGAAGAATGTTCCTTACATTGGTGATCAGTGAGAAGAATGTCCCTTACATTGGTGATCAGTGAGAAGAATGTCCCTTACAATGGTGATCAGTGAGAAGAATGTCCCTTACATTGGTGATCAGTGAGAAGAATGTTCCTTACATTGGTGATCAGTGAGAAGAATGTCCCTTACATTGGTGATCAGTGAGAAGAATGTCCCTTACATTGGTGATCAGTGAGAAGAATGTTCCTTACATTGGTGATCAGAGAGAAGAATGTCCCTTACATTGGTGATCAGTGAGAAGAATGTTCCTTACATTGGTGATCAGTGGGAAGAATGTTCCTTACATTGGTGATCAGTGGGAAGAATGTTCCTTACATTGGTGATCAGTGAGAAGAATGTTCCTTACATTGGTGATCAGTGAGAAGAATGTCCCTTACATTGGTGATCAGTGAGAAGAATGTCCCTTACATTGGTGATCAGTGAGAAGAATGTCCCTTACATTGGTGATCAGTGAGAAGAATGTTCCTTACATTGGTGATCAGTGAGAAGAATGTCCCTTACATTGGTGATCAGTGAGAAGAATGTTCCTTACATTGGTGATCAGTGAGAAGAATGTCCCTTACATTGGTGATCAGTGGGAAGAATGTTCCTTACATTGGTGGTCAGTGAGAAGAATGTTCCTTACATTGGTGATCAGTGAGAAGAATGTTCCTTACATTGGTGATCAGTGAGAAGAATGTCCCTTACATTGGTGATCAGTGGGAAGAATGTTCCTTACATTGGTGATCAGTGAGAAGAATGTTCCTCACATTTGTGATCAGTGAGAAGAATGTCCCTTACATTGGTGATCAGTGAGAAGAATGTCCCTTACATTGGTAATCAGTGAGAAGAATGTCCCTTACATTGGTGATCAGTGAGAAGAATGTTCCTTACATTGGTGATCAGTGGGAAGAATGTTCCTTACATTGGTGATCAGTGAGAAGAATGTTCCTTACATTGGTGATCAGTGGGAAGAATGTTCCTTACATTGGTGATCAGTGAGAAGAATGTTCCTTACATTGGTGATCAGTGGGAAGAATGTTCCTTACATTGGTGATCAGTGAGAAGAATGTTCCTTACATTGGTGATCAGTGAGAAGAATGTTCCTTACATTGGTGATCAGTGGGAAGAATGTTCCTTACATTGGTGATCAGTGAGAAGAATGTTCCTTACATTGGTGATCAGTGGGAAGAATGTTCCTTACATTGGTGATCAGTGAGAAGAATGTTCCTTACATTGGTGATCAGTGGGAAGAATGTTCCTTACATTGGTGATCAGTGGGAAGAATGTTCCTTACATTGGTGATCAGTGAGAAGAATGTTCCTTACATTGGTGATCAGTGGGAAGAATGTTCCTTACATTGGTGATCAGTGAGAAGAATGTTCCTTACATTGGTGATCAGTGAGAAGAATGTCCCTTACATTGGTGATCAGTGAGAAGAATGTTTCTTACATTGGTGATCAGTGAGAAGAATGTTCCTTACATTGGTGATCAGTGAGAAGAATGTTCCTTACATTGGTGATCAGTGGGAAGAATGTTCCTTACATTGGTGATCAGTGAGAAGAATGTTCCTTACATTGGTGATCAGTGAGAAGAATGTTCCTTACATTGGTGATCAGTGGGAAGAATGTTCCTTACATTGGTGATCAGTGGGAAGAATGTTCCTTACATTGGTGATCAGTGAGAAGAATGTTCCTTACATTGGTGATCAGTGAGAAGAATGTTCCTTACATTGGTGATCAGTGGGAAGAATGTTCCTTACATTGGTGATCAGTGAGAAGAATGTTCCTTACATTGGTGATCAGTGGGAAGAATGTTCCTTACATTGGTGATCAGTGGGAAGAAGGTCCCTTATATTGATAAAAAACCTCAAAAATACTGAACCGACCAAATGCAGCATGTGTGCCCATCATATGCAGTCACCTGTGCCCATCAAGTGCAGCCACTTGTGCCCATCAGATGCAGCCACTTGTGCCCATCACATGCAGCCACTGGAGCCCATCACATGCAGCCACGGAGCCCATCAAATGCAGCCACTGTGTCCATCCACACACCCCCCCCTCCGGAACTTCCCTTTGCAGATTGCGGCTCTGGCAAACCCCCCCATGCGTGGATCGGGGCTCCGACACCCCCTCATTCCCATGCTCGTGTGCGGATTGCGGCTACGGAAACCCCCTTGCAGATTGCGGCTCTGGAAAAAAAAAACCCAAGCGTGGATTGTGGATCGTGGCTCTGACACCCCCCAACTTTTTTGCTATGGTCACACAATTGGGTGGGATCAGGGCGCACTCTCTGCAGCCCGAGCCCACCCTATTTTGAAGCCTATTAGAGCCTCTGTCTCTAATCAGGTGCTTCAAAAAATACCACCCCCTCCCGCCCCGCCATAGGAATCCATGCATCTGGCTTCCTGAAAGGGGCTGAGCGCATGGATGGGAGGGGCGGTGCCCATGCATCCACATTGCACAGGCCGCCATTGTGCCTAACCAGTGTTTATTAGTGTACTAGATCCCCCCCCCCTTTTACTGGGGGGGATCTAGTGCTTCTCATTCCCTGCTCAGCCCACTAGATTCCCTGTCACTGAACACAGCTCTGTTGTTTACGCTCACAGAGCCACGTTCCGTGAGTCTCAGAGTCGATCGCTGGGGTGCTGGCGCTCAATCACTGGCTGGGACCTGGTGATCAGCATGATCACCGGGTGCCCACCCAGGCCCACCTGGGAATGCAGAATCACATATTATATACTTGATTCTGAGCATAGCGGCCGCCCCAGTTAAAGGGGAGCTCTGGTTGGGCAGGAAGAGGTTGAACACTAATTCTAAGCGTTGGTGAGCCAGATTAGTACACAATTGCATGAAATAATTTTACTATAAGATCTCTGCTATATAAAAATGCGATTATTTTGCGTATGATACTTTTATTTTTTTGTCTCCCCTTATACGCATTAATAATAAGCCCTCGGTAATACGGTCAGTGAGACATCTTTAGTCAGTTCCCGACCAGCCGCCGCAGTTGTACTGTGGCAGGTTGGCTCTCCTGCGTGATTTGCCGCCACCATACGTCAGGCGCGTGCACGGCAACCCGTGGGCACGCATGCTGCTGGATTCAGCCTCCGGGCTTTGTGTCTGATACATGTGCTCTAGTGTGCTACTAGTGTCAGAGTAGGTAAAACATATTCTGACTCAGGTTTAAAGTGGGGGGAGGGGGAGCCAATCAGCGGGTCCAGCAGAATCGATGTCTGCCGGGCCACCAATGATCGCTCCACAGAGAGGCAGAATGGAGGGTCTGCCAGTGTAAACAAAGCAGATCCCCTTTCTGTCAGGGGGGTAGAGTAAGATTGTCTGTAACCTAGTGATCGGAAACAGCGATCTCTCTCTGTACTCCCAGTCAGTCCCCTCCCCCCCCCCCCACAGTTAGAAAAACCTCCCTAGGGAACACTTAACCCCTTGATCACCCCCTAGTGTTGACCCCTTCCCTGACAGTGTCATTTATACAGTAATCAGTGCATTTTTATAGCACTGATCGCTGTATAAATGTCAAAAGTCCCAAAAAAGCAGCAAAAGTGTCCAATGTGTCTGCCGCACTGTCGCAGTCCCACTAAAAATCGCAGATCACCACTGTGACAGACCTAGCCGGGACAGAGGCTTTTGGAGAGGATTGAATGCTGGCCTCTTGTCTTCTGATTATGGCCTCTGGATTTTAAGGGAACAATACTCTTTGCGAGGTGAATGAGAAATCCAGTCTCATCTGTACTAATCGGACTCAATCTTGTATATATATATGTATATATTGTATATTGTCGCATTTTGTTGTGGACTCTTTGCTGTGATCGTTTGGGGTGTGGCTGTATTCCAATGTTCTATTGTGTCTGTCTGCCTTGGATATTATGGGATGTTTATCTCTATGGAGGGGGGGGGGGGGTTCCTCCAGCAGCCCCCTGCTAAGACTGTTTACTGATGAGAGTTTAACCTGCCCTGTTTTCCCACAGGTGGGGGGGAAGTGTTTTGAAGTGGGATCTGCATAACATGTGCTTGAATAAAGAGTTTGATTCCTGTTTGACCCTCCGTACAGAGCCTCGTCTCGTACTTGGGGGAGAATTATTCGAATGGGTTTCTTGTTCGGCTGATTGGAGTGTTCGGTAGCTGCCTTGGTGTTCAGAAATGGAATGTCCTAAACGGCTTTAACCCCTTTCATACTCGGGGGTGTCGTCACAACCACCCCCAACATACAGAGATATGGGAAATCATTGTAGACACTGATACACATACACCTTCACAGGTTGAACTGGATGGACTGTTGTCTTTTTTCAGCCTTACCGACTATGTAACTATGTATCCATTACTAGTAAAAAAAATAAAAATAATAATAAAAATGCCATACATCTATCCCCTATTTTTTAGATGCCATAACTTTTGCTCAAACCAATCAATATATACGCTAAACATGTGCACTGACAAAAAATGTGTTAGTTTTCGTTTTCATTTCATTAATTTCTTTGCTTTTTTCAGAAATTAGAAAATTCGGAAATTAGAATTTCGGAAATTAGAATTTCAGAAATTCCTAATTTCGGAAATTCTGAAAATTTGTAATTTCGCAGATTTCCGAATTAATAAATTTGTCAAATTCTAATGTACGCTAATTGGGATTTTTTTTCTTTACCAAAAATATGTAGAAGAATGCATATTGGCCTAAGCTGAGGAAGAAATGTTTTTTCCTTACTTTTTGGGTTTTTTATTATATTTATTATTATATTTATTATAGCAAAAAGTAAATATATATAGCATTATTGTGTGGGATGCGTGCCGTTGCAGCCCCGCTGTAATTACTTTTTCATTAATCGCCGTAATCGATTTACATTTCTCTCATTCTGTTCTTTATGTTAATTCGCCAATAATTGCCATTATTTGAAGGAGGCTTTAAAAATTACTGTACATCCGGATTACTTGATGGGCTATTTCTGATTAAAAACAAACACCTTCAAGCAGAATTTAAATGCACCGCATCACTGCATGGTTGGCGCATTTTCTGTACCAGCTGCAGAATTCGCTTGCTTTTCCATCTCAGACGAGTCTGGAAACAGGTGAGAGGCGTCTCTGCAGAGCTGTCTCTGAGTGAAGGATTTGCATTGCTTTTTATCTGCTTTTTCCACAGATAGCTATGCCGGAAGTGGGTGCAGATACCTGTACTGTACAGGTACCTGCACCCCCCTCTCCCCTGAAAGGTGCCAATTGTGGCGCCGGAGGGGGGGAGGATTCCAATGAGCGGAAGGTCCACTTTAGGGTGGGCCTCCGCTTTAACCGTTTTTTTATTAATGTATTTTTTCTGCGCAATATTACTATCTATTGTGGCCGTAAGTGGGTTAAACCATCGGTCCTTTTTCTATTAAAATCTACTCTTTGATTCCAACGGTAATTCACTATTGGAGTCCGTTTTCTTTTCCCCCCTTCCTACCCACACTCGTGGCCGGTCGGTCTGAGTGTGTGTGTGTTTTTTCATCTCAGATTAATCTGATATACCAGACGACAAGCTGTCTCTCGTTCGGCTGAGCAACCTTGGATCCCTTCCTGGTGAATCACGCTGGATTACAGTGGGGATTGGTGAGTCCATTCGTCCATCTCCCAGCGCACCGCCCACCGCCGTTCGTGTCCCCTCGTAAATTTCCGGATTCTGTCGGCGGAGTTTGTGTCTACAGAAGCTCCAGGTGTCCCCGCAGAGGACTGTGTCTACCTGCCCAGTTGACTCCGCTCATACGGGAGTCCAAGCGATCCGGTAAGGACCCTCAGATACCATCATTGGAAGGATTTGTTTCCTGCTGGGGTTCACCTGAATATCTCTCCCACCTGCAGTGTTCCTATCAAGGACATTATAATCACTATTTTTGGGGGTTTATTGCACGATAATCAGAAAGGACAATTTAACTGATGGGTTTAATTTGACTTTCTTTATTTCTATTCATTTTTTCACTGTGATCTTCACTTTTCACATTTTGTAGTGCAACTTTATTTTTATCATATATAAAATGCACTTTTTATCTTTTAAAAACAGTTTCCCAGCGCTAAACCTTTCATCCAATTTCTAAATTGCTCCATTTGCCAATTCCAATACCCAGTAAAAAGGAATAGTAGTGGTAAGAAAATAAACAATTTATAATAAAATAAAAAAAAATGTAAGGCTCCTGAAGAGCACGCGCTATGATTTTGTCAATTTAAATGTTCCTAAGACCATAGTTGTGTTTTAGCCCTTGTACACACGATCAGAGATTCCGACGGAATGTGTCCGATCGGACCGTTTTGTCGGATAATCCGACTGTGTGTGGTCTTCATCGGACTGTTTCCGTCGGAGTATCCGACGGACCAAGTTTTCCAACTTGTCGGTAAAATTTTCCGACAACATGATCCGATCGGACCTTGTCCGATCATGTGTAGAGAATTCCGATCGGACAAAGTGCCACGCATGCTCAGATAAAATTCCTACACCAAAGCTATTGGCTACTAGCCTGAACGTAGTCCCGTCGTAACTAAATAACGTCATCACGTTCTGAACGATCGGATTTTCTGACAACTTTGTCCGACCGTGTGTATGCAACAGTTTCGGTCAAAATCCGTCGGACAAAATCCGACGGATTTGGTTGTCGGAATGTCCGACCGTGTGTACAAGGGCTTAGGGTTAATTATGGTAAATGATGGTCTCAGCATCAGTTTGGCTGGACTGTATTAGGTTCTGCCTGGACATGGGTGTGGGTGTCGCCTTTACCAGGCTTTGGAATGTAGTCTGGTTGGACGCATTGGGTACCAATCTCTCTCTCTGAGCCAATCAGTGGGTGCGTTGTCTCGCTGTGTATTCCGGAAGAGGGTACTTAAGGTGCTGAGGTCACGTGGTTTGAGGTTTCGGCCCAGAAGTATGTTCTGACTCCCTGGTCCTCCTGACCAGCCCCCAGAGGCCCTCATGGCCTGGGGTGCGGATCCATCCGTTTCCGAGTCTCGGGGTTGGCTAGCCCAAGGCACAGTAAATGGAAGGAGGGTTCCAAGGTGGTCTGATGCCATCTTGGTTTTGGAGAGGCCCAGCAACTGAGAACGTAACCAGGGGAGGACTTTTCAGAAGAGGGCCGCGCACAGGGCTGGCTGCTTGGTATGAGCCTTGAAGCTAAGCTGGAAAGGACACCAAAGTGAATCCACATTCTTACGGTATCCCCGGACTGGCCGCAAGATACTGGTACCGCATGAAAGTTCCTAGTTTCATCCTTCAGTTACAACCAAGTCTGTGGCAGAGACATTTCTCATTCTAAAGTCCTACAACCAAGTCTGTGGCAGAGACTATGCTATTCTCTGGATTGTATAGAGAGAGGCATTTCAAGTGTCGCCAATTTCAAGAGTACCTGAGCTTTACTACAAATACCCTCTACTCCCTACTGAGAGACTGTGTTCTGCTCAACGTTTTGCAAATAAAAATCCCTAAAGTGGATTCAAGTGTCGGTCTCTACAGTTTATTGGGTCATCAACCTCGGGAAACCCCTAGACGAGCACAAGGTGGAGAAGGTAACGGTAGGCCTAAATCAAACTAGCTGCTCCTTCAGGGGTCAGTGCTACATTTAGTACAATTCTCCTTTTGGGGGGGGGGGGGGGAGTGGCAGTGTGTCCTATGCCTACATACTTTTTAATAGGTATCCCTCGTTCCCCTCTCAGAAAGTTGGTCCATTAACCACTTTCAGACCGGACCATTTTGCTGGTAAATGACCAGAGGTCTTTTTACAATTTGTCACTGCACTGCTTTAACTGGTAATTGCGCGGTCATGCAATGTTGTACCCAAACAAAATTTGCGTCCTTTTCTTCCCACAAATAGAGCTTTCTTTTGATGGTATTTGATTGCCTCTGCGATTTTTATTTTTTGCGATATAAACGTAAAAAGACCGCAAATTTTGAAAAAAAATGATATTTTCTACTTTTTGTTATTAGAAAAATCCAATAAACTCAATTTTAGTCATACATTTAGGCCAAAATGTATTCAGCCACATGTCTTTGGTAAAAAAAAAGTCAATAATTGTATATTTATTGGTTTGCGCAAAAGTTGTCACATCTACAAACTAAGGTACGTTTTCTGGAATTTACGCAGCTTTTAGTTTACGACTGCCTATCTCATTTCTTGAGGTGCTAAAATGGCAGGGCAGTACAAAACCCCCCCAAATGACCCCATTTTGGAAAGTAGACACCCTAAGGAAATTGATAAGTGGCATGTTGAGCCCATTGAATATTTTTTTTTTTTTCCTCAAGCGATTGAATAATGACAAAAAATAATTATTATTTTTTTTTTTACACAAAGTTGTCACTAAATGATATATTGCTCACACATGCTATGGGCATATGTGAAATGACACCCCAAAATAAATTCTGCTGCTTCTCCTGAGTACGGGGATACCACATATGTGGGACTTTTTGGGAGCCTAGCCGCGTACGGGGCCCCGAAAACCAAGCACCGCCTTCAGGCTTTCTAAGGGCGTAAATTTTTGATTTCACTTCTCACTACCTATTACAGTTTTGAAGGCCATAAAATGCCAATATGGCACAAAACCCCCACAAATTACCCCATTTTAGAAAGTAGACACCCCAAGCTATTTGCTGAGAGGCATTTTGAGTCCATGGAATATTTTATATTTTGCCACAAGTTGCGGGAAAATTACAAACTTTAATTTTTTTTTATTTTTTTTTCACAAAGTTGTCACTAAATGATATATTGCTCACACATGCTATGGGCATATGTGAAATGACACCCCAAAATAAATTCTGCTGCTTCTCCTGAGTACGGGGATACCACATATGTGGGACTTTTTGGGAGCCTAGCCGCGTACGGGGCCCCGAAAACCAAGAACCGCCTTCAGGTTTTCTAAGGGCGTAAATATTTGACTTCACTCCTCACTACCTATTACAGTTTTGAAGGCCATAAAATGCCAAGATGGCACAAAACCCCCACAAATGACCCCATTTTAGAAAGTAGACACCCCAAGCTATTTGCTGAGAGGCATGTTGAGTCCATGGAATATTTTATATTTTGCCACAAGTTGCGGGAAAATTACAAACTTTTTTTTTTTTTTTTTTTTTTTTCACAAAGTTGTCACTAAATGATATATTGCTCACGCATGCCATGGGCATATGTGAAATGACACCCCAAAATAAATTCTGCTGCTTCTCCTGAGTACGGGGATACCCCATATGTGGGACTTTTTGGGAGCCTAGCCACGTACGGGGCCCCGAAAACCAAGCACCGCCTTCAGGCTTTCTAAGGGCGTTACAGTTTTGAAGGCCATAAAATGCCAAGATGGCACAAACCCCCCCCAAATGACCCCATTTTGGAAAGTAGACACCCCTAAATTTAGGGGTACACTAGTGAGACTAGGTAATAAATGGCGGGTGCCCTGAAACTATAAAAAAAATAACTAACCAACCAGCGTCACCTGTAACAGTTATATGGTGATCACTGGTGAAAGGGTTAACTAGGGGGCAATCAGGGGGCTTTATGCGGTAGTATATGGGGGTCCCTGGCGCTATAAAAAGCTGCGGCGAACCTAAATACCTACCTGCCTAACTAGCGTCACCTGTGACACTAATACAGTGATCAGAAAAACGATCGCTTATTAGGCTGGGTTCACACTGGAGCGATGTGGGAACGCCACGAATGTGCGGCGGGTTCCCGCATCACATGCCTCCCGGCGGCAGTTCACACTGCCCTATGCGAACTGCTGGGAGTGTCAGTGAAATGTTAATGACACCCCCAGATCAGTTCGCATATCGCAGTGCGATCTGCAAACTCGGATCGCATGGTGTGAACACCCATGCGATCCGATTCTGCTGCGGACCAAAAAAAGGGTCCCGTGCGAGTTTGCGGCGGGTGCGACACGAATTCAGCCATACTATCTGTATGGCTGAACTCGAATCGCACAGAGATCGGATGTGATTTGCACTGTAGTGCGGTGCGAATCACATCCGTTCTCATAAACCGCTGCAATGTGAACCCAGCCTTAGTGACACTGGCGACGGGGGTGATCACGGGGTTAAACCTTTATTGGGGGGTTAGGGGGGTACCTTAGAACTAAAGGGGGCTAACCCTAACTGCCCTAACAGTTATTACAGTCACAAATGACACCCGCCGGGTGATCAGGGGGTTAAACCTTTATTAGGTAATAAATGGCGGGTGCCCTGAAACTATAAAAAAATAACTAACCAACCAGCGTCACCTGTAACAGTTATATGGTGATCACTGGTGAAAGGGTTAACTAGGGGGAAATCAGGGGGCTTTATGCGGTAGTATATGGGGGTCCCTGGCGCTATAAAAAGCTGCGGCGAACCTAAATACCTACCTGCCTAACTAGCGTCACCTGTGACACTAATACAGCGATCAGAAAAATGATCGCTTATTAGGCTGGGTTCACACTGGAGCGATGTGGGAACGCCACGAATCCGCGGCGGGTTCCCGCATCGCATGCCTCCCGGCGGCAGTTCACACTGCCCTATGCGAACTGCTGGGAGTGTCAGTGAAATGTTAATGACACCCCCAGATCAGTTTGCATATCGCAGTGCGATCTGCAAACTCGGATCGCATGGTGTGAACACCCATGCGATCCGATTCTGCTGCGGGCCAAAAAAAGGGTCCCGTGCGAATTTGCGGCGGGTGCGGCGGGTGCGACACGAATTCAGCCATACTATCTGTATGGCTGAACTCGAATCGCACAGAGATCGGATGTGATTTGCACTGCGGTGCGAATCACATTCGTTCTCATAAACCGCTGCAATGTGAACCCAGCCTTAGTGATACTGGCGAGGGGGGGTGATCACGGGGTTAAACCTTTATTGGGGGGGTTAGGGGGGCACATTAGAACTAAAGGGGGCTAACCCTAACTGCCCTAACAGTTATTACAGTCACAAATGACACCAATGCAAAAAAAAAATAAAAAAAAAAAGCAATTGGTGTCACTGTGACTGGGGGGGCAGGGGTAATTGGGGGGTGATCGGGGGGTAAAGGGGGGGTGTGAGTGTGCCTGGCATGTTCTACTGTGTAGTGTAGTGCTTGTGCAACTCACCGATGCTCTCTCCTCGGTGCCGGAACGAAAAATACAGACACGGAGGAGAGAATACATCACTTCCTCTCCTGTGTTTACATTACAGGAGAGGAAGTGATGTCACCGGACATTTTCATTCGTCGGGAGCGGTCGCGAGGGGGTGGCCATGAATGAATGGCCGTCCCCTCGTCCGGGATCGCTCCCGAACGAATACCGACCGCCGCAGGCACCGGGCGGGGGCCCGATCGGGCCCCCGACCCGCGGGCAGGCAAGGACGTACATGTAAGCCCTTATGCCTGCCCGTGCCATTCTGTCGACGTACATCGTCGTGCGGCGGTCGGCAAGTGGTTAAGGGCGCACGGGGGCCACCCCCACATCCATGCGTCCGGCCCCTTTCAGGACACCGGATGCATGAATTCCAATGCGGGGGAGGGGCTTTTTTTTAAGCACCTGATTAGAGCCAGAGTCTCTAATAGGCTTCAAAATAGGACGGGCTTGGGGCGCAGAGAATGGCCTCGGAGCCCACCCAGGTGTGGGAGAATAGCGAATGAATATTCACTATTCTCAAACTGAATCTCCGCTCCGCCAATCAGGAAGCATGCTTGAGACCAGTTTTCCCGATTGGCCTGAAAGGAGAAACATTCTGATTGGCCCCCCAGGAGGAGGGAGGAGACAGAAGGCGCCGAGCAGAGGAAGGAGGGGCTGCTCGTGATGCCCACGGACGAGAGCAGGGGAAGCCATCCGTGATTGCCTGCCATGGGTGGGGTAGGTGCACTGACTGACTGACCGGGGGGGGGCTGTTTGCCGACCTCCACCCCCCCAAAAAACGACCACCAACCAGCACTGGTGTCACTACTGATGTCAGTGTCAGTTAGTGACCCTCCCTGCCACTGTCAGTCAGTGTACCCCCCAGCAAGGGTCTGTTAGTGCCAGATTTCCCGCCACACTATTACAGTCCCACTGTAAGTAGCTGGTCACCGCCATTACAGTATAGTGTCTATAGCTGCACAAATTCCAGCATACTGTATATCCCATAGTTTGTGGACGCTAAACCTTTCACACAAACCAATTAGCATACACTTATTGAGATTTTTTATTTATTTTTGTTACCAAAGACATGTAGCAGAATACAATTTGGCCTAAATTTATGAAGAAATAAGATTTTTTTATTGGATATGTTTTAAAGCAAAATGTAGAAAACACAGTGGAACCTCGGATTGTGATTAACGTGCGTTTCGCAATACAAGCTATTTAACCGCTCGCTGGCTCGCTGGCTCGCCGGCCGCCATATAGCAATATGATGGCGGCAAAGTGGTTTCAATATCCTGACCGGATGACATATGATGTCGGGGTTGCGGTGTGTCAGTCTCCGATCTAGGTAAAGAGTCTCTGACAGAGACTCTTTACCACGTGATCAGCCGTGTCCAATAACGGCTGACCACGATATAAACAGGAAGAGCCATTGATTGTCTTTTCCTCACTCGCGTCTTTCTGTCAATTATCAGCGCAACCAGGGGCAGATCCAGGGGGGGCAATGGAGCAATTGCCCCCTCCGAGAATTTGAGTGAGTGGGCGATCAGCTGTCTCCGTGAGTAAGCAGCTGTGCGGCTCAGTGACAGTGTGTGAGTGGCTGCTGGCCAATCAGGGAGCTTGCGGGCGGAGGAGCAGAGAGATGACATCATCTCTCACCGCCCGGCACTCGCCCTGCATCCCTGCAGTTCCACCTGACTGTGCAGTGTGCAGGCAGCCGTGGCAGCAGAGAGATTACTTCATCTTTCTGCTGCTTGACTGGTAATCTGCTGCCTGGGACAGAGCAAGAGACAATTATAGCAGGCAAGTGACAATCTGCATCATGTGGCATGGCATGTGGCAAGTAAAAATCTGCATCGTGTGGCATGGGACTTGGTAAGTGAAAATCTACATCGTGTGGCATGGGACGTGGTAAGTGAAAATCTACATCGTGTGGCATGGGACGTGGTAAGTGAAAATCTGTATCGTGTGGCATGGGACGTGGTAAGTGAAAATCTGTATCGTGGGGCATGGGACGTGGTAAGTGAAAATCTACATCGTGTGGCATGGGACGTGGTAAGTGAAAATCTGTATCGTGGGGCATGGGACGTGGTAAGTGAAAATCTGCATTGTGTAGCATGGGACGTGGCATGTTACAATCTGCATCGTGTGGCATGGGACGTGGCATTTTACAATCTGCATCGTGTGCCATGGGACGTGGCAAGTGACAGTCTGCATCTGGTGACAGGTGACGTGGCAAGTGAAAATTTGCAAAGTGTGGCATGGGGCATGGTAAGTGACAATCTGCATCTGGTGGCAGGCGACGTGGCAAGTGACAATCTGCAACATGTGGCAGGTGACACACTCGGGGCTCCCACTGATTCTGCATTATGGTGAGTTGAACCATTTAATTTTTTATAACAATGTAATAGTAATGCGCTTTAATCATCCTGACACCATAACAACCATGGCGCTGTGATGATTGAAGCGCTAACACCAGCCATTTTCCTGATAAATGTACCCCCTAAAAAATATTTTCTAGCAGTGCCCCTCCCAAGACTAGGCTCTGGATCCGCCCCTGAGCGCAACCCCCCCCCCCCCCCCCCCCCGAAGATGCCCACACTGGACCACCAGGATGCTGCCAGGTCCACCAGGGATGCTACCACAAATCACCACCAGGTATGCCACCCTAGACCACCAGGGATGCCAATCAGTGCCCACAATGGATGCCAATCAGTGCCCACAATGGGCATCACTGATTGGCAGGCATTATTTCTTAGCACTGATTGGCATTCATCAGTACCATTTATTAGTGTACATCTGTGCAACCTATCAGTGCCCATCCGTGCCACCTATCAGTGCCAATTCGTGCTGCCTATCAGTGCCCATCTGTGCCGCCTATCAGTGCCACCTATGTGCACCCATCAGTGCTGCATATCAGTGCCATCTATCAGTGCCCATCAGTGCCGCCTATCAGTGCCCCATCAGTGCCACATATTAGTGCCCATCAGTGCCACCTCATCGGTGCCCATTAGTGAATGAGAAAACGTACTTATTTACAAAGTTTTGTAATAGAAACAAAAAAAAAACATTTTTTTTTTCAAAATTTTGGGTCTTATTTTTATTTGTTAAGCAGAAAATAAAAATCCCCAGAGGTTATCAAATACCACCAAAATAAATCTCTATTTGTGGGAACAAAACGATAAAAATTTAGTTTGGGTACAGTGTGGTATGACCGCGCAATTGTCATTCAAAGTGCGACAAAGTCGCCCCCCCCCCGGTATTGAAGTGGTTAAAAAAAAAGAAATCCTGACTCGATTTGCGAGCGTTGTCTCTCAAGACTAACAGGATTCAAGCCGCTGGGGTGTGCAGTACTGCATGTGGCCAGAGGTGCGGGGGAGGTGCCGGTGGCGCTCGGAGATGCTCGGAGACACTCGGTTCCCGGGTGTCTCCTAGCGTCTCCAAGTGTCATCAGCGCCCCCCCCCCCGCACCTCTGGTCACATGCGGTACTGGCCCTGTGCTCCAAGCGTCATCCAAGTGTCACCGGCGCCCCCCTGCACCTCTGGTCACATGCAGTACTGCACACAACAGCATACACTGTGGAACAGATTATCTGAGTTTCCATTGATTCTTATGGGGGGGAACTAGCTTTGATATACGAGTGTTTTGAATTACAAGCATTCTTCTGGAGCAGATCACGCTCGTAATCCAAGGTACTACTTTTATTTAAATTTTTTTTAATTTTTTCCTACTTCTTTTTTTTATATAATAAAAAAATGTAAAAACCCCAGTGGTCTCTACAAACCACCAAAAGAAAGCTCTATTTGTGTTGAAAAAAAGTTGATACAAATTTTGTTTCGGGTACAGTGTTGCATGACCACGCAACTGACAGTCAAAATAACACAGTGCTGAACAGCAAAAAAAATGGCCCGGTAATTGGGGGGGGGGGTAAAAGTGCCCGGTATTGAGGTGGTTATATGTTTTTACTATTTTCTATTGTGAATTTAAAAAAATGGGCTTATGAGTTTTGCAAATCATTGAATTCTTTTATGCAGATTTGCGCTGTCCCGGCGTTTTTTTTTTGTGGGGATTGGCGTTGTGACCCGATTCGGCAATGGCCCCTCCCACTTCTTCATACGAGACCCCCCGACTGCCACCGACTTCAGTAGAAAGGGAAATCCCAACCTCCGGAGAGCGCTCCGTCTGATATCTAACTGCCATTTTTCTTTTATCCTGAGTGGAAAGTGAATTGATCCGAAGTAGAAAGATATCTCCATATTCCCGATGTGTGACTCAGAGTCGCGGGAAGACATGCCCCTCCCCCATCCCGTCCTCCAGACAGAATCAGGACAGCGGATCATTAATTAACCAGAAGATTTAAGTGAAGTTGAATCATTTTTATTTACATTCTATTTATTCATGCGGATTTGACTTCCAAGCAGGAGCTCTGCTTTGAACCGTTCCCTTCCCTCCTTATGTACATTTGGGGATTTTTACATTTTTTTTAAATAGCAGAAAGACAGTCGGGTTTTTCTCTCTCATAGCAGATCTGCAGAAATTTAACCCCTTCAATACCGGGGGGGCACTTTCAACCCCCTTCCTGCCCAGGCCAATTTTCAGCTTTCAGCGCTGTCACACTTTGAATGACAATTACGCGGTCATGCTACACTGTAGCCATATGACATTTTTATCATTTTTTTCAGACAGATAGAGATTTCTTATGGTGGTATTTAATCACTGCTGGGGGTATTTACTTTTTGCTAAAAAAAAAAAAAATTAAAAAAGACCGAAAATTGTGAAAAAAAATGTTTTCTTAGTTTCTGTATACAATTTTAGTAAGTCATTTTTCTCTTTCACTGATGGGCACTGATTAGATGGTGCTGGAGGGAACTGATGAGGAAGCACTAATATGCAGCACTGATGGGCACTGATAGGCGGACTGATTGGCGCCACTGATGGGCAGAATTAATGCACAGGCACTGACTGGCATCATGATGGGCACATATGAGGCGGCACTGAAGGGCACCAATGAGGAGCCACTAATATGCAGCACTGATGAGCAATGACAAGTGGCACTAATGGGCAATTATAGGCGGACTGATAGGCAGCACTGGTTGGCATAGCTGATGAGCAGAACTAATGTGCAGGCACTGAAAGGCAGCACTGACTGGCATCACTGATGGGCACTGATGAGACAGCACTGAAAGGCACTGATGGGGTGGCACTGAACAGGAGCCACTAATATGCAGCACTGATGGAATAGCACTAATATGCAGCACTGATGAGCAATGATAGGTGGCACTAATGTGCACTGATTGGCACCACTGAAGGACACTGATAAGCTTCACTGATGGGCACTGATTGACGCCACTGATGTGCACCAATAAGCTTCACTGATGGGCACTGATTGGCGCCACTGATGTGCACGATAAGCTTCACTGATGGGCATTGTTTGGCGCCACTGGGCACTGATAAGCTTCACTGATGGGCACTAATTGGTGCCACTGATGTGCACTGATAAGCTTCACTGATTGGCGCCACTGATGGGCACAGATAAGCTTCACTGATGGGCACTGATTGACGCCACTGATGTGCACCAATAAGCTTCACTGATGGGCACTGATTGGCGCCACTGATGTGCACTGATAAGCTTCACTGATGGGCACTGATTGGCGACACTGGGCACTGATTGGTGCCACTGATGTGCACCGAGAAGCTTCACTGATGGGCACTGATTGGTGCCACTGATGTGCACTGATAAGCTTCACTGATTGGCGCCACTGATGGGCACCAATAAGCTTCACTGATGGGCACTGATTGGCGCCACTGATGTGCGCAGATAAGCTTCACTGATGGGCACTGGCACCACTGATGGGTATCAATAAGCTTCACTGATGGGCACTGATTGGCCCCACTGATGTGCACCAATAAGCTTCACTGATGGACACTGATTGGCGCCACTGATGTGCACCAATAAGCTTCACTGATTGGCGCCACTGATGGGCACCGATAAGCTTCACTGATGGGCACTGATTGGCGCCACTGATGGGCAACGATAAGCTTCACTGATGGGCACTGATTGGCACCACTGATGGGCACTGATTTACACTGTTGGGGCTGCACTGATGATCAGTACTATCTGTGCAGATCTCCCATGTGAGGATCGTCTCTCCTCTCCTCTCCTCGCATGCTGTCAGTGTGAGGAAAGGAATGCAGATAACCATAATTTCCTTGTTTACATGTGGCCGACTGTGATTGGACACGGCTGATCACATGGGTAAAGAGCTGCGTTATCAGCTATGATGCACCATGTCCCTGGGACAGAGCGCCCCAATGATCGCCGCGCTGCGCATGCAGAGTGAGCCAACGACATATGACATCATCCCAGAACGAGAGAGCCAACGCCCACCTGTCATTTGACAATACGGCGAGTGAGAGGTGGTTAAAGGAGAACTCCTTTCAGGACAAAACATTTTTTTTTTCAATGGACATTTTCACATCACAATTCCACATACCCAGAGATTATTTTTAAGTGGGAAGGCGGGGGAACGCAGTTTCGGCACCTCCCACACTGAATGGATGTAATGGCAAGGGGTGCTGTAGAGTCTATTGATGCTGGCTGCTGGGGGATCTATTGTTCCTGAAGGGGAATCTATTTTTGCATGGTGGAGGTCTATTATTGTTGCTGGGAGGGAGGGGCTTATGTTGCTGGTGGGGTCAGTTGTTGCTAAAAGGAATCTACTGTTGAGGGAAGGGTCTATTATTGCTAGCTGTTAGGGGATCTATTGTTGCTGGAGGGTATCTATTTTTTTGCGGCAGTCAGTTGTTGCTAGGGAGGTCTATTGTTGCTGGTGGGGGAAGTATTGTTGTTGGTTGGGCTTATGTTGCTAGGGGTTCAATTGTTGCTGGAAGGGATCTACTGTTGAAGAAGGGGTCTATTGTTGCTGGCTGTTGGGGGATCTATTGTTGCTGGAGGGCATATATTTTTACGTGGCAGTTTGTTGTGGCTGGTGGGGGAATTATTGTTGGTTGGGCTTATGTCGCTGGGGGGGGGGTCAGTTTTTGCTGAAGGATATCTACTGTTGAGCGAGGGGTCTATTGTTGCTGGCTGCTGGGGTGGTCTATTGTTGCTGGTGGAGGAACTATTGTTTTTAGTTGGGCTTATGTTGCTGGAAGGGGTCTACTGTTGAGGAAGTGGTCTATTGTTGCTGGCCACTGGAGAGTCTATTGATGCTGGGCTGACACTGGGAAATCCGTTGCTGCTCCCGGGGTCTATTGTTGTTGGGGTCCATTGCTGGGGGGGTCTGTGCTGTGCGCGGCCCTCTTCTGAAGAGTCCTCCCCTGGTTGCGTTCTCAGTTGCTGGGCCTCTCCAAAACCACGATGGCATCGGACCACCTTGGAACCCTCCTTCCATTTACTGTGCCTCGGGCTAGCCAACCCCGAGACTCGGAAACGGATGGATCCGCACCCCAGGCCATGAGGGCCTCTGGGGGCTGGTCAGGAGGACCAGGGAGTCAGAACATACTTCTGGACCGAAACCTCGAACCACGCGACCTCAGCACCTTAAGTACCCTCTTCCGGAATACACAGCGAGACAACGCACCCACTGATTGGCTCAGAGAGAGAGATTGGTACCCAATGCGTCCAACCAGACTACGTTCCAAAGCCTGCTAAAGGCGACACCCACACCCATGTCCAGGCAGAACATAATACAGTCCAGCCAAACTGATGCTGAGACCATCATTTACCATAATTAACCCTAAGCCCTTGTACACACGGTCGGACATTCCGACAACCAAATCCGTTGGATTTTGTCGGTCGGACAAAGTTGTCAGAAAATCCGATCGTTCAGAACGTGATGACGTTATTTCGTTACGACGGGACTACGTTCGGGCTAGTAGCCAATAGCTTTGGTGTAGGAATTTGATCTGAGCATGCGTGGCACTTTGTCCGATCGGAATTCTCTACACATGATCGGACAAGGTCCGATCGGATCATGTTTTTTGGAAAATTTTACCAACAAGTTGGAAAACTTGGTCCGTCGGATACTCTGACGGAAACAGTCCGATGGAGACCACACACAGTCGGACAAAACGGTCCGATCGGACACATTCCGTCGGAATCTCCTACCGTGTGTACAAGGGATAAAAGGGGCGGTACTGGGAGGTGGGTAGGGGGTGGAACCAAGGGAAGTTGCTCAGAGGTGGGTAGGGGTTGGAACCAAGGGATGTTGCTCAGAGGTGGGTAGGGGGTGGAATCAAGGGATGTTGCTCTGAGGTGGGTAGGGGGTGGAGCCAAGGGGATGTTGCTCGGAGGTGGGTAGGGGGTGGAGCCAAGGGATGTTGCTCGGAGGTGAGTAGGGGGTGGAGCCAAGGGATGTTGCTTGGAGGTGGGTAGGGGGTGGAGCCAAGGGATGTTACTCGGAGGTGGGTAGGGGTGGAGCCAAGGGATGTTGCTCGAAGGTGGGTAGGGGTGGAACCAAGGGATGTTGATCAGAGGTGGGTAGAGGGTGGAACCAAGGGATGTTGCTCGGAGGTGGGTAGGGGGTGGAGCCAAGGGATGTTGATCAGAGGTGGGTAGAGGGTGGAACCAAGGGATGTTGCTCGGAGGTTATTTTTCAAACTCACCTGCGGAAGTGTAGAGTGCCAATAGGATCAATAGCTATATTATAAGAATCAGAAGATCATGCTGCCTGCTGATTGGAGAGCTCTAGCTGTTACTCAAAGGGGATATCTAAGACTGCTGTGTGCAAGGCTGGACAAGGCGTGGGCAGGAGGGGGTAATCTTGGTGTATAACAAAGAATAAATCTTTCCACCACCATCACCTGCCACACATCCTACTCACCAGAATCCCATGACACACATATCTCCCCCCCCCCCCCCCCTCATTTTTCGGTACATATGGAATAAACCAGGAGCTCCAAGCCAAAAGAATCCAAAAAAAAGGACTTTAATAGCTCTGCAGCAACATCACATAAAATATTCAACAGGTTTCAAGGGCCAGTAGCTCCTCCTTCATCAGGGTGTAAAGATATGAATAGCTTACATAGACACAGGGACCCTCAGTCTGTATTCAGATTAGGATATCATAATAGACAATCTGAGGATTTGTGAATGTCAGGAGCGGGATCTGAACCCACATCCGGGATCTGAACCCACATCCGGGATCTGAACCCACATCCGGGATCTGAGCCCACATCCGGGATCTGAACCCACATCCGGGATCTGAGCCCACATCCGGGATCTGAACCCACATCCGGGATCTGAGCCCACATCCGGGATCTGAACCCACATCCGGGATCTGAGCCCACATCCGGGATCTGAACCCACATCCGGGATCTGAGCCCACATCCGGGATCTGAACCCACATCCGGGATCTGAACCCACATCCGGGATCTGAGCCCACATCCGGGATCTGAGCCCACATCCGGGATCTGAACCCACATCCGGGATCTGAGCCCACATCCGGGATCTGAACCCACATCCGGGATCTGAGCCCACATCCGGGATCTGAGCCCACATCCGGGATCTGAACCCACATCCGGGATCTGAACCCACATCCGGGATCTGAGCCCACATCCGGGATCTGAGCCCACATCCGGGATCTGAACCCACATCCGGGATCTGAACCCACATCCGGGATCTGAGCCCACATCCGGGATCTGAACCCACATCCGGGATCTGAGCCCACATCCGGGATCTGAGCCCACATCCGGGATCTGAACCCACATCCGGGATCTGAGCCCACATCCGGGATCTGAACCCACATCCGGGATCTGAACCCACATCCGGGATCTGAATCCACATCCGGGATCTGAGCCCACATCCGGGATCTGAACCCACATCCGGGATCTGAACCCACATCCGGGATCTGAACCCACATGCTGCATCCGGCAGGAGCTCTCCCTGCAGAGCCACCTGAGATGAAGGATAGCATCCTCTCTGAACCCTTGTGTAATCTTTCCTTGTGACTTTTTTTCTGGTGAGAAATTTGCCACCAGCACAGTAGGTCACTGATCATCACAAAAGGGGGCCTTCGCCACTTAACACCCATGTAAGGGAACACTGGCCACCAATGTTAGGGGCATTTTGCCCCTGACTTCCAGGATAAGGGGGACATTCAACACTGACCAGCAGGACAAGGAGACACTCACCAATGACCACCAACCAAGCAGGTCACTGGTTATCAACAAAAGGAGGCACTCACCACTCAGTACCAATGTAAGGGTACACCGGCCTCCCATGTAAGTAGCATTTTACCACTGACCACCAGGATGAGGGACATCCCGCCCACCCCACTGACCACCAGGATGAGGGACATCCCACCCACCCCACTGACCACCAGGATGAGGGACATCCCACCCACCCCACTGACCACTAGGATGAGGGACATCCCACCCACCCCACTGACCACCAGGATGAGGGACATCCCACCCACCCCACTGACCACCAGGATGAGGGACATCCCGCCCGCCCCACTGACCACCAGGATAAGGGGACACTCAACACTGACCAGCAGGGCAAGGAGACACTCTAAGCAGGTCACTGACCATCAGCAAAAGGAGGTACACACAACTGACCAACAATGTAAGGGAACTCTGTCCACTAATGTTATGGGACACTGGTCAGTGGCCACTGACCGGCAGGATAGGGGAACACTCACCAATAAAGAAAGAAGAGATTCTCACCAATTACCACCAACCAAGCAGGTCAGTGCCCATCAACAAAAGGAGATACTCATCACATAGTAAAAATGTAAGGGTGCACCGGCCACACATGCCACTGACCACCAGGATGAGGGATAGTATTATCACTGATCAATGTATTAGTGTCACTGGTGATGTCAGTGGCAGTCAGTCAGTTCCCACCCCCAGCGTCAGTTAGTGTCAGATTGCCTGTGGCATTATCACAGTCCAACTATAAGTCGCTAATCGCCGCTATTGCTAGTATATAAAAAAATTCCAGTATATGCATGAATCTATCCATTGGTCATAGAAAGGGGTGGCTGGAGAGAGGGGGCAGCGCCCGCGCGCCCTTATGGACGTGCCACCACTGCTCATACATCTTGGAGGGGGGGGTGCAATTTGGCATGTTTGCCCCGGGCTCTAGGTGGCCTTGTCCCAGCACTGATACACTTGAAATATATTGGGTCATTGCTATTTTTAGACGGTATATAGGGGAGTGCTCCTGTCACTTGGATTATACCCCTTGGCGGTGCAATTCTGCACAGGGACCGTGTGCCATGAAAGGGGGGAATGCGCGTCGGGGAAGACACGGGAGGCGGGATCTCGGTGGAGCCGCACGCGGCGTCTCTCCCGGCGGTGCACATTTGTTGTCTTTGCTGGGAGACGAGTCTACAGAGGGCTACAAATGGACTTGTTTGTTGCATTCATGCGAGTCGGAGTGAGAATAGAATAGAAAAGACAAACGCCTTCATGCATGAGCAGCGAAATGTGTTTCTCCCTTTCCTGGCGGCTGGCTGGAGGCATTCTGTATACCGCGGATCTCAACAACCGCCCAATGTTATCCATTCACCGCGTCCGTGTGCCGTGCGCCTTCCCCGCCACGGGCCAGACTTCACTTATCAACCAGATAAGAGTTCAGCGCTTCATGAAAATACATTGTAGGGCTGGGAGTCGGTCCTCACCGCCAGAACCTCCTCCAGATCCGTTCTTAAAGTGGTTTTCTTTATGTGTTCCAGGTGGTTTATCTCCTCTTTTGTTTTTCACCGCTTTCAATGCGTTCCAGATCGCTTTGATGCGTTTTACCACATTCCGTATCATTCCACACTTTACACCTATGCAGTTTGCTTTTGATCCGTTTCTGCAGTGCTTGCTGCTGTGCGTTTTGCATATGCGATTTTACAGAGATTTGCATTTTGCATGTTTTAGGCTTTTTTTTTCCCAATTTGTTGTTGGGCAGATTAACCACTTTCTGACCACGCTATAGCCGAATGACGAATCAGTGTCCTAATTATTAGTGCAGTCCCAACAGTGCTGCCAATCTGTGCCCATCAATGCCACCTCATTAGTGCCCATCAGTGCAGCCTATCAATGTCCATCAGTGCTCACCAGTGCCAACTCAGTAGTGCAGCCTATATCAATGCCCATCAGTGCCCACAAGTGCCACCTCATCAGTGCCCATCAGTACAGCCTATCAATGCCCATCAGTGCGTACTCATTAGTGCAGCCTATATCAATGCCCATCAGTGCCCACCAGCGCCACCTCATCAGTGCAGCCTATCAATGCCCATCAGTGCCCACCAGTGCCACCTCATCAGTGCCCACCAGTGCCAACTCTATATCAATGCCCATCAGTGCCCACCAGTGCCAGCAAATCAGTGCCCATCAGTGCAGCCTATCAATGCCCATCAGTGCCCACCAGTGCCACATCATTAGTGCAGCCTATATCAATGCCCATCAGTGCCCACAAGTGCCACCTCATCAGTGAAGCCTATCAATGTCCATAATTGCCCACCAGCGCCAACTCATTAGTGCAGCCTATATCAAAGCCCATCAGTGCCCATTGGTGCCACCTCATCAGTGCCCATCAGTGCAGCCTATCAATGCCCATCGGTGCCTACCAGTGCCACCTCATCAGTGCCCATCAGTGCAGCCTCTCAATGCCCATCAGTGCCGACCAGTGCCACCTCATCAGTGCCAACTCATTAGTGCAGCCTTTATCAATGCCCAGTGTCAACTCATCAGTGCCGCCTATCAATGCCCATCGGTGCCCACCAGTGCCACCTCATCAGTGCACATGTAAAAGACAAATCAGCGCAATAAAAATGACACTATCTGGAAATAGCTGCTGAACACCAAGGGTCAAAATTTAAATCCCTGAGCTGAAAACATAAAAAGGGCAGTGCAGCGTTTACAAAAAACAAAAAAACAAAAAACAAGTCCATAGATCAATTGAAAAACTTCAGTGATGAACTACAAATATTACATGCAGGTGACTTTGTGGGCAAATCAAACCTCCACCAATGGTAAAGATGGCAGTGGCGAGTGACAGCCCAGCAGCCAATCAGAGTGAGATATAGAGAGCTGCAGGTGATGTGTGGGGAGTGATGGTAAGAGCTGGAATAATATTCATATATACAAGGATCTCGTACCGTGACAAATAACTGGGGCTGAAATGAGGGGGTGGGTATGTAAATGACACACATTTTTTTTTTTGTGGGAGGAGCTATAAATTAGGGTTCTGTCCCATAAAATGTCACCATCCAGGGCCAGAACAAGGTCACCTAGTGCCCAGGGTGTACATGCCAAACTGCACCCCCCCCCCCCAAGGTATAGGAACATTATGTGTCAGCAAAAATCCCCCCCCCCCCCAAAAAAAATTCTGAATGATTAACCCCCAGCTATAAATTCCCCCTCCCATTACAAATCCGTCCCCCGGTTGAATTCCCAGCGCTAATCTCTGTCCTTCCATCCCCCCCAGCACAAACAAAAATTACCCCTCCTAGCAAAAAATCCCCTACCCCTCAAATTTCCCCTCCTAGTACACATTTCCTGCCCCTCCTATTCCAGATCCCCCTCCTAGTATAAATCTCCCCCCTCATCCTCCCCTCCTAGCACAGACACTTCCCAATCATCCCTACTAGTACAAATCCCCTCCCCCCCCCCTCTACCATATTACCTTTTCTAGCACAACCCCTCCCCTCTCCTAGCACAAATCCTCTTCTCCCATCCACCTTCCAACACAAATCCCCCTGAATCAACACTCCGAGCACCACCCCCCCCCCCCCCCCCAAATATTTCCCCTCCCCTCCCAACACAAATCCCCCTGAATCAACACTCCGAGCACCACCACCCCCCCCCCGAATATTTCCCCTCCCCTCCCAACACAAATCCCCCTGAATCAACACTCCGAGCACCACCCCCCCCCCCCCCCGAATATTTCCCCTCCCCTCCCAACACAAATCCCCCTGAATCAACACTCCGAGCACCACCACCCCCAAATAGTTCCCCTCCCAACACGAATCACCACTCCGAGCACCACCCCTCCCCCCAAATATTTCCCCTCCCCTCCCAACATAAATCCCCCTGAATCAACACTCCGAGCACCACCCCCCCCCCCCCAAATATTTCCCTTCCCCTCCCAACATAAATCCCTCTGAATCACCACTCTGAGCACCACCCCCCCCCCCCCCCCCAAATATTTCCCCTCCCCTCCTAACACAAATCAGTGAGGCGGCTTTGATGGGACACAGTGGCTGCGATTGATGGGCACAGTGGCAGAATTTGATGGCACAGTGGGAGCATTTGATAGGGCACAGTGGCTGCGATTGATGGGCACAGTGGCTGACATTGATGTTTTTTTTTCAGAACTTTTCAGTTTTTTTGCGCCCCCCCCAAAAAAATTATGAGCACCAGCCGCCAATGCATTCACCCCACATTTCAGACATGATTGCCCCAATAAGGAGTTGCTAAGTAAACCTAAACCTAACAGAGCATTTATTTAAAATTAAAAAAATGTATTCTCCTTCCTATTTCATCTTGTGTCGATCTCCTGCCGCCTTCTTGCAGCCGCTTCATGTCCATGCACACTCCAGGGATGGTTGCCAGCCATTTCTCTGCCATGTTTCCTGTTGGTGACATCATCAGACCATGCTTGCGTAACGTGTATTGAAATGGTCAGTAGCAGTCTCCACTGGATGTCATGCGGTGACAACATCAGAGAAGAATAGGAAGACAGGACAGAGTGTTGTCACCCTATAACAGGAAGTGCCCGACCTGGAAATTTTACTAAAACTGGAGCACTCAGAATGTGGAGCAGCTGTACATGGCAGCCAATCAGCTTCTAACCTCAGCATGTTCAATTAAACTTTAACAATAAAACCTGGAAGCTGATTGGTTTCTTTGTAGAGCTGCACCAGATTTTGCACTCTCCAGTTTTAGCAAATCTCCCCCCCCCCCATGTTGACAACGTCCGAGAACAGCAGATAGACAGGTCAGGGTGTTGTCACCCTATAACAGGAAGTGCCTGACCAAGAAAATGCATCAAATTAACACTCACCGGCCACTTTATTAGGTACACCTGTTTAGTTGCTCGGTAACACAAATTGCTAATCAGCAAATCACATGGAAGCAACTCAACACATTAGGACATCTAGACGTGGTGAAGACGACTTGCTGAATTTCAAACAGAGCATCAGAATGGGGGAAGAAAGGGGATTTAAGTGACTTTGAACGTGGCATGGCTGCTGGTGGCAGACGAGGCTGGTCTGAGTATTTATGGGGATTTCACACACAACCAACTCTCATGGTTTACAGAGAATGGTGGGAAAAGAGAAAATATCCAGCGAGTGGCTGTTGTGTGGAAGAAAATGTCTTGTTGAGGTCAGAGGAGAATGGGCAGTCTGGTTCCAGGTGATAGAAAGGCAACAGTAACTTAAATAACCACTCGTTACACCCAAGGTATGCAGAATACCACATCCAACCTTGAAGCAGATGGGCTACAGCAGAAGACCACACCAGGTGCCACTCCTGTCAGCTAAGAACAGGAAAATGAGGCTGCAATTGGCACAGGGTCGCCAAAGTTGGACAATAGAAGATTGGAAAAACGTCGCCTGGTCTGATGAGTCTGGATTTCAGCTGCGACATTCAGATGGTGGGGTCAGAATTTTGGCGCATGGATCCATCCTGCCTTGTATCACCGGTTCAGGCTGGTGGTGGGGGTTTAATGGTGTGGGGGGGGGATATTTTCTTGGCACACTTTGGGCCCCTTAGTACCAGTGGAGTATGGTTTAATCTCCACGACCTACCTGAGTATTGTTACTGACAATGTCCATCCCTTTATGACTACAGTGTCCCCATCTTCTGATGGCTCCTTCCAGCAGGATAATGCTCCATGTCACAAAGCTCCAATCATCTCACCACTGGACAATGAGGTCCCTGTACTCCAATGGCCTCCACACTCACCACATCTCATCCAATGGCCTCCACACTCACCAGATCTCATCCAATGGCCTCCACACTCACCAGATCTCATCCAATGGCCTCCACACTCACCACATCTCATCCAATGGCCTCCACACTCACCAGATCTCATCCAATGGCCTCCACACTCACCAGATCTCATCCAATGGCCTCCACACTCACCAGATCTCATCCAATGGCCTCCACACTCACCACATCTCATCCAATGGCCTCCACACTCACCAGATCTCATCCAATGGCCTCCACACTCACCAGATCTCATCCAATGACCTCCACACTCACCAGATCTCATCCAATGACCTCCACACTCACCAGATCTCATCCAATGGCCTCCACACTCACCAGATCTCATCCAATGGCCTCCACATTCACCAGATCTCATCCAATGGCCTCCACATTCACCAGATCTCATCCAATGGCCTCCACACCCACCAGATCTCATCCAATGGAGCACCTCTGGGATGTGGTGGATGCTATCATGTCACTATGGAGCAAAATCTCTGAGGAACGTTTCCAACACCTTGTTGTATGTCTGCCACCAAGAATGAAGGCCAAAGAGGGTCCAACCCGCTACTGGCAAGGAGGACCTAATAAAGTGGCCGGTGAAATAATGACCTTATCTGGCAAACCCTTTGTACAGCACAGTGGTGATGTCACTGCTACTTTTACAAGGTGATACCTGGCTTTGGCGCACACCAAAGCAGAATATGTTTTAGAGGCCCGGAGTTCAGCTTTAAGGCCGTACTTCTGCCTTATCCTCCTATTTTTACCCGGCTCTGCCGCCATTATTCTGGACAGCGCACAAGCCCGGGAGGAAGACTGCTGTGCTAAGCAGCTGCTGTTGTTCTATTGAGCGAAGGCGGCTTTGTAGTGGAGAGGTGGGGAACCTTTCCGTGGGAGAATAGACTTAAATGCTCATTGTCTGCCGAATATCGTCTCCTGCGGCTCGCAGGTTAAAAATAAAACGGCTATTTTTGTCCTCTTTTTCTATTTTACTCAGCGGAGCCGAGCGCTTGTTTCAGGTGTCTCCAGCCTGACGGGTAAAAGCCGCCGCAGAATAAAATAGGCGTTAAGTGCAGATTATCAGGACTGTTCTCCGACCACACCGCTAATCACTTCCTTTATACGTTCTTTTATTCTCCAATGAATAAAAAGAAACAAGGAAAACAATCAGGAATCCCCGGAGAAAACAAATCGGTCACCAATTTACCAAAAGTGAAAATTTCCTCAGGTCGCTGACGACCTTTAGACTATTCGCTACCGGAGCCAATTCACCCAGTTTTGTTTTTATTTGTTTAAAGGACCTGATACTTTTTGTTTAAGTAAAAATCTGTATTTTTTGCTAGAAAATTACTTGGAACCCCCAAACTTTTTATATATATATATATATATATATACAGTATCTCACAAAAGTAAGTACACCCCTCACATTTTTGTAAATATTTTCATGTGACAACACTGAAGAAATGACACTTTGTTACAATATAAAGTAGTGAGTGTACAGCTTGTATAACAGTGTAAATTTCCTGTTCCCTCAAAATAACTCAACACACAGCCATTAATGTCTAAACACCACTGGCAACAAAAGTCAGTACACCCCTAAGTGAAAATGTCCAAATTGGGCCCAATTAGCCTTTTTCCCTCCCTGGTGTCATGTGACTCATTAGTGTTACAAGGTCTCAGGTGTGAAAATGTCCAAATTGGGCCCAAAGTGTCAATATTTTGTGTGGCCACCATTATTTTCAGGCACTGCCTTAACCCTCTTGGGCATGGAGGTCACCAGAGCTTCACAGGTTGGCACTGGAGTCCTCTTCCACTCCTCCATGATGGAGCTGGTGGATGTTGGAGACCTTGCTCTCCTCCACCTTCCGTTTGAGGATGTCCCACAGATGCTCAATAGGGTTTAGGTCTGGAGGCATGCTTGGCCAGTCCATCACCTTTACCCTCAGCTTCCCTAGCAAGGCAGTGGTGGTCTTGGAGGTGTGTTTGGGGTCGTTATCATGTTGGAATACTGCCCTGCTGCCCAGTCTCTGAAGGGAGGGGATCATGCTCTGCTTCAGTATGTCACAGTACATGTTGGCATTCATGGTTCCCTCAATGATCTGTAGCCCCCCAGTGCCGGCAGCACTCATGCAGCCCCAGACCATGACACTCCCACCACCATGCTTGACTGTAGACAAGACACACTTGTCTTTGTCCTCCTCACCTGGTTGCCCCCACACACGCTTGTTACCATCTGACACCAAATACTTTATCTTGGTCTCATCAGACCACAGGACATGATAGTTCCAGTAATCCATGTCCTCAGTCTGCTTGTCTTCAGAAAACTGTTTGCGGGTTTTCTTGTGCATCATCTTTAGAAGAGGCTTCCTTCTGGGACGACAGCCATGCAGACCAATTTGATGCAGTGTGCGGCGTATGGTCTGAGGACTGACAGGCTGACCCCCCACCCCTACAACCTCTGCAGCAATGCTGGCAGCACTCATACGTCTATTTCCCAAAGACAACCTCTGGATATGACATGTCCTCAGTCTGCTTGTCTTCAGCAAACTGTTTGCGGTCTTTCTTGTGCATCATCTTTAGAAGAGGCTTCCTTCTGGGACGACAGCCATGCAGACCAATTTGATGCAGTGTGCGGCGTATGGTCTGAGGACTGACAGGCTGACCCCCCAACCCTACAACCTCTGCAGCAATGCTGGCAGCACTCATACGTCTATTTCCCAAAGACAACCTCTGGATATGACATGTCCTCAGTCTGCTTGTCTTCAGCAAACTGTTTGCGGTCTTTCTTGTGCATCATCTTTAAAAGAGGCTTCCTTCTGGGACGACAGCCATGCAGACCAATTTGATGCAGCGCACGCTTGACACCATCTGAACCAAATAAGTTTATCTAGTAAATAAGTAATTTTGTAGCACGCTTGTAAGCAAAAAGTGCCAAAAAAAAACTGGTCTTAAAGTTGTTAAAATTGTGTGCGCCTGTGAAACGGCGACAAACTTCAGTACCCTAAGGTCCTGTTCAGACTTTGCGTAGCGGGAAACAAGCTTTGCGATTTTTTAAAGTGCGATTTACGCATTTGAACGCGAAGGCGCGCGAGGCTTGGAATTACCCTTCTCCTCTTCCTCCTCTCAATTACCTATTTATTGCCCCAAATATAATCACGATTACCTATTTGTTGCCCCACATATGCTCACGGTTACCTGACAGAGAGCATCATTTAAGTCACTTTTTATTATGCTGTCCAGAGTTCTCCTTTTATTTTTCACTTGTCCACCCCCCACTTGCCCCCTTACCTTCTCCCCTCCCCACCCCACCTTCCCAACATATAGCCTTGCACCCGTCACCCAGCCATGACTGATTCTTCTGTTATTTTTTGCAGCTACACCAAACGGGAAACGGTTTGCTTCCATACCTGTTTTATGCGGTTTATAAATCAAGGCTAAAAACTCCTGAAAGTATTAAGGGATTTCGGGGTCGAAAAACAACAAAAGCGCAGTGCAGCCGCCAGGATAAGTTTTCCCAGAGGGGGGAATTTAACAAGATCTCCGATTCACCGTATCTCTTAAAATAAACATTGTGAGAAGAAAGCCATCAGACTGAGACTTCTGCAACCTTCACAACACCTCGGGAAACTTTCATTTAAAGCGGACCTCTGGGTTAAAATTAGAAAGTTCCCTCTGGATTATATCAGTGAGCAATTCCAAATCAACATTACATAGCAAAGAACCAGGAGATGGGATTTTTAAGGTGACAAAACACGAAAACACGTACTATAATTAAAAATATATAAAAAATTTATTAGAAACATCTAAAAAAAAAAAATCAACATATTCATGTCAGAAACAACCATACAATACATGGAACAGATGCGACTGATTGGATCTCCACATGTTTCGCTATCACGATGGCTTCCTCAGGAGAACTTTTATCAGGCACTGCATGTATGGTAACTGGATGTTGATAAGTATGTTGCAATAAAATCCAGTAAATGTTTGGCTCTGAAAACCACAGGGATAGACAAATATGGATAAATTGGTAAAATCACAGAGAGGCACAAAGACTAGACTATTGGCCCACCTGTAAAAACAATAGGCAGCAAAAAATCCTAGCTGGAAGGTAACAGATCCAAAAATTTCCCAGTTTTCCTTTTCCACAATAGGAGAGGGAGCAAGGGATAGATTTTCAACAAAAATGGACATTGTAGGATATGATGCAAAGAATTTCTCTACCTCTTCCATACAGAGATACCTGTCTTTGTGTCTCTCTCTGTGATTTCACCCAATTATCCATATTTGTCTATCCCAATGGTTTCGGAGCCAAACATTTACTGGATTTTAAGCAACGTACTTATCAACATCCAGTGACCATACATGGAGTGCCTGATAAAAGCTCTCCTGAGGAAGCCGTTGTTAGGGCGAAACATGTAGAGAGCCAATCAGTCATAGCTGTTCCATGTATCGTATGGTTATTTCTGACATGAATATGTTGATTTTTATATGTTTCTAATAACATTTTGATATATTTTTAACTATAGCATGTTTTTTTGTGTTTTGGCACCTTAAAAATCCAATTTCCTGGTTCTTTGCTATGTAATTTTCAATTAAGGGATGTGGTGCTAATGATTCTCAGACATTCAGCAATTTTCCCTTTTAACTCCAAATCACCATTATTTTTTTTAAAAAGGGTTTACCTGAAAATAGAATCCACTGCCCCTACTGATGAACACTGCTCCATTCAAAGGAAACCTTCCTGTGATATCCATGTGGAAACCGACACTCCCAGAAGTGTTGATCTTCTAGGTCCCCCCACTGTGCTCATTGGTTCTTCCCACCAATCTCGGGGCAGAGTAGAGATATGGAGGTCAGCAGGAGGAACCACTGAGAGCTGAAGGGGACGTGGAAGTGGAGCAGAGAGTAAATAGGTGAACAAAATGAGCTGCGCTAAAAACAAAAAATTAAAAATTAATCAAACACCTAAACCTAATCAAAACCTATACCAATAAACATGAAAAACAATATTGAATTAGCAGAAAATGTGATTAGTAAATAGTATACATGAATACTATCATATCATCATAGAGTGAATAAAGTGTATACTAGGTCTAAAATGAAATTAGTATAAATAATATAGAAAAAACCCCCCACAATAATTAATGTAAATTGAAACAAAAAATAATGTGTGCTAAATCTAAACGAATAAAATTAACAAAAATAATATTCAAAAAACAATAAAGAGTTCATATGTGATGAAGAAAAAAATTTAGTCCAAAAATATTATTAATTCTTCAAACTTGATATTAGGGTACAAAAATATCCACAAATGCGTGTATATAGAAAATATTCAAAACAATCCTCCACCAGTGAGAAGAGGGGCCGCTTACCAGAGCTTTAGATCCCAGTATTAGTGAGATCAGTAAGGCAACAGCACAGAGGTTTCTAGGTGAACCGTCACAGGCATCCCACCATCTACATCTCCAGTACGAAGGCTCCAATCGGGAAACGAAGGTGTCGTAGATTGCTGACACCACGCTGTCTCTATCTCCAGTACGAAGACTCCAGTCAGGAAACGAGGGTATCGTGGATCATATATAAAAGATCAAAGACACTCGCATAGCGTAAAACCACTTGGTTTAATAAAGTAGAATTTAAAAAAAAATTTACACTCACATATGTAAAGAAAAAACGATCACATAAAAAACGAGCCGGCCGGACTCGTGTGCCGCCCGCACTTCCTGGTTGGGCGTAGAACGCGGAGACGTCAGAACGCCTATCTCCCTACGCGCGTTTCGTCACGAACGGACGTGTTCACGGGATGCGGGACGGCACCGCCTATATACAAAATCCTAAACAAACAGCCTCGGTCTGAGCTCCATGTTGTCCTCTCAATCCACCATATTAGGTGAGGGAAAGAGGACTGGAATGCCCATACTATCACCCAGTCCACCATTTTACATAAGGAGAAAAGGGTAAAAATTTTGCCCTACCATTACGCAGAGGCAAACCCATAATCATAACCCTCCAGATTCTTTTAAGAGCCATAAATTAAAAATACAAAATTATCATAAAAATGCATTAAGGGAAAAAAAGGAATTAAAAAAAATTCCTTTCAAATACCAATTGAAAAAAATTCCTTTCAAATACCAATTGAAAAGTATATTTATCAGAAGGTATCCAATAAGATAATAAAATAATATTAGGCACAAACAAAACACTCCAAACGAATAAACAAAACAGCTTTTGTAGTAAAGATATGTACTGTCTTGTATGTCCAGATACTAATACGTTCTTGGTTATAAAAAATTATATACCAGTGGAAATTGGAAACTTTTTTTAGTAGTAAGACCACAAATATAGAAAAAAATGATAAAGGCAAAAAACCTCATTGAGGACTCATGGAACTCACACCAAGTTTACAGTTAAAAAAGCAACAACAACCACAGGAAGCCTAAACTATATAAACTATTCCAACCAATCATATATTATTCAAGAATTGTCAATAAACGCATTTACGTCTACTTCAATATTAAGACCATGAGGGACGTAACTTTTTAATCTGTGTATCCACATCATTTCAAGCTTGGAAATGCTTCTTACCAAATGGGTTCCCCTCCAATGGGGATTGAACTTGTCAATTCCCATAAAGATTGTGTTGGTAGGGTCTCTATTGTGTGCCAGCAGGTAGTGTTTGGAGACCGAATGCTGGGTATATCCTCTACGGATATTCCCAATATGTTCGTTCAAACGTACATGTAAAGCACGTTTGGTCCGCCCTACATACTGGAGGCCACAAGGGCACTCCAGCATGTAGACCACTGCCTCTGAGCAGCAAGTGATAAAAGGTTCTATGGTGTAAGACCTAGATGTAACCGTAGATCTAAAGGTAGTACTTCTCCTAGACCGACAGCCATTTAAGCTACATACCGTGCACTTCCTGCATTGATAGTACCCAGTAAGGTTCGAGAAAAAATGCGGACGATTAGTGGGTGGGTCCAAAACATTAGGGGCCACCCTGTCCCTCAAAGATGTTACGCCTCTATATACTACTTGGGGTCTGTCAGGCAAAATAGTTCCCAATACCGAGTCGTTCCTAAGTACATGCCAATGTTTTTTAAGTATATGTTTGATCCTAGTGTGTTGGCAAGAATAATTGGTGATGAAGGGGTAACGAAAATTATTTTGACGACCTCCTTCTCGTTCCTTTAGTAAATCGGATCTTTCAACTTGACTAATCTCATCTATCAGACGTGTCAAGGGTTCAGATGGATAGCCTTTATCAATGAACCTCTGAGTGAGAACACGGGCCTGTTGTATAAAAACATCCTGTTCTGTACAGTTACGTCTCAATCTTAAGAGCTGGCTTCTAGGTACTGATTTGAGCCAAGATGGATGATGGCAACTAGTAGTAGGTATAAAGGAGTTCCTATCGGTGGTTTTAAAGAAAGTTGATGTAATAAAACGTTCTCCTTTAATAGTGATAGTAAGGTCTAAAAAATTAATTTTGGTAAGACTGGCTTCATAAGTGAGGTGTATACCTCTGGTGTTGGCGTTAAGCTCACTCATAAACAAGGAGAGATCCGATTCGCTCCCATCCCATAGGAGGAGGATGTCGTCTATGTACCTGGCCCAAAAGGTCAGCTGCGGCCTGACACGGGCATAGACGACATCCTCCTCCCATTTCGCCATAAACAAATTCGCCAAACTAGGGGCATATTTTGCCCCCATTGCGACCCCTTTAATCTGGCGAAAAAAATCCCCTCCAAACCAAAAAAAGTTATGCGTAGCCGCATAGTCTAAAAGTTTCATAATAAAGATTATTTGTTCTGAGGGGAGATCAGAAAACCTCTCTAGGGAATCCGAGACGGCCTCTAGGCCCATATTTTGGGGTATGCTTGTATAAAGTGACGCAACATCTGCAGTCACCAGCAGAGTCCCTTGTTTGGGATGATATCCCCCGAGAAGGTTAATTATATGCCTTGTGTCTTTAATAAATGATGGCATTCGACGCACTAGAGGTTGTAGAAAGAAATCTATATACCTGCCCACCCGGGAAGTGATAGAATCGATCCCACTAATGATGGGTCGTCCCGGGGGGCAGGTTAGACTCTTATGGACCTTAGGTAAGTAGTAAATTATAGGGATTCTAGGAGTTTTTGGGACAAGAAAGGCCTTTTCTTTCTTATTTAAGATTCCCTGATCGAATCCCTCTGTAACAAGGGACTCCAAAGTTCTTTTGTATTGTGCATTCGGATTAGAGGGTAGGGAGATGTAAGTAGCCCTATCTCCCAAAATCCGATTCATCTCGCCTATATAGTCATCCTTATTAAGGATGACTATGCCCCCCCCTTTGTCCGCTGGGCGGATGACCACATTTTTATTGTTGCAGAGGGATTCAATGCCAGCATCAATCACCTCTTTATTTCTAACTTTTTTTATACGTAAGTCTTCAAGGTCTTTGAGGGCCAGATCACGAAAGACTTTTAAAGAGGGACACAGATGCCCAGGTGGGTTGAAAAGTGATGGATTAGAAAGCCCCGAGTGACAATAGTCACCAGAGGCATTTCTAAGAAAATTGGTAGGGTTTGAAGCTACATATCTTTGGATATTAAGTTTTCTTACATACCTATGAATATCCATGTATGTTTGAAACTTATTCATGTTTTTGGCTGGGGCAAACTTGAGGCCCTTATCCAGGACACTCAGTTCGCAATTACTAAGAGTGGCCGAGCTAAGGTTAAAGATACCTGCACCAGTTATGTTCTTGGTCTTTTTGGGCTGAGTACGCCTCCCCCCTCTAGTTCCTCTCTTAGCTCGACCACTCTTTTGATGCCTTGGTTTGGCCTGGGAAAACCCCAATTGTTGTGGCTTGGGTTAATACCCAAGTTGCCATTACCAGAGTTTCCCTGAATGTCACTGTAGGGACCCATATTGTTGGGCCTCAGGTTTGTCATACCATCCATAGGTGGAAACCCCGAATCCTGTAAAGGCAAAAAGCTGTTTTGTGTAGGAATATTAAATTGAGATTGGTAGTCCACATCATAATGTACCACTTGGCTGTTATTATAAGCTGTTGGTGGATTAGGTTTTGGATATTGAGAAGGGAGGGGTAATTGATTATAAGTAGGAGATGGAAAATAACCCTGTTTAGAAGCAAAGCTTCCCATCCATCCAGGGGGAGGTACAAATGGTCTCTCCTGTCCCCAGTTTGGAGGAGGGGCAGCCTGACCATAATAAGGAGAGGGGGCTTGGGCATATGTGTGGGGGAGAAGGGGGACATTCTGACGTTGCCCACCTCGTCCCCTTCCTCTATTGTCATGCCCCTGAGGGGGTCCTCGTTTGCCACCTCTCATTTGGCTGTAATTTCTCTTTCCCTCACCAGGGGAGCGGAAACGAGAATTTACATAATTTGCAGATGGTACTGTCTGGTTTTGTGTATTCTGGGGTGGTATCCCACCCTGGGACATAGCCACCGGGGTAGTATCCATAGCTGGGCCGGAGACATCAATTTGTTCTATCAGTAATCTCTTTTGCCACTCAAAAACAGTCAGAGATTGATAGTCCAAGATATCTCGGTTATACTTCTTTTTCTTTTTTAGTTTTTGTTCTCTATCCTCTTTCTCCAACAGTTTAAGAAGACCTTTGGATCTATCTAAATATTCCTCATTATTTTTAAAGGGCAATATTTTATCTTTTAAGTTTTTGATCTCAATATCTAAACGGTTAAGTTTTAAATTCTTCCTCTCCACGAGGAACCGTAGAAAGGCAACACCAGCTTCATTAAAATATTTATACCATCCCTCCAGATCTACTTCACCTTTCTGGGGGCAAACCTCCCACCTCAAGCTGCGTGGGACCATCTGTAATTTTATATACGTTTCCAGAAACGCAATGTCCCATTGAGTGTGGATCTCAGATACTATTAGGTTTTTTAGCCTTGTAAAGAGACCACCCAAATCCCCATCGCCTTCAGCAAAGGGTTCAAAAACCCCTTCTGTGTTTACCACTCTGGAGGCACGAAAATCAAAAATATCCATGAATAAAGTAGCTGCAGTAAATGTATAAGGATCACAAACACGGTACAAAGGGTAAACCGCGCTACTCAAACAACAAAAGAAAGCAACCTATAAGCAGCAACCCTAATCGTAATACTCCGATATCAAACTAAATAGGTGAACAAAATGAGCTGCGCTAAAAACAAAAAATTAAAAATTAATCAAACACCTAAACCTAATCAAAACCTATACCAATAAACATGAAAAACAATATTGAATTAGCAGAAAATGTGATTAGTAAATAGTATACATGAATACTATCATATCATCATAGAGTGAATAAAGTGTATACTAGGTCTAAAATGAAATTAGTATAAATAATATAGAAAAAACCCCCCACAATAATTAATGTAAATTGAAACAAAAAATAATGAATATCCAAAGATATGTAGCTTCAAACCCTACCAATTTTCTTAGAAATGCCTCTGGTGACTATTGTCACTCGGGGCTTTCTAATCCATCACTTTTCAACCCACCTTGGCATCTGTGTCCCTCTTTAAAAGTCTTTCGTGATCTGGCCCTCAAAGACCTTGAAGACTTACTTATAAAAAAAGTTAGAAATAAAGAGGTGATTGATGCTGGCATTGAATCCCTCTGCAACAATAAAAATGTGGTCATCCGCCCAGCGGACAAAGGGGGGGGCATAGTCATCCTTAATAAGGATGACTATATAGGCGAGATGAATCGGATTTTGGGAGATAGGGCTACTTACATCTCCCTACCCTCTAATCCGAATGCACAATACAAAAGAACTTTGGAGTCCCTTGTTACAGAGGGATTCGATCAGGGAATCTTAAATAAGAAAGAAAAGGCCTTTCTTGTCCCAAAAACTCCTAGAATCCCTATAATTTACTACTTACCTAAGGTCCATAAGAGTCTAACCTGCCCCCCGGGACGACCCATCATTAGTGGGATCGATTCTATCACTTCCCGGGTGGGCAGGTATATAGATTTCTTTCTACAACCTCTAGTGCGTCGAATGCCATCATTTATTAAAGACACGAGGCATATAATTAACCTTCTCGGGGGATATCATCCCAAACAAGGGACTCTGCTGGTGACTGCAGATGTTGCGTCACTTTATACAAGCATACCCCAAAATATGGGCCTAGAGGCCGTCTCGGATTCCCTAGAGAGGTTTTCTGATCTCCCCTCAGAACAAATAATCTTTATTATGAAACTTTTAGACTATGCGGCTACGCATAACTTTTTTTGGTTTGGAGGGGATTTTTTTCGCCAGATTAAAGGGGTCGCAATGGGGGCAAAATATGCCCCTAGTTTGGCGAATTTGTTTATGGCGAAATGGGAGGAGGATGTCGTCTATGCCCGTGTCAGGCCGCAGCTGACCTTTTGGGCCAGGTACATAGACGACATCCTCCTCCTATGGGATGGGAGCGAATCGGATCTCTCCTTGTTTATGAGTGAGCTTAACGCCAACACCAGAGGTATACACCTCACTTATGAAGCCAGTCTTACCAAAATTAATTTTTTAGACCTTACTATCACTATTAAAGGAGAACGTTTTATTACATCAACTTTCTTTAAAACCACCGATAGGAACTCCTTTATACCTACTACTAGTTGCCATCATCCATCTTGGCTCAAATCAGTACCTAGAAGCCAGCTCTTAAGATTGAGACGTAACTGTACAGAACAGGATGTTTTTATACAACAGGCCCGTGTTCTCACTCAGAGGTTCATTGATAAAGGCTATCCATCTGAACCCTTGACACGTCTGATAGATGAGATTAGTCAAGTTGAAAGATCCGATTTACTAAAGGAACGAGAAGGAGGTCGTCAAAATAATTTTCGTTACCCCTTCATCACCAATTATTCTTGCCAACACACTAGGATCAAACATATACTTAAAAAACATTGGCATGTACTTAGGAACGACCCGGTATTGGGAACTATTTTGCCTGACAGACCCCAAGTAGTATATAGAGGCGTAACATCTTTGAGGGACAGGGTGGCCCCTAATGTTTTGGACCCACCCACTAATCGTCCGCATTTTTTCTCGAACCTTACTGGGTACTATCAATGCAGGAAGTGCACGGTATGTAGCTTAAATGGCTGTCGGTCTAGGAGAAGTACTACCTTTAGATCTACGGTTACATCTAGGTCTTACACCATAGAACCTTTTATCACTTGCTGCTCAGAGGCAGTGGTCTACATGCTGGAGTGCCCTTGTGGCCTCCAGTATGTAGGGCGGACCAAACGTGCTTTACATGTACGTTTGAACGAACATATTGGGAATATCCGTAGAGGATATACCCAGCATTCGGTCTCCAAACACTACCTGCTGGCACACAATAGAGACCCTACCAACACAATCTTTATGGGAATTGACAAGTTCAATCCCCATTGGAGGGGAACCCATTTGGTAAGAAGCATTTCCAAGCTTGAAATGATGTGGATACACAGATTAAAAAGTTACGTCCCTCATGGTCTTAATATTGAAGTAGACGTAAATGCGTTTATTGACAATTCTTGAATAATATATGATTGGTTGGAATAGTTTATATAGTTTAGGCTTCCTGTGGTTGTTGTTGCTTTTTTAACTGTAAACTTGGTGTGAGTTCCATGAGTCCTCAATGAGGTTTTTTGCCTTTATCATTTTTTTCTATATTTGTGGTCTTACTACTAAAAAAAGTTTCCAATTTCCACTGGTATATAATTTTTTATAACCAAGAACGTATTAGTATCTGGACATACAAGACAGTACATATCTTTACTACAAAAGCTGTTTTGTTTATTCGTTTGGACTGTTTTGTTTGTGCCTAATATTATTTTATTATCTTATTGGATACCTTCTGATAAATATACTTTTCAATTGGTATTTGAAAGGAATTTTTTTCAATTGGTATTTGAAAGGAATTTTTTTTAATTCCTTTTTTTCCCTTAATGCATTTTTATGATAATTTTGTATTTTTAATTTATGGCTCTTAAAAGAATCTGGAGGGTTATGATTATGGGTTTGCCTCTGCGTAATGGTAGGGCAAAATTTTTACCCTTTTCTCCTTATGTAAAATGGTGGACTGGGTGGTAGTATGGGCATTCCAGTCCTCTTTCCCTCACCTAATATGGTGGATTGAGAGGACAACATGGAGCTCAGACCGAGGCTGTTTGTTTAGGATTTTGTATATAGGCGGTGCGTCAGAACGCCGTCCCGCATCCCGTGAACACGTCCGTTCGTGACGAAACGCGCGTAGGGAGATAGGCGTTCTGACGTCTCCGCGTTCTACGCCCAACCAGGAAGTGCGGGCGGCACACGAGTCCGGCCGGCTCGTTTTTTATGTGATCGTTTTTTCTTTACATATGTGAGTGTAAATTTTTTTTAAAATTCTACTTTATTAAACCAAGTGGTTTTACGCTATGCGAGTGTCTTTGATCTTTTATATATGATCCACGATACCCTCGTTTCCTGACTGGAGGCTTCGTACTGGAGATAGAGACAGCATGGTGTCAGCAATCTACGACACCTTCGTTTCCTGATTGGAGCCTTCGTACTGGAGATGTAGATGGTGGGATGCCTGTGACGGTTCACCTAGAAACCTCTGTGCTGTTGCCTTACTGATCTCACTAATACTGGGATCTAAAGCTCTGGTAAGCGGCCCCTCTTCTCACTGGTGGAGGATTGTTTTAAATATTTTCTATATACGCGCATTTGTGGATATTTTTGCACCCTAATATCAAGTTTGAAGAATTAATAATATTTTTGGACTAAATTTTTTTCTTCATCACATATGAACTCTTTATTGTTTTTTGAATATTATTTTTGTTAATTTTATTCGTTTAGATTTAGCACACATTATTTTTTGTTTCAATTTACATTAATTATTGTGGGGTTTTTTTTCTATATTATTTATACTAATTTCATTTTAGACCTAGTATACACTTTATTCACTCTATGATGATATGATAGTATTCATGTATACTATTTACTAATCACATTTTCTGCTAATTCAATATTGTTTTTCATGTTTATTGGTATAGGTTTTGATTAGGTTTAGGTGTTTGATTAATTTTTAATTTTTTGTTTTTAGCGCAGCTCATTTTGTTCACCTATTTAGTTTGATATCGGAGTATTACGATTAGGGTTGCTGCTTATAGGTTGCTTTCTTTTGTTGTTTGAGTAGCGCGGTTTACCCTTTGTACCGGAGCAGAGAGTAAGTCTAGGTTGCTCACTCCTGATTTAGAAAAAAAGCAAATGTGATCAGGTGGTAAAAAACACAATCTGGAAAACAATATATAACCAGATGCAAAAGCTGGATGGTGGCAACAATCGTGATGAGACTCGAAAATCGGGAATTGCATCACCAGAAGTGACGTATTGCCAAGACTCTGATCGGTCACTGGGATAGCTACAAGTGTCTCAGGTCTCAAGGACAACGTGTTTAGAAATGTGGCCTCTTTGTCAAGCCTTTAAACTCGTCAAGGGGGCCATGCCTTGAATTGCGTTGCCCTGAAGACCTGAGACATTTGCAGCTATCCCCATGACTGATTGGAGTATTGGCAATACATCATTTCCAGTGACGCAACTTCTGATGATGCAATTTCTGGTTTCAAGTCAGCGTTTCCAGGCATGGCCTCTTTGTCAAGCCCAACTTTGACATATTTTGAGGCATGACAAAGAAGCCACACCTCAAAACATGTTGTTCTGGAGACCTGAGGCGCTTGTGGCTATCCTGGTGGCCCCTCAGAGTATTGGCAGTATGTCACTTCTGGTGACGCAACTTCCAGCGTACTGGAACGATTGTCACCAGCATCGAGCTTTCCCATCTGGTTTCCACTTTATCTCTGAGTCGCCATTGATTGACCTGTTCCCTAATTGACTGGCCTCCCTTAAAGAGGAACATCTTTGCCTTTCTGAAGCTTCAATCCAACCACTTTGCATATAAATTTATATATACTGTGATTCTGTACTTGCCAAATATGCTGCAGAATTCTCCCTCCACTTAGTCTGGCTGCAGCCATTTTAACTGTGGGCAGCTGAAGCTGCTGCCTGTTCACTTCCTGGTATTACACAGAGACACACATCCAGCTCTGCAGCCCTGCAGCTCTCATTGGCTCTCTTATGACTCATCCCACCTCCCCTCCTGGCAAACTCTCACAAAAGTGAGAGAGAGAGAGCTGTGCATGATGTCATAAGCCTAGGCTTTTTTTCCAGACTCCATGCGCTGTAATTTGGGACTTTTATCGCTTCTGACTTAGATTACAGAACATCTTCTCATTTTGATAACCTATGGTGATGGTGGCGGTTTGGGGGTGGATTCTGTAGTCCACAGAGAGAAGTGGGCAGAGCTGCACTAGGATTTCAGTGTAGCAAAGGCAAAGAGCACACAAACTTAGGAGCTTACTGGATTTCTGGTAGGATCAACAGATATAACAAAACTCTTTTAGGCTTTGTTCACATGTGCGACCAGGGTGGGGGGGGGGGTAATAGATCCAGGCGTTTGAGCCATAGTTTTAGCACCCCCACCCAACCTGCCACCTGAACACTGACATGCGGCCTCTTAGATCTGTATGCATGCTACATCTGCAATGCCGCATGGCACAAATAAAGCTGCATTTTGAATTTGGTGGCAGTAATGCCACCGCCACTGCAAATGCCTGACACCCGCGTGCGCTGAAAGCAGCTGTGGCGCAGTGATACGGCATTTACAGGGTTCCATCAGGTGTGGTGAGAGGCAACCGCGCCTCTGAGAAGCGTTTCACAGTTGATCGTTTTACAGAGGGCTGGCAATGGCTGCTATACATGTGAAGGTGTCCTTCTCATTCATGCACATGGAGATTGTATAGGCGTTTTTTATGCCTAGCGCAATTTTGCAGGGCATTCCCACTCACAAATAGTTCCAAGTGCCGTATACAGCCTACCACACAAGTGAACGCGGCCGTACTCATGTAAATGCTGATGATTCCTTGCATTGTCATTTACAGTGGGGGGGGGATAATGATTTGACCCCCTGCAGATTTTCTTTTCAATATTTTTATATCAAACAAAGATACGTGGAAATATCCAATTCCGGTGAGGCAGTACAGTTGTTAGAACAGAGTTTACATAAGTGTACAGTAACAGGAACAACTAAGGCTGACCACTAGTTAAGGCTAGTGTAAAGTAACCCTGCCTGAGGTAGGGTTAAGTTCGGGGTTAGAGCGAGACCAAGAAGGCAAGTACATACAGTCAGAATGTCCTAGTGTAGAATGAGGTTGGCCAGGGGTGGACTGACCATTCAGGCTCTCGGGCACTGCCCGAGGGACCCATGCCACTAAGGGGCCCCATCAGGGTTGCCAGATTCAATAAAACCAGGGAGAGTATGTAAAAATCTGTGTTTTTTTTTTTAATCCCAAGATTATAGCTGCCCCGCCTCTCCAGTACCTTTTCCATGTGTGTATGTGTATTCTGTGTGTGTATACTGTGTGTGTATATTGTGTGTGTGTATACTGTGTGGCCCCATAATCTATCGCCTGGGGGCCCTATAATCTCCTATTGCCTGTGGGCCCCATAATCTCCTAATGCCCGGGGTCCCCATATTCTTCACCTATTGCCTGGGGACCCCATGAGTTGTCAGTCCGTCCCTGAGGTTGGCACAGTTCCATCGGCCCATATTGTAACCTGAGATAAACTGAGAGATAGATTGCTCATGTTGGGCCGTTTCTCTACCCCCATGGGGAACACACTATGGAGAAGACGAACCAAGACAATCCCTCCTGGAAAATGATGTGGCCGGTCGAAGGGAAGAAGCATGACTACACTGGTCTGCCATTAATGTTATTTTGTTAGTGATACGTTGTGTATAGTGGTCAAAGGCTCAAGCATACAGGGCTGTATGTTATTATGTAGCTGATCCTGAATGTTAACGGCCGAGATCCTCTTGTAAGGGAATCAGACAAGAGAGATGTTTTGTCTCCATGTGAAGAAATAAAAGTAAGGAAGGAGCAGAGGAAATAGAAGATCTAGTAAAGCTGGGGAAAGAAGTGTCAACAGGAAAAAAAGAGGGCGAAAAGAAAAGAGAGGAAGAAGGTCACCTAGGGGAAGAGAAGGTAATCGGGGTCGATTACGTACCTGTAATTATTGGAATACCTATGTAGTTCGCCCAGGGTTCCCAAATTAATTTGAATTTGTGGGTTTTGTCTAGTAGCTTGCAGACAATCTCCTCCTGGGCCATGATCCAGGAAATTTTATGTTTCATTCCAGCTAGAGGAACTGTGTGTCTTTTCCAGTTCTTGGCAATAGTGATTCTGGCTCCTAAGAGCATATAGAAGATCAAAGATTGGGTGTGTTTGGACATTTTCTCTACTTGGACATTGAGAAGTGCTATTTCCAGAACCTGTGGAACTGCTACGCCTGTAATCTTCCGCAATAAGTGGAAAAAGCTGTTACAAAAGTTCCTTAGCCGAGGGCATGTCCACCATATATGGAGTAGAGAGCCAATGTGGCTACATCCCCTGAAGCACAGGGGGGAGGAATCTGGGAAAATTTTTTTGCCAGGGTGGCAGGGACACGATACCAACGAGTTATGATTTTAATGCTAGCTTCCCTAAGAGAGATGTTCATGATGCATTTGAAAGACCTGTGGAAGAATAAATACCATTTATTCAAGTCCCACTCAACTGCCAGGTCTTGTTCCCAAAGTCGGGCATGAAGCGGTTTATTTGAGGTCCTGACTAGAGAATTGTAGATAATGGAGATACCCCCCTTCTGATCCTTTATGTTGGAGCACCACGTTTCGTATGCAGTCAGTGTCGAGGGGTCTGGACCATTTGGAACGCAGGAAGTGAGTGATTTGAAATAGTCTGTATCTTTCGGTGGCGGGCATTTCCAACTTACTTACACAGTATCCGACAGTAAGGGGGCCCATGGTATTCAGGAAATGTCCAATCTTGTATAGGCATTTGTCTAGCCACCATTTGAACGCAAGTATGTTTTGACCCAGTGGAAATTCTGGGTTGTGGAATAAGTGTGCCAGTGGGCGAATGGGGGAGGTTAGGGCTGAGTGTTTTTGAAGTCTGTCCCATAAGGACATCGAGTGAGAAAGGGCTGGGGCTAGTATTGCTGGTCTGAGTCGTGGGAGAGCCCAGAGTAAGTAATCTATTGTGTGTCGCGGTGTCGCTTGTCTTTCCATCAGTAGCCAGCCTGGTTTAGGGCCCCTAGAGTAGGCTACAGAGATATGAGCCAATTGCGCTAATTGGTAATACCACCAAATATTAGGGAGGGCGAGACCACCTTGGGTTTTGAGTCTATAAAGTGTTTCTTTGGAGCATCGTCTGCCTTTGGATCCCCAGATACATTTCAGGATGGAGGATTAGAACCGCGGGAGTTGCGCTTTTTTAATTGGTATAGGCAGGTATCGGAAGAGGTACAGGAGGGTCATTAGGATAGATCATGCTTGGACCATGCAGACCATGTCCGCTTCAAGTTTTTTGAATGTAGGGTAGTTGTTGGTGAATAACATGTCAAATCTAGGGGTAAGATTTATGCCTAAATAGGGAATAGAAGTTGAGCTCCAGATAAAAGGGAAGTGTGATTGCAGGCGTTTAAGAAGGTTCGGCGAGATCGATATATTCAGAGCTGCGGATTTGGAAACGTTGACTCGGAGACCTGCTCAAGAAGCTTAATAATGTTAGGAGTGGAGATGAGGGTTGATGTAACGAAGAGGAGTAGGTCGTCCGCGAATAGGGCGCATTTATGTTCTTGAGGGCCGCATGTGACTCCTTTAATGTCTGGGTGGCTACGAATGGCGATTGCTAGGGATTCAATGGCGATTGCAAAAATCAGGGGTGATAATGGGCATCCCTGTCTGGTGCCTTTCTGTATATTAAACATGTCTGAGTACCTGCCTTGCAATCTTATTTGGGCACTGGAGTAAAGGGAGTTCAGAATGCCCAGGAAACTGGGGCCCAGATCCCTTTTTTCGAGGACCTTGAAAATATACGGCCAAGTGACCATATCAAATGCTTTTTGAAAGTCAATGGATAGCAGGAATCCCTCCTGAGGGGGTCCCCCATCCCATTGAGAGCCTAGAAGGGTGACTATGCCCTTCTCACCTGGTCAGGGCCCTGTCTCCCCAGGATAAATCCAGCTTGATCTTTGTGGACATACTGGGCTATGAATGAGGATAAACGGTTTGCCATTATTTTTGTTAATAGTTTAAGATCATTGTTGATCAGGGAGATCGGGCGATAGTTTCCTGTCATTGAGGGGTCTTTTCCTGGTTTTGGAATAACCGAGATGTATGCCAGGTTCAAGGATTTTATCCAGAGGAGATCCTTGTTGAAGGGAGTTGAAAAATCTAGCCAGGTAAGGCGTCAGGGTGTCTGAGAATTTTTTGTAGTAGCCCGCCGAGAAACCATCAGGGCCTGGGGCGGAGCCTTGTTTGAGATTCTTAATGGTCTCCTTGATCTCTATGGATGTAATGGGTTGTTCAAGAAGATTCATGTGTTCCAGAGAGTTAGGCCATTGAAATGGAGTCGAGAAACTCAGTGATACTGGAGGGAGGGCTGGAATTGTCATCCTTATAAAGGGAGGCATAGAAGTCATGGAAGCACTCCATGATACGTTGTGGGTTTTGTGTAAATGAGCCAGAATGCAAACGTATTTTGGGGAATGCTAATAGACGTGTTTTGGGGGAGAATTTGGTAGACCCGATTTTATCCCTTTGAGAATATAACCTTGCCCCTGACCAGCGGAGGTGTTTTTCAGCTTCGGTAGTGAGGGCCAAGTTGAGCTTTACTCTGGCTGCTTCTAGTTTTTGAAGCGATGACTGAGTGTGTTCTTGTTTGTTACGTTTACAGGTCACCTGGTACTCTTTAGTGAGGTTGTCTATTTCGGCAGTGCGTTCTTTTTTTTAACCGTGATGAGAGCTGAATGATTTTGCCCCTTATCACTGCTTTGTGGGCCGCCCAATACGTAAATGGAAAAAATTGCCTCAGTGTCGTTCGTTTGAAAGTAATCTTTGAGGTCCTTCTCTAACAGAGTACAGTGGACCGGATTACTGAGAAGCAATTTGTTGAGTCGCCATTTAAATTCTTTTCTTGTGTTGTTTGAGTGACAGAGGGAGAGGGTAACCATAGAATGATCCAAGATAGGGGAGTCTCTAATAGTGGACTTTACCGCAAGGGGAATGTTTATCACTTGTAGGAAAACATGATCTATCCTGGCATAGGTCTGGTGGGGGGGCCGAGTAATGTGTATGGTCTTTGGTGTGGGGGTTGAGTTCCCTCCAAATGTCCACCAGTCCTGAGTCATAGATGAGCTTGGCAATTTTAATACTTTGGGGTGGCCCCCCTGCAGATTTTGTACGTTTGCCCACTTACAAAGAAATAAAGGGTCTATAATTTTTATCATAGGTGTATTTCATATGATAGATACAGAATATCAACCAGAAATCCAGAAAAAACACACAATACAAATGTTATAAATTGAGTTGCAGTACAGTGAGTAAAATATGTATTTGATCCCCTACCAACCAACAATAATTCTGGCTACAGTAGGTGCTCATGTGGTACACAGATTAGGCCTATCAATGTATGAAGATTCTCCTAACGACAACTCGTCATAAAAGACACCTGTCCGCAGAGTCTCTTTCTCACATTCAAACCTCACCATCATGGGCAAGATGAAAGAGCTATCAAAAGACTTCAGGGACAAGATTGTAGACCTGCACAAGGCTGGAATGGGCTACAAGACCATCAGCAAGAAGCTTGGTGAGAAGGAGACAACTGTTGGAGCGATTATTCGCAAATGGAAGAAATACAAAATAACCATCAATCGCCCTCACCCTGGAGCTCCATGCAAGATTTCGCCTCATGGGGTGAGGATGATCATGAGAAAAGTGAGGGATCAGCCCAGATCTACACGGGAGGAGCTTGTGAATGATCTCAAGGTAGTTGGGACCACAGTCACCAAACAGACCATTGGTAACACAATACACCACCATGGATTGAAATCCTGCAGTGCCCGCAAGGCCCCCCTCCTCAGGAAGACATGTACAGGTCCGTCTGAAGTTTACTAATGAACATCTAAATGATTCAGAGAAGGATTGAGAGAAAGTGCTGAGGTCAGATGAGATCAAATTTGAGCTCTTTGGCATTAACTCCACTCTCCATGTTTGGAGAAAGATAAATGCTGACTATGACCCTAAGAACACCATCCCTACAGTCAAGCATGGAGGAGGAAACCTGATGCTTTGAGGCCGTTTCTCTGCTAAAGGTACAGGCCAACATTTGCCGCATTAAGGGGCCAATGGACGGGGCCCATGTATTGTAAAAACTTGGATGAGAACCTTCTTCCCTCAGCCAGAACACTGAAGATGGGTCGTGGAATGGGTCTTCCAGCATGACAATGGCCCAAAACTTACCGCCAAGGCAACAAAGGAGTGGCTCAAGAAGAAGCACATAAAGGTCATAGAGTGGCCTAGTCAGCCTCCAGACCTTAATCCTATAGAAAATGTATGGAATGAGCTGAAACTTGGAGTTGCCAAGAGACAGCCAAGAAACCTTAAGGATTTAGAGAAGCTCTGTAAAGAAGAGTGGACCAAAATCCCTCCTGAGATGTGTGCAAACCTACAAGAAAAGTCTGACCTCTGTGTTTGCCAACAAGGGTTTCTCCACCAACAACTAAGTCATAGACAAAAAAAAGAGGGGGAGGGGGAGAGTTGGGGCTTTATATGAGGCATTGAATATATCAATTCATCTACCTCCATCCCTAATTCAATATAAAAAAATAATATTTTATGGTGGGACTTTAAATGAAGCATAGCTGCACAGTAGGTATGTCCGAAATTCATTGGTTGAGTTACAGAATTCAGAAAGTATAAAGTAATAACATCATAAACAAATGATATCAATAGGTTATATTTCATATAATTATCTATACAAGCGCATATTGCAACATGATTTACAGTAGTAATCAACATCTCAATAAAATTCATAATTATAAAAAGAGCATAAATAGTCTTCAATTGATTGAAGCATAAAGCATTGTAGATAAAGTAGGGGGGGGGGGGATTCAGACATATGCTTGCAGATGGTAGCATAAAAGCGCTCTACGCGTTTCGTGGAGTTCATCCACTCATCAGGAGCAATTCCAGGGGTTAAAATTATCTACAAAGAGATAAGTAAACGCATGAGGATCAAACAGGAACAGCACAAGAGGGCAGAGGAACAGAGGGAGGGGAGAAACTCAGCTCCCCCAAACACTCTTACCTACAATGAAACTGTAACTCGAAGAGACAAAACCATTAACAAGTAAGGACGCTGTGAAAAACAAATCTTCTCCGGAGCTGAGGCAGAAATCTCACAGACCACAAGGCACCACAGTTAATCGGGGGTGACGAGCTGTAAGGCACTGTAATCCCAGAGTAGCCATGTAAGGGAATTCCGAAGGACCTCTATAGAGGGGTAAATTAAATAGGTATGTAGATGTATCTATACAGAAATACGTAAATCGGAATTACAGTGCAGAGGGTGATAGAATCAATGAGTGAAGTGAGTAGAGTGAGGGGAGGCATATAGCCCAACCCGATAGGTTAAATACACTAGGAGTGAAAAATAGACTAGTGTGGACAGTCTATTTTTCACTCCTAGTGTATTTAACCTATCGGGTTGGGCTATATGCCTCCCCTCACTCTACTCACTTCACTCATTGATTCTATCACCCTCTGCACTGTAATTCCGTGCCTATGATTAAAAAAATAATAACAAATTATAGACCCTTTGTGTCTTTGTAGGTGGGCAAACTTACACAATCTGCGGGGGAACAAATAATTATTTTTCCCCACAGTTTTTCCTGGTTACGTAAATTTCAGGTGGGGAAATACGTTGTACATGCACGCTCAGGTTAATACAGATGCAAAGAAGCATCAGCATTTACAAGAGTACGGCCATGCACAGCCAGCGGGAAAGTGTCCGGAAATTCCACTGGGAAGCAGAAGTTTGTAAAAATAGGAAAGTCAGACCAAAATGACTATACTTATACACTAAAATACTTAAGGTGCAGTAAACCGAAAACCAAAAAAAGTAATATATTGCAGCTTTCCAATCATTAGATGTGGTGGCTGCATTTGTTTTGTTTTTTTTTGTTTTGTTTTGTTTTTTGTTAGTCTTTTTCCCCTCTGTTTTCACCTGGTGATCAGGCCAGTAAAACACCTCCTGTATCAGAGAAAAAACAACAGGCTTACTGGGAGGATCACCAGATGAAAATAATGTAAATAAAGCCTAAAAAGAAAATGAATGCAGCCATCACATATTGATAAGCTGCAATATAAAAAATGTTTGCTTTTGGGTTTCATTTCGCTTGACCTCAGAATATGAGCTTGCGGAAGGTACATTCTACTATCCCATTACTTTGAATTCCAGTTGATTTCAGCACCCTGGACAGAGACACTGAGATCCCATTACTGCACAATACACTGTACAGGACTTTCATCTTACATCAGTACAATGTATGTAAATATATATTAGATTGGCATTTCCCAACCTTTTTTTCAGTTGCAGCAACCATTCAAAGTATGCAAAATCTACAATCACCCGAGTCTAATAAAAAAAAAACGTATGTTACTTATCAGTTGGAAACTTTAGCCTGGCACAACGGACACAACCACCTTGATTAATAATCACATCAAAGGATCTCCCATCACATCAGAGATCCTCCCAACTCATCAGAGCCCCCCCATCACATCAGAGGTCGTCCCATTACATCAGAGGCTCCCCATCACATCAGATGACCCCCCCATCAATTTAGAGGTCCTCCCATCACATCAGAGGTCCCCCATCACATCAGAGGACCTCCCATCACATCAGAGCCCCCCATCACATCAGAGCCCCCCATCACATCAGAGGTTCCTCATCACATCAGAGCTCCCCCCATCATACCAGAGGTCCTTCCATCACATCAGCAGTCCCCTCATCACATCAGAGGACCTCCCAACTCATCAGAGGACCTCCCATCACATCAGAGCCCCCCATCACATCAGAGCCCCCCGTCACATCAGAGGTTCCTCATCACATCAGAGCTCCCCCCATCATACCAGAGGTCCTTCCATCACATCAGCGGTCCCCTCATCACATCAGAGGACCTCCCAACTCATCAGAGGACCTCCCATCATATCAGAGCCCCCCCCCCCCATCACATCAGATGTCCTCCCATCACATCAGAGCCCCCCATTACATCAGAGGTCCTCCCATCACATCAGAGGTCCTCCCATCACAACAGAGCGCCCCATTACATCAGAGGCCCTCCCATCACATCAGTGCCCCCCATCACATCAGAGGTTCCTCATCACATCAGAGCTCCCCCCATCATACCAGAGGTCCTTCCATCACATCAGCAGTCCCCTCATCACATCAGAGGACCTCCCAACTCATCAGAGGACCTCCCATCACATCAGAGCCCCCCATCACATCAGAGCCCCCCGTCACATCAGAGGTTCCTCATCACATCAGAGCTCCCCCCATCATACCAGAGGTCCTTCCATCACATCAGCGGTCCCCTCATCACATCAGAGGACCTCCCAACTCATCAGAGGACCTCCCATCATATCAGAGCCCCCCCCCCATCACATCAGATGTCCTCCCATCACATCAGAGCCCCCCATTACATCAGAGGTCCTCCCATCACATCAGAGGTCCTCCCATCACAACAGAGCGCCCCATTACATCAGAGGCCCTCCCATCACATCAGTGCCCCCCATCACATCAGAGGTTCCTCATCACATCAGAGCTCCCCCCATCATACCAGAGGTCCTTCCATCACATCAGCGGTCCCCTCATCACATCAGAGGACCTCCCAACTCATCAGAGGACCTCCCATCACATCAGAGCCCCCCGTCACATCAGAGGTTCCTCATCACATCAGAGCTCCCCCCATCATACCAGAGGTCCTTCCATCACATCAGCGGTCCCCTCATCACATCAGAGGACCTCCCAACTCATCAGAGGACCTCCCATCATATCAGAGCCCCCCCCCATCACATCAGATGTCCTCCCATCACATCAGAGCCCCCCATTGCATCAGAGGTCCTCCCATCACATCAGAGGTCCTCTCATCACATCAGAGCGCCCCATTACATCAGAGGCCCTCCCATCACATCAGAGGCTCTCCCATTACATCAGAGGTCCCCCATCACATCAGAGGCTCCCCATCACATCAGATGACCCCCCCATCAATTTAGAGGTCCTCCCATCACATCAGAGGTCCCCCATCACATCAGAGGACCTCCCATCACATCAGAGCCCCCCATCACATCAGAGCCCCCCATCACATCAGAGGTTCCTCATCACATCAGAGCTCCCCCCATCATACCAGAGGTCCTTCCATCACATCAGCAGTCCCCTCATCACATCAGAGGACCTCCCAACTCATCAGAGGACCTCCCATCACATCAGAGCCCCCCATCACATCAGAGCCCCCCGTCACATCAGAGGTTCCTCATCACATCAGAGCTCCCCCCATCATACCAGAGGTCCTTCCATCACATCAGCGGTCCCCTCATCACATCAGAGGACCTCCCAACTCATCAGAGGACCTCCCATCATATCAGAGCCCCCCCCCCCATCACATCAGATGTCCTCCCATCACATCAGAGCCCCCCATTACATCAGAGGTCCTCCCATCACATCAGAGGTCCTCCCATCACAACAGAGCGCCCCATTACATCAGAGGCCCTCCCATCACATCAGTGCCCCCCATCACATCAGAGGTTCCTCATCACATCAGAGCTCCCCCCATCATACCAGAGGTCCTTCCATCACATCAGCAGTCCCCTCATCACATCAGAGGACCTCCCAACTCATCAGAGGACCTCCCATCACATCAGAGCCCCCCATCACATCAGAGCCCCCCGTCACATCAGAGGTTCCTCATCACATCAGAGCTCCCCCCATCATACCAGAGGTCCTTCCATCACATCAGCGGTCCCCTCATCACATCAGAGGACCTCCCAACTCATCAGAGGACCTCCCATCATATCAGAGCCCCCCCCCATCACATCAGATGTCCTCCCATCACATCAGAGCCCCCCATTACATCAGAGGTCCTCCCATCACATCAGAGGTCCTCCCATCACAACAGAGCGCCCCATTACATCAGAGGCCCTCCCATCACATCAGTGCCCCCCATCACATCAGAGGTTCCTCATCACATCAGAGCTCCCCCCATCATACCAGAGGTCCTTCCATCACATCAGCGGTCCCCTCATCACATCAGAGGACCTCCCAACTCATCAGAGGACCTCCCATCACATCAGAGCCCCCCGTCACATCAGAGGTTCCTCATCACATCAGAGCTCCCCCCATCATACCAGAGGTCCTTCCATCACATCAGCGGTCCCCTCATCACATCAGAGGACCTCCCAACTCATCAGAGGACCTCCCATCATATCAGAGCCCCCCCCCCATCACATCAGATGTCCTCCCATCACATCAGAGCCCCCCATTACATCAGAGGTCCTCCCATCACATCAGAGGTCCTCCCATCACAACAGAGTGCCCCATTACATCAGAGGCCATCCCATCACATCAGAGGCCCTCCCATCACATCAGAGCCCCCCATTACATCAGAGGTCCCCCATCACATCAGAGGCCCTCCCATCACATCAGATGACCCCCCATCAATTTAGAGGTCCTCCCATCACATCAGAGCCCCCCTCACATCAGAGGTCCCCCATCACACCATCACATCAGAGGACCTCCCATCACATCAGAGGACCCCCATCACATCAGAGCCCCCATCACATCAGAGGTCCTCCCATCAAATCAGATGACCCTCCATCAATTTAGAGGTCCTCCCATCACATCAGAGGACCCCCATCACATTAGAGATCCCCCATCACATCAGAGGACCTCCCATCACATCAGAGCCCCCCATCACATCAGAGCCCCCCATCACATCAGAGGTTCCTCATCACATCAGAGCTCCCCCCATCATACCAGAGGTCCTTCCATCACATCAGCGGTCCCCTCATCACATCAGAGGACCTCCCAACTCATCAGAGGACCTCCCATCATATCAGAGCCCCCCCCCATCACATCAGATGTCCTCCCATCACATCAGAGCCCCCCATTACATCAGAGGTCCTCCCATCACATCAGAGGTCCTCTCATCACATCAGAGCGCCCCATTACATCAGAGGCCCTCCCATCACATCAGAGGCTCTCCCATTACATCAGAGGTCCCCCATCACATCAGAGGTCCTCCCATCACATCAGATGACCCCCCATCAATTTAGAGGTTCTCCCATCACATCACAGGACCCACATCACACCATCACATCAGAAGACCTCCCATCACATCAGAGGACCCCCATCACATCAGAGCCCCCATCACATCAGAGGTCCTCCCATCACATAAGATGACCCCCCATCAATTTAGAGGTCCTCCCATCACATCAGAGGACCCCCATCACATCAGCGATCCCCCATCACATCAGAGATCCCCCATCACATCAGAGCCCCCATCACATCAGAAGACCCCCCATCACATCAGAGGACCCCCATCACATCAGAGCCCCCATCACATCAGAAGACCCCATCACATCAGAGGACCCTATCACATCAGAGATCCCCCATCACATCAGAGCCCCCATCACATCAGAGGTCCCCCATTATATTAGAGATTCCTCATCACATCAGAGCTCCCCCCATCATACCAGAGGTCCTCCCATCACATCAGCGGTCCCTTCATCATATCAGAGGTCCCTCATCAAATCAGGGGTCCCCCATCACATCAGAGGACCTCCCATCACAACAGAGCGCCCCATTACATCAGAGGCCATCCCATCACATCAGAGGCCCTCCCATCACATCAGAGCCCCCCATTACATCAGAGGTCCTCCCATCACATCAGAGGCCCTCCCATCACATCAGATGACCCCCCATCAATTTAGAGGTCCTCCCATCACATCAGAGCCCCCCTCACATCAGAGGTCCCCCATCACACCATCACATCAGAGGACCCATCACATCAGAAGACCCCATCACATCAGAGGACCCTATCACATCAGAGATCCCCCATCACATCAGAGCCCCCATCACATCAGAGGTCCCCCATTATATTAGAGGTTCCTCATCACATCAGAGCTCCCCCCATCATACCAGAGGTCCTCCCATCACATCAGCGGTCCCTTCATCATATCAGAGGTCCCTCATCAAATCAGAGGTCCCCCATCACATCAGAGGACCTCCCATCACAACAGAGCGCCCCATTACATCAGAGGCCATCCCATCACATCAGAGGCCCTCCCATCACATCAGAGCCCCCCATTACATCAGAGGTCCTCCCATCACATCAGAGGCCCTCCCATCACATCAGATGACCCCCCATCAATTTAGAGGTCCTCCCATCACATCAGAGCCCCCCTCACATCAGAGGTCCCCCATCACACCATCACATCAGAGGACCCCCATCACATCAGAGCCCCCATCACATCAGAGGTCCTCCCATCAAATCAGATGACCCTCCATCAATTTAGAGGTCCTCCCATCACATCAGAGGACCCCCATCACATTAGAGATCCCCCATCACATCAGAGGACCTCCCATCACATCAGAGCCCCCCATCACATCAGAGGTTCCTCATCACATCAGAGCTCCCCCCATCATACCAGAGGTCCTTCCATCACATCAGTGGTCCCCTCATCACATCAGAGGACCTCCCAACTCATCAGAGGACCTCCCATCATATCAGAGCCCCCCCCCCATCACATCAGATGTCCTCCCATCACATCAGAGCCCCCCATTGCATCAGAGGTCCTCCCATCACATCAGAGGTCCTCTCATCACATCAGAGCGCCCCATTACATCAGAGGCCCTCCCATCACATCAGAGGCTCTCCCATTACATCAGAGGTCCCCCATCACATCAGAGGTCCTCCCATCACATCAGATGACCCCCCATCAATTTAGAGGTTCTCCCATCACATCACAGGACCCTCATCACACCATCACATCAGAAGACCTCCCATCACATCAGAGGACCCCCATCACATCAGAGCCCCCATCACATCAGAGGTCCTCCCATCACATCAGATGACCCCCCATCAATTTAGAGGTCCTCCCATCACATCAGAGGACCCTCATCACATCAGCGATCCCCCATCACATCAGAGATCCCCCATCACATCAGAGCCCCCCATCACATCAGAAGACCCCCATCACATCAGAAGACCCCCATCACATCAGAGGACCCCCATCACATCAGAGCCCCCATCACATCAGAAGACCCCATCACATCAGAGGACCCCATCACATCAGAGATCCCCCATCACATCAGAGCCCCCATCACATCAGAGGTCCCCCATTATATTAGAGATTCCTCATCACATCAGAGCTCCCCCCATCATACCAGAGGTCCTCCCATCACATCAGCGGTCCCTTCATCATATCAGAGGTCCCTCATCAAATCAGAGGTCCCCCATCACATCAGAGGACCTCCCATCACATCAGAGGACCTCCCATCTGATCAGAGCCCCCCATTACATCAGAGGTCCCCCATCACATCTGAGGTCCCCCATCACAACAGAGCTCCCCCCATCATACCAGAGGTCCTCCCATCACATCAGCGGTCCCCTCATCACGTCAGCGGTCCCCTCATCACATCAGAGGTCCCCCCATCACAACAGAGGTTTCCCTTTACATCTGAGGTCCCTCATCACATCATAAGTCCTCCCATCACATCAGAGGACCTCCCATCACATTAGAGGTCCCCGATCAAATCAGAGGTCCCTTATAAAATCAGAGGTCCCCCCATCACATCAGAGGTCCCCATCACATCAGAGGTCCCCATCACATCAGAGCCCCCCATCACAACAAAGGTCCTCTCATCACATTAGAGGTCCTCCTCTCACTTTAGAGGTCTTCCCATCACATCAGGGGCCTCCTCATCACATCAGAAGGTATTCCCATCAGATCAGAAATCCTCCCATCACATCAGAGGTCTTCCATCACATCAGAGGTCCTCCATGACATCAGCGGTCCTCCATCACATCAGAGTTCCCCCTTCGCATCAGAGCCCCCCTTTGCATCAGAGGTCCCCAGCATATCAGTGTCATATCTTCACATCATAGGTTGCCTATCATATCCAAGTTTTCCAATCACATCAGAGGTTCCTCATCACATCACAGTCCCATCTTCACATCAGAGGTCTGCCATCACATCAGAGTCGCCCTTCGCATCAGAGCCTCTCTTCGCATTAGAGGTCCCTCATCACATCAAAGCTCCTCTTCACATCAGAGGTCCCCAATCACATCAGAGTTGCCATATTCACATCAGAGGTCCCCTTTCACATCAGAGGTCTCTTATCCCATCAGAGGTCCCCCCCATCAAATCAGAGGTCCTCCCTTCACATCAGAGGTCCCTCATCCCATCAGATCTCCCAATCACATCAGAGGTCCCTCATCATATCAAAGTTCCATCTTCTCATCAGGGGGTCCCCCCATCATGTCTAAGAAATTCCTATCACATCAGAGTCCCTTTTCACATTAGAGTCCTCCCTTCAAATCAGAGTTCCCTCTTCACATCTGGCTTTTCCCCATTACATCAGAGTCCTTCCTTCACATATGAGTCCCCCCCTTCACACCAGAGGTCCCTCATTATGTGCAAGGTCCTCCCATTACATCAGAGGTTCCCTCATCCCATCAGAGGATTCCCCATCACAACAGAGGCCCTCCTTTACATTAATGCCCCTCATCACACCAGAGTCACCTATACATCACAGACCCCCTGTATATGAGTCTTCCCATCGCATCAGAGTTTCCCCATTATAAAGCCACCCTATTACACAGGCCCAATCACAGAGCCCCCCCCCATCACACAGTCTCCTATTCACATCAGAGCTTTACCTTTTGGCCCCAGCAGCGTGGCAAAGGCTGGGAGGCGGAAGAGATCTGTAGGAGGCGGACTTCCATCCTCTCCTGAATACTGGGGATGGCCTTGCATGTTTCCTGTCCTGGATCAGGGTGCAGATGAGCACCATAGCAACAAATTATGCCACGTGCCCATTTGTGCTATGACTAAGCACTGTTAAGTGTGAAACGCGTCAGCTCTTTTGTCCCATTTTTTATTTTTTGCTGTGGCTTGTATCTGTTGAACTTTTTACAAATAAAGGCTATATTCCGCAGTGCGGCTGTCCAGAACTTCCTTTTTGCCTCACGTTGCTATATGCTTAGCCGGAGCCCGGTGTTCCGGTTTCCGAGGAGAGATCTAGACTCACATTTCCACCTGGAGCGGTGATCCCCTTCCCATCCCATTTGCACCATGGCCACTCCTCGCACTGATTCAGGGCAAACTGGGTGCTGTATTTAGAGTGCCCGGGGGGAACCTGGACAGCACCCTGCTTGTTAAGCACTGCATTAGACGACAGATGTTGAAAAACAATGTATCATTAAGTGTATGGAAAAAAAAGGAAAGCAATATGTAAAGGACCCATGCTTAGATGACCCGTATGACATTGTTGTGGTTCGGTATTAAGAAGAGACTTACATGGATAAATAGACAGGTAGGTAGAAAGATAGATATAGAAATAGTTTCCATGCTATAACACTTTTTGGTGGACTGGTTTACGAACACAAGTATGTGTTGTACAATAGAGAGCTGTACCCTATTTACAGATGCCTACAATCCATTCATTACTGAGTCTACGATGGAGTTTGACGTTGAAGCTCAAGGCAGCCTGCAGGCTCCAACTATCCCCCGGGGTGGCGGCTCCCCGAGGAGAACATCTCTCCAGATGTACGGGGCATAAAAATTTGCTGCAGAGGCAATATTTTGTACCATAAATTATATATTTGCGCCTCATTCTTCGCTCTAGGGAAAAGAAAAGGATTGATTTATGGAGGTCTTGTTTTCTTTAAATTACGATCCAGTCCTATTTTAATGCATTGCTTACAGTCTTATCTGGGTCACAATTTAATCGCTTAGTTGCACGTCCCCAACCAGCCCCTAGGTGAGGCAAGCCCGGAGGTGTCATCATGGCGTAGAGTTTATTAATGAACCACAATGACATCAACCACACGAGAATTCACCTATGGCCCCATCTCAGGCAGGCTCTATCAATAAATCATTTTACATGTTAATTTGGGGACCCAGGGACAATGACACGATCACAACTGTATCCTCTCTTCTAACACCTGTGAAAACCAAAATCGAAACTGGTAATCAATTCTGACAATTAAGTGGCTACACCGTTTCTCTTATGAAAGTAATTCTTCACTGTGTGCAAAAAAAAAACACAAATCAGATAATTGCAATTTATTAAATACCTAAATTTGTTGCTCACTCTTCAGGTGTCCCTTTTTGCTGTCAGGAGCACCTCCACATTCAAGAAGATAAACTAGTAGGAATACAGCGCCTTGCAAAAGTATTCACCCCCCCCTTGGCAGTTTTCGTGTTTTGTTGCCTCACAACCTGGAATTAGCGTGGATTGTTGGAGGATTTGCATCATTTAATTTATAGAACATGCCCACAACTTGGAAGATTTTTATTTTTTTTATTGTGAAGCAAACAAGAAATAGGACAAAATAACAGAAAAAAGTCAATGTGCATAACTATTCACCCCCCTAAAGTCAATACTTTGTAGAGTCGCCTTTTGCGGCTATCACAGCTCCAAGTCACTTTGGAGAAGTCTCTATGAGTCTTGCCACATCTTACCACTGGAATTTTTGCCCATTCCTCCTTGCAAAACTGCTCCAGATCCTTCTAGTTGGATGGTTTGCGCTTGTGAACAGCAATCTTTAAGTCTGACCACAGATTTTCTCTTGGATTGAGGTCTGGGCTTTGACTAGGCCATTCCAACACATTTCCATGTTTCCCCTTAAACCACTCAAGTGTTGCTTTAGCAGTGTGTTTGGGGTCATGGTCCTGCTGGAAGGTGAACCTCCGTCCTAGCCTCAAATCACACACAGAGTGCTACAGGTTTTGCTCAAGAATATCCCTGTATTTAGCTCCATCCAGGGCTGGACTGGGACAAAAATTTGGCCCTGGACTTCATCCTGACTGGCCCACTTTAATTTTGCAAACAAGCACAAAAACAAGTGAACAAGTGAAGTGGGACAGCCAACATCATACAGGCATATTGCTACATCCTCATTGGCTGGAATTTTAGAAACTGGTTTTGCTGCACAACCATTGGCTGCCTTTCAGCAATGCAGCAGTGCTGAGGCTGAGCCAGGTTGCACACTATGAAGTGAGGCGATGGGCATTGCAGATGACAGGTCTCTCTCATGCCGGCCAGACATGGCCAACCCTGATAGCCACCCAATCCCCCTTCACTGTCCAGTAGCCGTTCTACTTTATTTCTATTATAGGCAGTACACAGTGGTGACTCTAGGAACAATATATATGGGCACATAAGATACCACAGTCAAAACTGTGGGGGGGGCAATGATAATTTTTCATGGTATAACTACTTGAAATCCAGTGACATACTGGAAAATGTAGTGTATATAGTGCAGGAATGTGGAAAAGAAAAAACTTGGATAAAAATGTGGCCATACACAAGGGCAAAATGGGGCTAAACTGTAACTATAGCAAGCCGTTCTAGATCTAAGCTAAATGAATAAGGCCTTCACCCTTCACCATTACAAATTGGCAGCATTGTCAAACTGCACTCCCTATAATGTGTGGACCCCATTCAGCTGCTATAAATCTCAATGTCTATACCTTAAAATAATGATATATTAAATATCACGAATAGAAGTCTCCCTGAAAAGCTCCGCAGAAATATCCTTCTGCATCCACCAAGAATGAGTTTAGCAGCAATCCATCAATATAATGTACATATCAGCCAGCACTGGGCATATACAGAGGTGATCTCATGCAGCAGGGCTGGACTGGACTTGGACAAAAATTTGGCCCTGGACTTCATCCAGACCGGCCCACTCTAATTTTGCAAACACGCACAAAAACAATATGCTGTGCACTTGCATGAGAGTGACGTCATCATGGCCCAGCTATCCACACAGCAAGAGCACGCAAAGTGACTTTGCTTCAAAGGTAAGTTTGTCATGTGTCAATAAGCAATGGGAAACGCCGGCAAAGTGCCACTGCAGCGCCACTTTGCGGGCGGTTGTAACCCTTTTTTGGTCGCTAGCGGGGGTTAAAAAGCGCCCGAATAGTGACGGCGCACCACCCCAGTGTGAAAGTAGCCTAAGAGTAAAGTGTCCCAGTGCAAGAAAACACAGTGTGATCCCACTTGCTTCCACCATGCACAAGTGTTATCACACTACCCAGAGTTTTTTATTGCACTGGGACACTTTCCTCTTATTGCATTTTTTGCTCAGTTTTTTTTTGCTCTGCACATTCGAAGAGACCAATTTGCACATTCTTTTGCACTTTCATACCATGGACATAGTTTGGATATAATGGTGTTAATTATAAGCATGCTGAAAATATTTTTATGCACTTATTTTTGGCACATTTCAATATTTTTTGACACTTTTACCTGGACAGGTTCCTACCGCACCATTATCCTCTGGCCTCCCTCGTCCGCCTCTCTGCCTGTTTGCTGCTCTCCGGACATCGCACAGGTGGCCCTGGCTCATTTCAAATTCACAGCGACCGTTACCGCGGGGGCCGCCGGAGATAGGCGAGTTTTGCTGGACGAAGCCGAAGAGCTGTCAGAGAGGAGGGGGAGGGGGGCGGGGGAAGCCGCGTCCGGAAAGAGCCGAGCGGGGGGCGGAAAAGGACGAGCGTGGGCCGGAGATGTATGCCGTATCCGGAAAGACCCAAATGGGGTGGAAAAGGACGAGCGTGGACCGAAGGTGGCCGAGCGGGGGTGGAAAAGGACGAGCATTGGGCGGAGGTGGCCGAAAATGTGTGCCATGTCTGGAAAGAGCCGAACGGGGGCGGAAAGAGCCAAAGTGCGCCACGCTACATTCGGAAGCTCAATACCTAGCCGTGGGCAATACAGCGGTGCTCAAATGAATAGCTGCGCGATTCGTGCAGCCATTAATTTGACAGGCTGACACTGAAACCGGCCCACTGAGCCATCAGCCCACCGGGAAACTCCCGGTAGTCCCGATGGCCAGTACATGCCTGTCATGCAGTGTACATGGTCTGAGGAAAAGAAAATGAGTGCATCATAATACTGCTCTTATTAGACCTGTCAGTAGAAAGCAGATATTTTATTCCTTATATCAATTTACTGCAACCTAACATGAGAGCATGGAGTAAGGGCCAGTTCACACTGCTGCGATGTCAGAGATCGGATGTGATTCACACCGCACTGCAGTGAAAATCACATGCGATATCTGTGCGATGCGATTTCAGCCAAAAAGATTGTATGGCTGAATTTGCATTGAGCTCGCACAGGACCCTTTTTTGTCCGCAGCAGAATCGGATCACATGGGTATTCACACCCATGTGATCCTGTGATCCGATTCCTGTCCGAGTTCACAGATCGCACTGCGATTTGTGAACTGATTTGGGGGTGTCATTAACTATAATTGACACTCCCGGCAGTTGGCGTAAGGCACTGTGAACTGCCGCCTGGAAACATGCGATGCGGGAACCTGCAGTGGATTCGCAAGGTTCCCACATCGCAGCAGTGTGAACTGAGCCCCAATAGATCATTGGAGAAATAAATGGTTTAAACATATAGCACATCCATAGACCCAATGCTGCTTGTGACTTGACCAGAGTCCCCGATGTGTTTCTTATCAATGGCATAAGATACTGCAACACATCCTGATTACCCTCAGGTAATGATTCTGGACACACAGATCAGCCACACCAGAGCCCCAAATTGAAGTGGCAATACAGCAAAACGTGCAAACTAAGATACGGGGAGAGAGAAGCTGCCACAGACTCTAGAAATGAACCCCTTCAGTCACTATGGAGGGTGACTGCACTGTTACAAAGTTAACCCCTATGGCTTCCCAGCTTTCATTCAAAACTAGTTTTGTTTAATGTTACAGAGATTACCACTAAAACCGATCCTCACACTTTTTGCTGATCCATTACCTTGTACATTGATCTGGTGTTGCTGATGTCCCCTCAGGCTCAATTGTCATATTTCATGCTGCTTTCTGCTTGTTTCCCCCATTGGTCAAAACTGTGCTGTAGTTCGGGAGCTGGAATGGGTATGCCTGATGTCACCTGACATAGCGGCAGCTGCCTGCAGATCCCGAACAGCAACAGATAGCAGGGAAACGAGCTGTGGGGACACAGGCATAGGAAGGTCTGCTCTCCCTCTGGGGTCCCTCAGACAACACTCAGGCAATGCAGAAAAGTTGGGCACGGGCAGCAGAAGAAGAGGATCACACACAGCACTTCCTCTCTAAGAGCATGTCACCGGAGCAGAGGAGGAGGTGGGCGGAGCTAAGCACTCGGCGCAGAGGAGGAGAAACTTAAACCCTGCTCCGCTGTGAATGCTGGGCCGTCTCAGCCTCCTTCTGTGTCTGACGTCACTGGTTGCTACAGCAGGTGGCTAGCAACCAGTTTGGAAATCTCACTTGAGAGACAAAATTTGTACCTGTGTCAGCTATGTGGCGACCAGAGGAAGATGCGGGGCCGCAGGTACCCACTACACAAAAAAAAGAAGGCATTTCTGTCACTGAAACAGGCCCACTGAGCCATCGGCCCACCGGGAAACTCCCGGTAGTCCCGGTGGCCAGTACATGCCTGGCTCCATCCATCTTTCCCTCAACTCTGACCAGTTCCCCAGTCCGGACTGCTGAAAAACATCCCCACAGCATGATGCTGCCACCACCATGTTTCACAGTAGGGATGGTGTTATTTGGGTGATGTGATGTGTTGGGTTTGCGCCAGACATAGCATTTTCTTTGATGGGAAAAAAGTTCAATTTTAGTCTCATCAGACCAGAGCACCTTCCTCCATACATTTTTGAAGTCTCCCAAATGCCTTTTCGCAAACTCGAAATGTGCTATTTTGTTTTTTGGTGAAAGTAATGTCTTTCTTCTGGCCGCTCTGTCATAAAGCCCAACTCTATGGAGCGTACGGCTTATTGTCATCCTATGTACAGATACTCCAGTCTCTGCTGTGGAACTCTTCAGCTCCTCCAGGGTTACCTTAGGTCTCTGTGCCGCCTCTCTGATTAATGCCCCCCTTGCCCGCTCCGTGAGTGTTGGTGTGTGGCCGTCTCTTGGCAGCTTTGCTGTTGTGCCATGTTCTTTCCATTTGGTTATGATAGATGTGATGGAGCTCCTAGGGATCATCAAAGATTTGGATATTTTTTCATAACCCAACCATGACTTGTACTTCTCAACAACATTGTCCCTTACTTGTTTGGAGAGTTCCTTGGTCTTCATGGCAGTGTTTGGTTAGTGGTGCCTCTTGCTTAGGTGTTGCAGCCTCTGGGGCCTTTCAAAAAGGTATGTATATGTAATGACAGGTCATGTGACACTTAGATTGCACACAGGTGGACATCATTTCACTAATTATGTGACTTCTGAAGGGAATTAGTTGCATCCAAGCTTTTTATGGGCTCCATAACAAAGGGGGTGAATACATACCCACATGCCAATTATCAGTTTGTTTATTTCTGAAAAATATTTTTATGTATATTTTTTTCTAATTTTACTTCCCCAACTTAGACTATTGTGCTCTGATCCATCACATATAATTCAGATTAAAAAAAACATTGAACTAAAGGCTATAATGTAACAAAATAGGTAAAAAGCCAAGGGGGTGAATACTTTTGCAAGGCACCATATACAGTATGCCTCTGTCCCGAAGCAAATCAATTTTCTGATGGTTTCCTGCATACTCCCCTCTTTGTGTAGCTACTTTACAGAGGAATGGACAGAGTAGTACATGCACTCTGCTTCTTTATAAGGAAAAGGGGCTTGAAACTGAACTACTGAAGCCGTCTGCTGCAACAATAAGCAGAAATCAGAGATTATTGTAGAAGGTTAGAGTAGAACCCAGATAGCAAGCAATTGTGCTGCAAGTTTGAAAATGGCTAAGCTTTTGCTAGCCTTACCGGGCTTCACAGGTTTGTTGCACAATTGCAGCAAGTGCATAACTCCAGATCAGTATTCTTTACAAACATTCTGCAAGTCTGCTGCAAGTTTAGTATCAGTTATATTGTGCAATAGTCATCCCACCACAGGGGGTCACCATGGCTGAATTTTCATGCTGTGGACTTGCACAGCTCTTGCTGTAGACTCACCAATGCAACTTTGCTCTTGCTGGAGACTTGCCACGCAATTTTGCTACAAATTGGAAAAGTGTCAACTAGAATGTGTGCTTCAAGTGCTCTGGAAGTGTACAACTTACCAAAAAAAAAAAAAATGTGCAGCAAGTTAACAGACTTACAATTCAACAATGTCACACATTTGTGGCAAGTTATCCTTGCTAGCTGGGAAGCTTCCTTATAAGAAACTGGCTTCCAAGCTGAACTACTGAAGCTGTTTTCTGCAACAGTAACCAGAAAGCAGAGGTTATTTTAAGTTGGAGTAGAAGGACTATTCTTCCTTTGTAGAAAATTGGCTTCCAAGCTAAACAACTGAAGCTGTCTGCTGCAACAATAACCAGAAAGCAGAGGTTATTGAAGAAGGTTTGAGTAAAGGCACCATGCTTCCTTATAGAAAACTGGCCACCAATCTGAACCACTGAAGCTTTCTGCTGCAACAATAACCAGAAAGCAAAGGCTACTCTAGATTCCCTAGAAGGTTAGAGTCAAAGACCAGACCACTTTTTGCGATTCAGCACTGCGTCGCTTTAACTGACAATTGCGCGGTCGTGCGCTGTGGCTCCCAAACAAAATTGACGTCCTTTTTTTCCCACAAATAGAGCTTTCTTTTGGTGGTATTTGATCACCTCTGTGGTTTTTATTTTTTGCACTATAAACAAAAAATAGAGCGACAATTTTGAAAAAAACGCATTATTTTTTACTTTTTGTTATAATAAATATCCCCCAAAAATATATAAAAAAAATTTTTTTTCCTCAGTTTAGGCCGATACGTATTCTTCTACATATTTTTGGTAAAAAAAATCGCAATAAGCGATTATTGATTGGTTTGTGCAAAAGTTATAGTGTTTACAAAATAGGGGATAGTTTTATGGCATTTTTATTAATATTTTTTTTTTTACTAGTAATGGCGGCGATCAGCGATTTTTATTGTGACTGCGACATTATGGCGGACACATCGGACATTTTTCACACATTTTTGGGACCACTGTAATTTATACCACAATCAGTGCTATATAAATGCAGTGATTCCTGTGTAAATGACACTGGCAGTGAAGGGGTTAACCAGTGGGTGGCAGTGTAGGGGTTAAGTGTTCCTAGGGGTGTGTTACTAACTGTTGGGGGCTGGGCTTTCATTTAGTGAACACTGATCTCTGCTCCAATCACATGGAGCAGAGATCAGCGTCACTAGTTGCTAGGCAGAATGGAGAAATTCTGTTTACAACGGCATTTCTTCATTCGGCTGCCCCGTGAGAAAATCGCAGGTATGCCCGCGGGACCCGCGACCGGACTCACGGGGGTCCCGACCAGCACAGGAGTGCGCCACCGGCGGCGCGCTCCTGATGGCAGGTACGCCCATTTGCCTGCCCGTGCCATTCTGCCGACGTACATCGGCGTGCGCTGGTCAGGAACTGGTTAAAGTAACATTAAACTCTGATTTAAACACAACGTAGAAAAAATGCTATTTCTATTTTACAAATGTGCTTTCTATTGTTTCCAGCCTCCACCAAATCTCAAGATTCATAAAAAAAAGTGTGTGCGTTCCCCCAAAAATCCATGAGGCCCGGCAGGTCAGGAGCAAGTGCACCCCCCCTCCCCTCCTGAACCATACAAGGCCACATGCCCTCAACATTGGGAGGGTGGGTGCTTTGGGGCAGGAGGGGAGGCTCTGCATGCACCAGGTGGTGACGCCAGAAGGGGGCAGTGCCACTTGGTTGACTTAGCCAGGTAGTTCGGCACCTTACCTATATAAGAACTGTAAAATGGAGGAGCCTGCAGTAAGCAGAAGGCCCCCATGTCAGAGAGAGCGTCTTTTTTTGGGTTGCAGCAGATGGCGTGATTGACGATGGACGCTGATTTTTTATTTTTTATTACAGGATTTGTCAAAAACTGTCTCTGTGTTTTTATTACTTTATGACCCTTTTTTGGTGAATGGGTAGGGGGTACTATTTACCCGATACTCATCTACATGGGCTGGGTGGGATCTGGGGGGCCCCATTGTTAAAGAGGGCTTCCAGATTCCGATAAGCTCCTCATCCGCAGACCCCCACAACCACCAGCCATGGTTGTGGGGATGAGGCCCTTGTCCCGACATGGGGACAAGGTGTTTTGGGGGTGGGGGGGCAGAATCCCCCCTGCCTCAAAGCACCCCCCCCCCCCATGTTGAGGGTGTGTGGCCTGGTATTGACCGGGGAGAGCCTACAATGTTTGTTTGTTTTTTTACATTTTTATTGCCGGAGAATGCCGGCATTCTTTTCTTTAAATTTATCTGTCAGTGGGGAAGCCAGCTAACAGATGGTGAGTCATTGTTGTTAAGGATGCGAGCGGCCAGCAAGTCTTCACACAGAATAAGAATCGATTGATCATTTTTCGATAGCTCTAAATTCAAAAAATTTGGAAAATGAATAAACAAAATTAATTTTAACCGATTTCAACAAAATTTGTTATTATTCCTATTTCATTACATCTGACTCTCCGAATAACCAAAAATGTGTCTGAATTTGTATTCGGACCGAAATGAACTGCACATGTCTATTGTCTGCTGCAACAATGACCAGAAAGAAGAGGTTATTGAAGAAGGTTATAGTAGAAGCACCCTTCTTCCTTAATGGACAGATGACCTCCAAGCTGAACTACTGAAGCTGTCTGTTGCGCCAATAACAATAAAGCAGAAGAAAACAATACCACAAATAGAAGAAGCATAGTCAGTAAACAAGCCAAAGGTCAGTAACAAGTGGTTGCAGGTTGGGATCAAGCAGTAGTATAGTCAGCAAACACGCCAAAGGTCAGAGGTCAGTAACAAGTGGTTGGTGGTTGGGATCAAGCAGAAGCATAGTCGGTAAAAAAGCCAAAGGTCAGTAACAAGTGGTTGCAAGTTGGGATCAAGCAGAAGCATAGTCAGTAAACAAGCCAAAGGTCAGTAACAAGTGATTGCAGGTTGGGATCAAGCAGATGCAAAGTCAAGGAGCAAGCCAAAGGTCGGTAACAAGTTGTAGGGGAGATACGGACAGCAGCAGGAGTGACAAGAGCAAGATATTGGCTGGAGACAGCACCATAATCTGGCAAACAGGAAGTGGGGAGACACAGCTTGAATCAGGAAGTTCATGGGGTGGGAGCAGACAGTTTAAGGAAAATCAAAGTTCAAGGCAAGATCATGTGAGGAATTGTCCAGGGAGCTGTCCAGCATCCTAGGTGGCTCAGCAAGAAGAGACAACGCCAGACACAGCAGAGGTTGTAGGTTCAGACTTGGGTCCTGCCAGCCAGAAAGGGGTTGTTTTCCATTTAAAGAGAATATACAGTGTTTTGGGATGGATTTTGTTTATTATGTTTAGGTATAAAAGAAAATTACAAATTGTTACAAGTTCATCATTCAGTCAGGTAAATCTGAGATTTTGCACATGAGTATTTAACATTTTGTTTTTACCAGTCACTGGGCTCACGCTTTGCCAAGGTTGAATTTATCTGCAAAAACAGCTCAAGCTGAAATTCACGTGACTCTACCCCCTCCCTGCCAGTTCACCTCTGTAAACTACACAACACTTTCCCTTCTATTTTATGGAGAGAAAGGGAAGTATGTAGTTCTAACACTCTTCCTGCCCATAGGGTGACAATAGGGTGACAATGAGAAAAAAGGGGGCATAGAAGAAATGGGGGCACCGGACCATTCGTTTCAGAAGGTACTTTGATACATACAGTTGCCAACATCACATTACTTCATCATTTTATACCCAAACAACATAGGGGGGGGGGGGGTGCTTTTAAATCAGTATACCAAGCCAGAACTGTGTATCCATAGTTCATAGACAATACTGTGAACAGTGCACCCATTTTGATCTAGAACAGTGGTCTCCAAACTGTGGCCTTGTCATTGCTGGCTTAACCCTTCCTCCTCTGGGTTGGCCGCTCAGCTGTCGGCTAATTGCCAGCTCTCTTCTCTCTCCACTGTTACCAGCTGTTTCCGATGATGCTTGTCTGGCCAGCCTATTTAAAGTCTCCAGCTCATTTCTCCATTGCCTTCATGTTTGGTCACATCACTAGGAACCATCTCCTGCTGTTGTTTCAAGACTGGCTTGCTGACATCCCTCCTGGCTTCTATCCTGCTTGCAGTTGCTCACCTTGGATCCCTGACGTCTGGACTGGCTGATTACCCGATCTGGTTTATGAACTTTGGACTGGCTGACTACCCGATCTGGCTACTGGACTCTGGCTTGCTTGACTACACTTTTTCCTATTTACCTTTTATTTTTATTAATAAACAAGTGTGATTTGATTGTACTTCTGTCTCTGTCTGTTTCATGGTTTCTGACAGTAGGCGAAGGCCATGAATTCAGAAGATACAGTCAATCCACTTGTTGGTAATATTTTTTCCAGATTGGATGAGCAAGATCACCGCATGGATCAGTTTGCCTTGGCGTTACAAACGCTCACCTGGAATCCCCCACGGTGGCTGCTCCGGTACAACCTGAGTCGCAGGTCGTCCCTGCTGTTGCGCCAGTCTCTGTGCAGGCACCCGCCTCGAGTATTACCTCTATAAGAGGTATGTCTGGTTCTGCTCTGCTTCCCCAGCGATTTGGGGGTGATCCAGTTCAATGCAGAGGGTTTCTCAATCAGGTTGAGATATACTTCGAGATGCTGCCCCAGGCGTTTCCTACGGACAGAAGCAAAGTAGGTTTCGTGATATCTTTGCTTTCTGAGAGAACCTTGGCCTGGGCTAACCCTCTATGGGAGACGCAAAAACCTGATGTCTTGAGTTACCCTCAGTTTGTGGCCTCCTTTTAAAAGGGTTTTTGATGTCCCCACACGCTCCACTTCTGCTGCCAAGTGCCTTATGTCCATCAAACAGAGTACGAGAACTGTTGCCGACTACGCCATTGAATTCCATACTCTGGCAGCAGAGGTTGCTTGGAACAATGAGGCCCTCGTGGCTGCTTTTTCTAATGGTCTCTCGGATTCCATCAAGGATGAGATAGAAGCCCGAGATATACCCACTGAGCTGGAGAGCTTGATCTCGTTTGCCATCCTCATTGACTCCAGACTCAGAGAAAGACTTTCTCTTAAGGAGTGCTTGCGGAAGCCTCCTGTACATTTGCCTCTGAGCTTTGTTGTCCCACCCATGCCTTCCTCACCTCCCATGCCTCCTGGTACCGAGTTGGTCAGTGAAGATGAACCCATGCACCTGGGTTTCATGCGTCTCTCTGCGGATGAGAGAGCCTTTAGGAGGAGGGAGAGATTGTGCCTTTATTGTGGCCAGGCAGGTCACTTTTTAAAGTCTTGTCCTACCCGTCCAGGGAACGCCCGAACCCTGAGGTCCTGTCATGGACAGACCTTAGGTGGCGTTATTTCGTCCCCAGTTATCCAGAAGGATAAGCCCCTGGTTTCAGTCACCCTTTCTTGGGCTGAGTCGTCCATCGAGATACAGGCTCTAATCGACTCTGGGGCTGCAGGCCTGTTCATTGATGCTGCTTTTGTTTCGCAGCACTCGATTCCGCTGCAGCTGCGTGACACTCCACTTGCCATTGAGGCTCTTGACGGGAGACCTTTACAGCCTGCCCACGTGACTCATGAGACGGTTCTATTGTCCATGGCCGTAGGGGCTCTTCACCATGAGATAATCCAATTCCAATTTATTTCCTCTGAGATTTGTTGCAGTTGTGTGTGTGGTGGTTTATCTCGATGATATCTTCATATTTTCCAAGTCCCTGGAGAGCCACCACACAGATGTCTGTCGTGTACTTCATAAACTAAGAGAGAACAATCTCTATTGTAAACTGGAGAAGTGCGAGTTCCATCGTGAACAGGTTACATTCCTGGGCTTTGTCATTTCCATTGCTGGTTTTTCGATGGACCCAGAGAAACTTTCGGCAGTCCTACAATGGCCTCGACCCGTGGGTTTACGTCCTCTGTAGCGTTTCCTGGGCTTTGCCAATTACTATCGGAAGTTTATTCGTAACTTCTCGTCTCTGGTCAAGCCTCTGACTGATATGACCAGAAAGGACGGTAACCCACAGAGTTGGTCTCCGGAGTTCATTAAGGCCTTTGAGACTCTCAAGGCTGCCTTTGTTTCTGCTCCTGTGTTGGCACATCCTGATCCTACGTTGCCTTTTATCCTAGAAGTTGATGCTTCTGAGACTGGAGTTGGTGCCCTTCTGTCTCAGCGTCCTAACTCTGAGAGCGCTATGCATCCGTGTGGCTACTTTTCCAAGAAATTGTCACCTGCTGAGTGCAATTATGAGATTGGTGACAGAGAGCTGTTGGCGATCATTTTAGCCCTGAAAGAATGGAGACAACTCCTTGAAGGTACCACTGTGCCCGTTCTTATTCTTACTGACCATAAGAATCTTACATTCTTGTCTGAGGCTAAGCGACTCTCTCCCAGAAGGGCGCAATGGGCTCTTTTCTTGTCGCGCTTTAATTACATTGTCTCATTCTTACCCGGTACTAAGAATGTAAGGGCTGATGCCTTGTCATGACAATTTTCCTCCACTTCCAAGTCGGAGTCGGTTCCGGTTCCTATGATTCCTCCTGATCGTATCTTAGCTATGGTTCGCACCAGTCTTACTTCTCCTTTGGGTGACAAAATTCTTGCTGCTCAGGTCCATGCTCCTCCTGATAAACCTTGTGACCGCTGCTTTGTCCCAGAGAGTCTCCGTACTGCAGTGCTCCAGACTTATCATTCTCCCAAGGCAGCTGGCCATCCTGGGAAGAATTAACTCATTCGGGCCATCTCCCAACAATTCTGGTGACCTAGTCTACGGGCTGATGTTACTGCCTTCGTAGTTGCTAGTCCCGTGTGTGCTCAGAGTAAGACTCCACGACACCTTCCAGTGGGCCTCCTACAACCCATACCCAATGGAGAAAGGCCCTGGACTCACCTGTCAATGGATTTCATTGTGGAGTTGCCCATCTCCCAAGGCAACACTGTTATCCTTATGGTGGTTGACCGGTTCTCAAAGATGTGTCATTGTATTCCACTTCAGAAGTTGCCTACCTCTAAGGAACTGGCCTCCATTTTTGCTCAGGGGATCTTTCGCTTACATGGGCTACCCAAGGTGATTGTCTCGGACAGGGGCAGTCAGTTTGTCTCCCGGTTCTGGCGAAACTTTTGTGCACAGTTGGGAATCCAGCTTGCGTTCTTTTCTGCGTATCACCCGCAGTCTAATGGGGCTGCAGAATGAGACAATCAGTCCTTGGAGCAATTCCTACGTTGTTATATTTCTGACCATCATAACAACTGGTCAGACCTATTACCTTGGGCAGAGTTTGCTCACAACAGTGCCTTGAGTTCTGCCTCCCGATTGTCTCCATTTATGGCGAATTATGGTTTCCAACCTTCCATGTTGCCTGACTCGTTGGTTCCGCAGAGTATTCCTGCATTAGAGGAGCATCTCCGTGGTCTTCGTTCCACTTGGGTACAAGTCCAGGTGGCTTTGCGTCATGCTAATGATAGGTACAGACTCCATGCTGACCGCAGACGCCTGCCAGCGCCTTCCTACCAGGTTGGGGACAGGGTCTGGCTATCATCTCGCAACCTCCGGCTTCGTGTTCCCTCACTGAAGTTTGCACCTCGGTTTATTGGGCCGTTCCGTATCCTTCGCAGGATTAACCCAGTAGCTTACGCGTTGGAACTTCCTCCTAGTATGCGCATCTCAAATGTGTTTAATGTCTCCTTATTGAAACCGTTGGTCTGTAACCGATTTACCACCTCAGTGCCATGTCCTCACCCTATTCAGGTTGAGAACCATGAGGAGTATGAGGTATGATCCATTGTTGACTCCCGTAGGTTCCGTGGGCGCATACAGTACCTGGTGCATTGGAAGGGGTACGGTCCGGAGGAACGCTCCTGGGTTTCATCCTCGGACTTACATGCCCCTGTCCTCCTCCATGAGTTCCATAGACGGTTTCCCCTCAAGCCCGGTGGCCCTCCGAGGGAGAGGGGTCATTGAGGGGGGGTACTGTCAGGGCTGGCTTAGCCCTTCCTCCTCTGGGCTGGCCGCTCAGCTGTCGGCTAATTGACAGCTCTCTTCTCTCTCCACTGTTACCAGCTGTTTCCGATGATGCTCATATGGCCAGCCTATTTAAAGTCTCCAGCTCATTTCTCCATTGCCTTCACGTTTGGTCACATCACTAGGAACCATCTCCTTCTGTTTCAAGACTGGCTTGCTGACATCCCACCTGACTTCCATCCTGCTTGCAGTTGCTCACCTTGGATCCCTGACCTCTGGACTGGCTGATTACCCGATCTGGTTTATGAACTTTGGACTGGCTAACTACCCGATCTGGCTACTGGACTCTGGCTTGCTTGACTACGCTTTTTCCTATTTACCTTTTTATTTTTATTAATAAACAAGTGTGATTTGATTGTACTTCTGTCTCTGTCTGTTTCATGGTTCCTGACAGGCCTGGGGGCCAGTTGTGGCCCTTCGCTTGCATTTATCTGGTCCTTGGGGCACCATTTCATCCACTGACACCAATGAAGGTGCACAATTCCTCCCAACGACACTAACAATGGGGCCTAATGACATCATTGATGTGGCACACAGTTCCTTCCAATGACAACAACAATGGAGCCCAATGACACCATTGATGGGGCACATTTCCTCTTTGACACCAATGTGAGGGCATTGTTTACTCCCACTAATACTGGGGCATTTTCTACTCCCGATGATCCCAGCTATGCCACCATGAAGTCTGAAGGACAATAAACTGGCCCTTTGTTTAGAAAGTTTGGAGAACCCTGATCTAGAATAAGAAGAAGGGACGGAGGGGTATAGGAGGTGGGAGAGAGAACGCCAAAAAAACAAAACAAAAAACTTTCAGTACTATGTCTACAATTGTAAGTAGTATTAGCATAAAGAATCTGAGGGTCTATAAAATGTACGTCTCATCCCTGGGTGGGGGGGGGGGGGGTTTGATCGATTGACCAACTGAATGGGGGGGGTGGTTTGTTTGCTGCCCTCTCCAAAAAAGATGGAGCACCAGCCTCCACTGGCAAATAGACTGTGCACTTTGCAGTTGCTCTAGAGCTTAGTAAATGAGGTGAAGCTTTACTGTGCAAAGAGTACCCAATCACATGCAAGGAATTTTTTTTTAAAAACAGCACTTTTCCTAGCGCATGATTGGATGATGGAAGTCAGCAGAGCTTCTGCTTATTTACTAAGCTCTGGAGCAAGTGGACTTACAGCGTGCAACTGCACTTTGCAAAGTGCACAGCCTTTCAGTTTTGCAGAAACACACTACAGTCCCTATAACCCGGTTTCCTATGGATGTAGTTTACATCTGTGCATTTTATAGAAAAGGCTGGGGACTTTTTTCTGGTTTTTGGTTCCATAGGCTGCAATGGATGAAAAACGCAAATTGCCACCCGGAATATGCAAACTGCTACCTGCGTGAATCTCAGGCCTTAGATACAGAGAGTGAATGTAGTCTCCCCAGGACAGAAAGCGTCTTATGCCCTGTACACACGGTCGTAAATTTCCGATGGAAAAAGTCCGATCAGATTATTTTGTCGGAAAATCCGATCGTGTGGGGGCTCTACCTGACTTTTTCTGTCAGATTTTCCGACGCACAAAGTTTGAGAGCTGGATCTAAAATTTTACAACAACAAAATCCAATCGCATAAATTCCGATCGTGTCTAGACAATTCCGACGGACAAAATGCCACGCATGCTCGGAATAAATTAAGAGACGAAAGCTATAGGTTACTGGCCCGTTTATAGTCCCAACATACGTGTTGCACGTCACCTCGTTCAGAACGATCAGATTTTCCGACAACTTTGTGCGACCGTGTGTATGCAACACACGTTTCGGACAAAATCCGTCTGAAAAAATCTGACGGATTTTGTGGTCGGAATGTCCGACCGTGTGTACAGGGCATATGGCTTGATTCACACCTAATGCATTTTTAGTGCTTTAAGCATTTTGCGGATTTGCGCTACAGCCCATCTAACACAGTTTCCTATGGAACACGTTCTGCAGAGCAAATTTACAAACTGCACTAAAAATGCATAGTTATGAATCAAGCCTTATAGATCCCTTTCACGCTGGGGGCGGTGCCGGCCGCCCTGCCCATTCATTTCAATGGGCAGGGGTGGTTCAGGAGTGCTGTACACACCCCTCCCGCACCGCCCCAAACATGCTGCTTGCAGGACGTTTTTTCCCGTCCCGCCAGCGCACTGCCCCGGTGTGAAAGCACTCGGGCTCTCACACTGGCGAGGCTTGAGAGGTGCTTTACAGGCTCTATTTTTAGTGCTAAAATGCCTAAAAAGCACCCCAGTGTGAAAGGGGTCTTATTGGCAGAATTGTCATGTTTAAATAAAGGAAGGAAAGCCTGAAAAAAAGTAAAACAACTGCAGCCACCACATCTAAGGACTGCTAAGCTGCAATACAGTATATTACATTTTTTGTTTGTGGTATAGATGTAGTTTATTTGAATTCGGGTTATTGTGGGGTTTTTTTTTGCATGTAAACCTAGAATAGTCCTCAGTTGCAGTAAACAGGGAAATATATAGGTCAGAGCAATACTACATTACAGCAGGTGAAATGGGGAAATGAGAGCTGACACACAGATGAACAGTTACTGTTAGGAGGAGAGGAAGCATTTCATCTTCCCTTCAGCAAGCCATCAACCTTGTCAATCTGTGTTCTGTAGCCCGTCAGAGAGCTGCCCGGGGAACCACGCTAATGGGCCTGGCAGCTGTTGGCCGGGGATCAATAATTCTGATAAATGAAGCATGTGCTGGCCAATGCAAAGTGCTGGCCAATGCCAAGTGCTGGTCAATGCCAAGTGCTGGCCAATGCCAAGTGCTGGTCAATGCCAAGTGCTGGTCAATGCCAAGTGCTGGCCATACCACCACAGTATAGTTTATCCTGCAAAAGACACAAGGGGAGAGGCGCCTCTGGGTGTAGATTTACAATTTATATAAACAGGCAACTCTCATTTGTAGAGTCATCAGTATAAGCATTATGGTTTTAAAATTCCCAACATGGGGGTAGTCATCAGGTTCGCCAGTCCGTTCGTGCTTGCTGCGGCGCTCAGTGCTCGATACAGACACCGACAGAATTGTACTAAGGTTTGCAGGGGGGTGTGCCCCCCAAATATCTTGTTTATTGTATGGATTCTGACCAAATCCTTTTGGGTGGAGCACCCCACTCCCTCAGTAAGTACCTCTCACTAGTGACCACCTGTGTCATAGTGGAGACCTCATGTTCTCCCATATAGAGGAGTATAGCTCCCATGGTTCAGCGAAGCAGGATCTCCCGATCTATGGATAGTGTAGGACCCAATCATGGGGTACTTTGTTGCAGTAAGTGGGCTTAAGCACCATATAGCAATATGGTGTGACTAAATCCCCATATTTTTTGTTAATGTTTTTTGAAAATATCTAGGTGTTTTTAAAAAGCGTAGTGCCCCCCAAATATCTTGTTTAGAATTGTGCTAAGGACTCTGACTATGTTGAACTTAGTGACAACTTAAAAAGAACATTTCTTGACAAGCAGTACGCTGAAAGTCTGGTAGAGGAAGCTTGTGAACTGTACCTTCATGGAAAACCCCCAAAAACCAGCCAAACCTTGAAGGATTGCTCCACCAGGTTTGTAACAACTTTCCATCCAAAACACAAAAAGATGGAAAGAATACAGTCGAATCATTGGGATCCACACTTGAAAACAATACTTCCTGCTCATCCCAGAGTCACATATCGTAGGGCCCCAATCTGAAAAACAAAATCGCCCCAAGTAAACTCAAACCCATCACAGTCTCATCATCTGCACCCATATGGGTACCCATAGTAGGCATGTATCAATGCCGAAAAGCCTTATGCAAGACTTGCCAAATTTCTCAAGCATGGGCAAAAATTATACACTGCAAAAGGCAAAACCTACATGCTAAAAGAATGTTATAACTGCTCATTGGATTATGTTGTCTTCGGCCTTAGTTGTCCATGTGGCCTGATCTACGTAGGCCGAACAATTCAAGCACTGAGACAAAGGTTCGGTGAACATAGAAGGTTCATTGAGGGAGGCACAGACCCTCATAGTGTCTCAAGACACTTTTCAGTGGTTCACCAAAAATCTACTGTAGAACACAAAGTATGCAGGGCCGGTGCTACCATTAGGCAAACTAGGCACTGCTGCCTAGGGCGCCCGGCCCCTGGTGTTCCTACTCTCTTCAGCAAGCATCAGCAGGCAGAGGACTGTGTCTGTCCCGACTCCCAAATGAATGGAAGCATTTGATGGGCGCTTCATTAAAAAGGTAGGGTATACATGGGCAGGACAAAAGGGGTGGAGTCAGGGGGTGGAGCCAAGGGGGCTGCAAAATGAGGTTTTGCCTAGGGTGTCAAAAAAACCTTGCACCAGCCCTGAAAGTATGGTTTATTGAACAGATTCCCAGATCTCTCTCTGCAGCTGAAAGATTTAAAAAAACTTGGTGCCAGAGAGACCTACTAGATTTATAGTTTCGATGTCCTTTCACCAGGAGGTATCAATGAGGGTATTGAATTAGCTACTATCCTTTAATATGATTACCACACCAAAATGAATTAAGATTTAGATTTGAATATATGTTTGTTTCCATACTGTGGCTAATTATGTATATCTATACTCCATAGGTTGGTCCTCCTCTCTCTATTTTTCTCATTTGGGGGTGGTGGGCACCTGTAAGTATGGCTATATACAGTATATCTTTGTCAATTTTCTGACATAAGTATGTGATATGTTTCCCATATGTTATCCTTTGATATGTCATTCAGGTTCCGCCTTCCAAACCCAGGATAGAGACCTGTATATGTTAACAGTACTATATGTGCAGTATGTTATCCCTTCATCAAACACCTCCCCCCCCCTTTTTTTTTTTTTTTACTGGACCCATACGGTTAGATTAGTTCCATACATGAACCAATAGCGTTCTAATTAATTAATTTCCAATAATATCATAAATTGTTCTTTTAACAATTTGTAGATTGTAATTTAACAACTATCAGCCCTTATTAACCGTTTCCAAATTAGATCACATATTATATGCGTGTATGTATACACATATGTATGTGCACCCGCTCACACCGATAACCTATTCATTTATTATCATCCCACACCACTTGGTTCCCAAGCATGAATTTTTAGATATACTAATTAACTGTCCCAATATATCCTTTCCCTGATTATTATGTTACCCATGTGTGCCCCATTCTTATTGGTTGGCCAACTAACGAACAGTCGTGTACACATCAACTGCGTACTTATTTCTGATCACCGATTGTCCGATCAACCGATGAATTTTCGATTGATTGATCTTTCGAACGATTGTCTTCTTTAGCCAACCGATCTTCTAGATCTAGATCTGCTATATCGATTTATCCTTGTAAGTAATGAATTGACTCTTTAGCTCCCTCTTCAGTCGTTCGATTGATCTATTTGATTGATTTTTCAACAATTAATTGGTCATTTTATATGTTGGTATCTTTGCATATTTATTTCACCCCTCAATCAGATGGCTATCATGATGTGCCTTTTTGCAATTTTAAAGCGGAGCTCCTCCCTAGATGTTTTGTTCAATCAAATGCCATGAATGTATTTAGTTACAAACGGATATATATATATATATTTTTCTTCTGTACCTTTGTTTTTGCAATGTCCTTCTCTGCTCCCTGTCTCTCTTATCTGCGGATATAGGCGGGTCAGCTGCGGCTATTACACAATTTCCTTTTTACCTGCAATGTCTCCTGAGAGCTCCTGTCTTTATTCCCAGGAGTCATTGCGGAGGCCTGCCGCAAGTTCTCGTGGGATTTCGATAGAGCCGAGCCGTCCGTCGTGATGGCAACCTGAGCTGTTGACGGCGCTCCGATTTAAGGTTACTGCACATGCGCGAGATCGGGGATACAATGGGTGGTGCATGCTGGTCGATCAGCGGCACGGTATCCTGGAAGAGGATGCCTGTAGGCTTCACATGCCCACAGGCAAGATGAGAACCGTCTGTCTGAAGTTTTAAAAGTTGATTTTTTTTTAAAGAGAAAACGGACATCTTAAAGCAAGAAAAACGGAACAGGTGAGTTAGATATTTAAATCACAGAATCTTTGTCATTGTCCCAAAAAACAAACAAAAAAAAGGTTGTAGGCAGTGGAACCCTGCTTTAATATTGTTTTGTTTTTTTTCTGTATACATATTTATCTGTGAATTCAACTATTTTTCTTTTTAACATTGCCTCTTCCTATTTTGGCATTGCATAATTATTGCTGTTATCACCCATAGTCTAACTTGGCCACGTATGTATGTATATCTATCATGCCCCCACTAATGGTTACTATCTCATCATGCCATTGCACAAGTGCCATTTTGCTGCTGTGTAGGTTACACAATGTTCGGCCTATCACAGTGTCATGGTTATGTAGTAATCTTTGTCCACTTACCATCTCCTCCATGTGTTCACATTTAAAGGCCAGCCAGTCTCACCTGACTGCTTATATAATCTTCCCTCCGCATAGCTCCACCTCAGCCTCTAATTAGGAACACTATATTAACCTGGGTATTGCCAGCCAACCTCGCTGATCAACCATTGTGTGTTTAGCTTTCGTGTGCTACTTGCCGAGTCTCCTACGTTTAATTCCAGCTACTGATCTTGGCCTGTTTTTGACTATCCTTGTCTGCTTGTGACCCTGAACCTTTGGCGTGTTCTATTTTATCCTTGTCTGATAGTCGCCCTGACCTTTGGCGTGTTCCATGTTTATCCTTGTCTGCTAGTCGCCGCAACCTTTGGCGTGTTCCATATTTATCCTTGTCTGCTAGTCGCCGCAACCTTTGGCATGTTCCATATTTATCCTTGTCTGCTAGTCGCCCCAACCTTTGGCGTGTTCCATGTTTATCCTTGTCTGCTAGTCGCCCTGACCTTTGGCGTGTTCTAAGTTTAGTTCTTTGGTTCTATTTTATCCTTGTCTGCTAGTCGCCCCGACCTTTGGCATTTTCCATGTTTATCCTTGTCTGCTAGTTGCCCCGACCTTTGGCGTGTTCTATGGTTATCCTTGTCTGCTAGTTGTCCCGACCTTTGGCGTGTTACATAGTTAGTAAGATTGAATAAAGACACCAGTCCATCCAGTTCAACCTGAGTGAGTGTAAACAATTGTCCCTATCCCTGTACATTGCACACTCAAATCAGTCCCTACCCTCAGGGAGCCCACAATCCAAGGTCCCCATTCATATACTAGGGCCAATTTTGGACAGAAACCAATTAGCCTACCTGCATGTCTTTGGAGTGTGGAAGGAAACTGGAGTACCCAGAGGAAACCCACACAGGCACAGGGAGAACATGCAAACTCCAGGCAGGTAGTGTTGTGGTTGGGATTCGAACCAGCGACCCTTTTTACTGCTAGGTGAGAGTGCTGCACACTACACCACTGTGCTGCCTGTGTTCTATATTTATCCTTATCTGCTAGTCGCCCCGACCTTGGCGTATCCCTTTATTATCCTTGTTGTCCCAGCCTGCTGCTTCCTTCCTCTTTCTCCTGTAGTCTACCATGAGCGTGAGCTGGGAGACCCTGGGGGCCGCGACCTGGAGCCAGACTGCAGTGCAGTCCATCCTCACCTCTAGAGGCTCTGGTGAACACCTGCTGGCTCTTAGACTCCGCGCCCTGGGGAATCTTATGCTCTAGCTCCCAGTGGGATCTGTGTTGGTGCTCCAGTAGACCTGCTTCCTGGACTTCTCAGAGTTCAATCCGCAGCAGTCAGTCCTAGGGTCCACTACCTTAGCGGTGCACTCCTGACTCCTACGGAGTGCATCTGCCACCTGGACTCAGGTGACCTGACACACAGTGCTTTCTCCGCTCTGGCCACTCCCCCACCCTACCCCCCCTCCCCCGGTACACCTTATATTGTAAGCCTTCAAATCCCATCTGTCAGCTTGAAGGAGTGCGGCTGCCACATCACTCGCAGCCTGTACGCTCAAGAAACGCGTCGCCTACCAGTGACGTCAATCCCTCCTCACCCGCTCAACGACCTGCGCTCCAAGCCTGGTTCTGAGTCAATCTCCACTGCGGCCGGCTTCAGCAACCTAGCAGTGTCTGTATCGAGCACCGAGCTCCCCAGCAAGCAGGAACGGACTGGTGAACCTGATGACTACCCCCATGTTGGGAATTTTAAAACCATAATGCTTAGACCCCTTTCACACTGGAGGCGTCTTTCAAGTGCTACAGCGCTAAAAATACCGCCTGCATAGCACCTGAAAAAAGCGTCTCCAGTGACGACGCGTTGCGTCAATGCTCACATGACTTCATCAAAGAGCCCAAAAAAAAGCCAAAAATAGCGCCGCTTTACCGCTGACGCCCAGTGTGAAAGGGCTCTTACTGATGACTTCACAAATGAGAGTTGCCTGTGTATATATTCTACACCCAGAGGTGCCTCTCCCTTTGAGTCTTTTTTCAGATTATTGAAACATTCCACCCCCCCCACCCCAAGATGGCAGCCCTGAGTGTGGGACCCTTTATTACCATCCCCCCCCCCCCCCCCCGGTCCTTGGACTTTTTAACACATTATAAAGACTATGGCCTTTTTGTGACATTACCACTATTGTGCATAAATATATTTGCGTTTTAATGTATGTTTTATAATGCTGTGGGATATCGATTGTTCCAGTTCCCTGTGCCTCTACTTGTATACTAGCTTATCCTGAAGACTGCAAGAGAACGGATGCCAGCAGCATTCTCTGTTTGTTTTACGTGACGGTTAAAAAAAAACAAAAAGGTTTAATCCAGATTAGAGAACCAATTCAGAAACCATCTAGGGAGCGGGCAGCTGGGGAAGAGCCAAAGGGGCAGCCAAGGCTGGCTATGGGGAGCCCAGTAAAAGCCAGGAACTCTGTAGGATTCGGCTTCTCTTGCCCACGTTGTGCTGTGTAAGCCCATACACACATAACAAGCACCAGCATGCGCCCTAAATTGAACCTGTCAGATTTTTTTTTCCCTTTTAGTTTTAAAACCGTCATGGGATGTTAACCACTTGACTTCTGGAAGGTTTTACCCCCCTCCCTCCCTCCTTCGTGACCGGGCCCATTTTGTGCGATATGGCACTGCGCTACTTTAACCACTTGCCGACCAGATATACGTTGGCAAAGTGGCACGGGTGCGCAAAACGTCGTATGTCACTCCGTCATCGGCGGCTAGCAGGCCCTTGCTTGCGGACTTGATGTCCGCTGGTGGCCCACAATTGTGGCACAGAGAGGCAGAACAGGGAGATGCCTATGTAAACAAGGCATTTCCCTGTTCTGCCTAGCAACATGACAGGGATCTACTACTCCCAGTGATCGGAAGCGGTGATCTGTCATGTTCAAGTGAGCCCATCCCCTCACCGTTAGAACACACCCAGGGAACACACTTAGCCCCTTGATACGCCCCCTAGTGTTAACCCCTTCCCTGCCAGTGACATTTATGCCACGTACACACGACCGGACTTTCCGGCAGACTAGGTCTGACGGACTTTCGGTGGAGTTCCGACGGACTCCCAAGCGAACGGACTTGGCTACACGTGACCGGACTAAGTCCGTTCGAAAGTCCGCTCGTTTTGAACATGATGACGTAAAAAGGGACTAAACAAGGAAGTTCAATAGCCAGTAGCTTATAGCTTCCCTTGCGTCGTATTTGGTCCGTCGGACCAGAACACAGACGAACGGTTTTCCCAATTTTTAGTCTGTCAGAATTGAGTCCGTTGGATAGATTTGAAACATGTTTTATTACTAGGTCCATCTGATTTTTTTTTTTAAAAACGATCGGACTAGCCCACACACACGATCGGATTGTCCAACATTTATTATAGCAAAAAGTAAAAAATATTGCTTTTTTTTTCAAAATTGTCGCTCTTTTTTTGTTTATAGCTCAAAAAATAAAAACCGCAGAGGCGATCAAATACCACCAAAAGAAAGCTCTATTTGTGGGGAAAAAAATACGTCAATTTTGTTTGGGTACAATGTTGCACAAGCCCGCAATTGTCAGTTAAAGCAATACAGTGTCGTATCGCAAAAAAGGGCCTGGTCAAGAGGGGGGGGGGAATCCTTCCGGGGCTGAAATGGTTAACTGACAATTGCGCGGCCATGCGACGTTGTACCTAAATAAAATTGATGTCCTTTTTTTTTCTACCACAAATAGAGTTTTCTTTTGGTATTTGATTACCGTGTTTTTTATTTTGTGCGCTATAATCAAAAAGATACCGACAATTTAAAAAAAAAAAAAAAAAAAAGATTTTTTTTTACTTTACTTTCTGCTATAAAACATATGCAATAAAAAAAGTGAAAAAAAAATTCCAATATGTATTCTGCTAATTAGCGCAAAAGTAGCGTCTACAAATTATGGGATTGTTTTATTAAATTTTTTTCACATTTTGTTTTCTAGTAATGGCGGCGATCAGCGACTTATAGCATGACTGTGATATTGCAAAGAGACATTGTGACATTTTTTGGGGACCAGTGACACTGGTCAGTACTAAAAATATATACTGTCACTGTACTAAGGAGACTGGCTGGGAAGGGGCGATCAAAGGGTTAACTGTGTGCCTGGCCAGTATTTATGCGTACTGTGTGAGGTCCTTTAAATAGGGGAAAGAGATGGAATTTATTCTCTGCTTTGCAGGAAGACAGGATCAATGCCTTCCCTCCTGCCATGTTTACATAGACAGATCGCTGTTTTGCCTTTCTACCTAATGATCGGCGGGTATCGGGTACCATGCACCCGCCGATCAGCCAACGCTGTGTGTGTAAACATAGCAGAAGCAAGCCACTGGCAGCAGGCATGCGCGCCCCCCTACCCGGAAGTGTCAGATCACGTATATATATATATATATATATATATATATATATATACACATATGTACACATACAGTGGTGTGAAAAAGTGTTTGCCCCCTTCCTCATTTCCTGTTCCTTTGCATGTTTGTCACACTTAAGTGTTTCGGAACATCAAACCAATTTAAACAATAGTCAAGGACAACACAAGTAAACACAAAATGCAATTTGTAAATGAAGGTGTTTATTATTAAAGGTGAAAAAAAATCCAAACCATCATGGCCCTGTGTGAAAAAGTGATTGCCCCCTAAACCTAATAACTGGTTGGGCCACCCTTAGCAGCAACAACTGCAACCAAGCGTTTGCGATAACGTGCAATGAGGCTTTTACAGCGTCCTGGAGGAATTTTGGCCCACTCATCTTTGCAGAATTGTCCTAATTCAGTTACATTAGAGGGTTTTCGAGCATGAACGGCCTTTTTAAGGTCATACCACAACATCTCAATAGGATTCAGGTCAGGACTTTGGCTAGGCCACTCCAAAGTCTTCATTTTGTTTTTCTTCAGCCATTCGGTGGTGGACTTGCTGGTGTGTTTAGGATCATTGTCCTGCTGCAGAACCCAAGTTCGTTTCAGCTTGAGTACACGAACAGATGGTCGGACATTCTCCTTCAGGATCTCTTGGTAGACAGCAGAATTCATAGTTCCTTTTATCACGGCAAGTCTTCCAGGTCCTGAAGCAGCAAAACAGCCCCAGACCATCACACTACCACCACCATATTTTACTGTTGGTATAATGTTCTTTTTATGAAATGCAGTGTTCCTTCTACGCCAGATATACTTGGACACACACCTTCCAAAGAGTTCCACTTTTGTCTCATCGGTCCACAGAATGTTGTCCCAAAAGTCTTGGGGATCATCAAGATGTGTTGTGGAGAAATTGAGACGAGCTTTGATGTTCTTTTTGCTCAGCAGTGGTTTTCTCCTTGGAACTCTGCCATGCAGGCCATTTTTGCCCAGTCTTTTCCTGATGGTGGAGGCATGAACGCTGACCTTAACTGAGGCAAGTGAGGCCTGCAGTTCCTTGGACGTTGTTGTGGGGTCTTTTGTGACCTCTTAGATGAGTCGTCGCTGCGCTCTTGGGGTAATTTTGGGCGGCCGGCCACTCCTGGGAAGGTTCACCACTGTTCCATGTCTTCGCCATTTGTGGATAATGGCTCTCACTGTGGTTCGCTGGATTCCCAAAGCTTTGGAAATGGCTTTATAACCCTTTCCAGACTGATAGATCTCAATTACTTTCTTTCTCAATTGTTCCTGAATTTCTTTGGGTCTCGGTATGATGTGTAGCTTTTAAGGATCTTCTGGTGGACCTTACTGTGTCAAGCAGCTCCTATTTAAGTGATGCCTTGATTGTGAACAGGTGTGGCAATAATCAGGCCTGGGTGTGGCTAGAGAAATTGAACTCAGGTGTGGACAACCACAGTTATAGTATGTTTTAACAAGGGGGGCAATCACTTTTTCACACAGGGCCATGATGGTTTGGATTTTTTTTCACCTTTAATAATAAACACCTTCATTTACAAATTGCATTTTGTGTTTACTTGTGTTGTCCTTGACTATTGTTTAAATTGGTTTGATGTTCCGAAACACTTAAGTGTGACAAACATGCAAAGGAACAGGAAATGAGGAAGGGGCAAACACTTTTTTACACCACTGTATTGCTGAAATCAAAGACTGTGTTAGACCGTGTTATTAGACCGTGTTATTAGAGTACCATTTCGAAATAATGCTGTTTTAGTTGAGCCATAGGTGATTTAAAGAGTCATTGTAATCATTTGATGAAGATTTTTCTTTTATTTATTCCCTTTGCCACATTGGAATTCGAAAAAAAAAAAAATCAAAGCTTCTCGATTCAACCGATTCAAAAATGTATGGATTCGAAAGTTTTGAATTGAAAAAAAAAAAAAACCTGTAAATTCGAAGAAGATTCTAACAATTCTGAATTGAACGAATGAACCAAATTTATTGAAACAAAATAACTAGATTAACAAATCGAAACAAAATAGCAGCTTACGCATTTCAAGAGCTCTGAGGAAGACGGCATTGCCCTTGAAATGCATAAGTTGCGTTCTTGTGGATGGACACGTTTCCAGTGACTTGATGGGAATTAACACGTGTCAGGAACCATAAACCAGGCGGAGACAGACAATTCAGTTAAAAATCACACCTTTGATAAAATAGCAAAAAATAACAGTTCAGGAACAAAAACTGAAGCCAGGGCTTTGTTACCAGAGCAGGTAATCAGACAAATTATGTCAGGAAGCCAGAAGTCAGTGTAATAAGGTGCAAAAACAGGAACGGATATCAGAAGAGAAGTTGACCAGACCAAGTCATTCACAGGCACACACTGGAGATGTTGACCACTCGAGGGCAAAGAGGAAATGAGCAAAGCGGTTTAAAGAGCCAAAAGGGGTTGGCTGTAGGCTGGACTAATCAGGCAGGTAATGGTAACCAGGTGAGTCACTGTGGAAACAAAAAGTGGCTGGTTCTTAATCGACAGCCTAGCAGCCTCTGTGCACTGAAAAAAAGCAACATGCACTTTATTGTGTGTTTTTGTGAGTATATTGGCATTTATTTTTTTCTAGTAAAAATTCCTACGGTTATCCACGAGGCTGATGTGCATTCTTCTTATTTGATGTCGTGTGTAGTTCTGGATGTCCTATCTATCCCTAATGTCAAGATTGAAGAGGAGCCTGCTCTGAGCCCACACGTGGATTGACTCATCTTGAGGGCCTTTTCTATCCGTAGTGTTGACAAGATTGCTGTTATTGTACAGTCATGGTGGTTGGCCAGGACCATTTCTAAACAGAAATGAGCAGAATAATCTATGACTAAGGTGGTCTCCAGAAACAATTACAGACCAGACTGCATTTGTCACAAAGTTATTTCAAACACTTTTACCAGATAGAATGGACTGTTATTTAGGGCCACCTGATAAGCACCACGGATGTGATTATATTCTTCAAAAACCATCCAACTAAAGAGGAACTTCTAAGGATGGTTCTGAACAGACCTTCCCTGGTGTTCTAAGACTACCCTCACAGCTGTATCCAGATCATTTCCCTGCAACCTTGAAATATAGGAAACGGAGAGTAGCAATTATATCATGGGAAGAAGGCTGCTCCATCCCTGATAGACTTGAAATAAATTCTAAAAATAATATTATTCGAGGGTGGTTACAGATTCCCTCTATTTATTCCATATATGTATTAATTTGTCTATTCCTTAGTTAGCTAGTCTATTAAAACTCTGATGATGTTACTGTTGATAGCACAATAATATAAAAGGTTATCTATGAAAACAAACACACTGCTTAATAAAACAAAGTCTTATTTATTTCCCAAGAAAATAGGAAAATGCTAACATGAATATACTAGAGCATATACCAAAAGAACATCAAAGGTACTTATCGCAAGGCTGTCCCCTAGACATGGTGTCATCAGCTGGGCTCAAGATGGTAACAGAAAAAGCCATGAGGCTCCGAGAGCCATCAGGCACGAGCCAAGAGCGGAAAACGGGACGACTGTAACAGAGTGAGCTCTCTGTCTTGGTCAGCCATTTTTTAAACTTCAGTCATACACCATCTAGACCCAACTCCATTGCCAGCCCATCTAGACTTTTGAAGAATCAAAGTATTTACAGGGCAGTCCTCCTCAATATATTATATTACTGTCCGTCCTGCTGTATTGGCCTCTAGGGGCAGCATTGTCCATGTCTATGTGCCCTGGGTCCTGTTGATCCTATGATCTTTGTAACAGACCTTCATCAATCATCCTGGTAGCCATGGCCCTCTTTGAAGCTGGCTTGCATAGTGTTATCACACCAGTCGATCAGGAGCCAGGCTTTTGTTCCTTGATAGAGGCCTGACTTCTAATCAGATGAAGATTCTAATATGCTACAAAGCTTTGATGTGCAACTTGTTACATTCCAGACAGCCACTGAGAATGTGGAGGCTTGGTATAGCCATAGTTCAAATTTCAAACACCTCTTGTATTATGAAATAAAACATGTTGCCTTCCAACAGACTAGACAAAAGAGATCTCCCATAGGACTTTGTTGCAGCAATAGAAATCACACAATTACAAATTGGTGTATAAAAAGTAAGAAAAAAACTCTAACCACTTAAGGACCGAGCCTCTTTTTGACGCTTGTTGTTTACAAGTTAAAATAATTTATTTTTTTTTGCTAGAAAATTACTTAGAACCCCAAACATTATCTTTTTTTTCAGACACCCTAGAGAATAAAATGGTGGTCGTTGTAATACTGTCACACCATATTTGCACAGCAGTCTGGTTGGGGAAAAAATACACTTTCTTGACTTAAAAAAATAAGACAACAGTAAACTTAGCCCAATTTTTTAATATTGTGAAAGATAATGTTACACCGAAATTCATACCCAACATATCATGCTTCAAAATTGTGCCCACTCATGGAATGGTGACAAACTTTGACCCTTAAAAAAATCTCCAGTTTCTACAGGTTAACAGTTTTGAGCTACAGAGGAGGTATTTTGCTAGAATTATTGCTCTCGCTCTAACAATCACGGCAATACCTTACATGTGTGGTTTGAACACCGCTTTTATATGCCGGCGCGGCTTACATATACGTTCACTTCTGTGAGCGAGCTCAGCGGGACTGGGTGCTTTAAAAAAAAATTTACATTCTTTTATTTTTTACACTGTCTTTTTAAAAAAATTAAAAATTTGGTCACTTTTTTGCTATTACAAGGAATGTAAACATCCCTTGTAATAGAAAAAAAGCATAACAGGACCCCTTAAATGTGAGATCTGGGGTCAAAAAGACCTCAGAATTCACATTTACACTTAAATACAATAAAAGAAATAAAAAAATGTAATGTTTTTTTTTTTTGCAAAAAAAAAAAAACGACCCTTTAAGACCTTTAAGCCAATGGAGCGGAAGTGACGTTTGATGTCGCTTCCGCCATCTAATGTTATGGAGCCGAGTGGGGGCCATCCTTCCCTCACTCGGCTCCAGGCCTGTCAGGGGAGAGGACGCGATCGGCTCCGGTAAGTGGCGGGAGGGGGCCCTTTCCCATCTCGATAAAAGTGATCTTGCAGTGAATCCGCTACAGAGACCACTTTTACCTTAAAGAGAACCACCCGCCGTTTCTGAAAATACCAAGGTTATGGCAGCTAGCTGCTGCCATAACAACGGTATTTAGCATCAAATAATGATGTATAGCTACAGCGATTTGCAGTAAGTAGTTAAATTTGGCTGGTCTAGACACTTCATGTTCTGATCTTTATACTATTCCTACAATATGCATACACTGCAGGGATAGATGAAATTATTAAAACAAATTGCATATCCACCAAGTCAACACAACGCGTTTCAACATATAAAGTCTTCATCAGGTGATAAGGAAGCGGAAGCAATCCTACATACATCAAGAAAACAAAAGAAAATGCATAATGAAATACATACTCAATTTTACCAGATTGTACATGATTTTACTATTTGCATTTGACATTCAAAGCAAGTATAATGCACTTACAAAAATATGAACGTGACTGGATGTCCAGACCGACAGTTCAATGGCTGAGTGGTGCAGACCACATGGGTCTCAGCCCAACCCAGACCTCAAGCCCCATAGAAGATCAATGGTTGCCAAGCAGAAGGCAACAGAGGCGGCTTGCTCGCATTCACTGAATTGATTCAAAGCATAGGGACACTTAGCTGATCCATAACATTTTTTAAAAGGTATTTTGATTTATAGATTCTTATAGACATTATTGGTTATTAATTATAAGAATCAGGATGAATGTAGTATTGTATACATTTTGAAACAAACATCCAATAAAGTGTATCAAGTCCAACAATGCACAAATTAAACATACCTAATGGAAGAGTAAGGGGCCACAAAATATATGTATAGAGCTGCATGGCAGATAACTGCAGCAAAAGGAGAGCAAACAAGAAAAAAAAGAGCTGTAGAGGAACATTCAAAATTTTAATTTGTTGAGAGAAAAAAGGGCTTTTACATACTCACATCCAGCATGGATTGACAGCATGGACTCCACTGGCTAAATCTAGGAAGGGAGGGAGCTCTATATATATACATATATAGTGATGCAAGTCTGCTTGATTGCCCCTAGCTGAAGCCATTAGCATTGATCTCCCCTGGTGCCCAATCACCTCCCCGCCGACCCCGGGAAGCATGGATAGCTGCTGCTGACGTCATGCGCTCCAAACAGCGCAGCCAAAATAGATGGTGACCAAGCATGCGGAACTCAGCAGGAACACAATGGGGACAACAACAGCGCGGACGTGTGCCCAAAACCTTGCGCAAGAGGGATCAAAGCAGGCAGAAAGGCAAGAAGGGGGGAGAGCTCGTCCATTGGACAGACACAACTCCCCCACATCCACGCTGGGGGACCCAAGAGCCCAGATGAGCCACCAATGAGCAGCCGCACCAAATGAGCCATAAACCTGAGATCACATAGGACACAAAAAAAAAAATGAATCTTGCAAGATTTATTGGATAATATTTAAAAAAATCACAATTAGAACATCTTAAAACTGGGACAGAAGGTATTTAAAAATAAAAGTGACAAAAGCAACAGAAAAAAAAAAAGAAAGAAGAAAACACAAATCCAAGAATGATTAATCTGTTTTACCTGACACAGAACCCTTCAAAAAGGGTTTAAAGGTGATAGCGTCATTTAACCTCGGAGGGGAAATGGCCCTTAATTAGTATATCCATCGATGTTCTGTTTGTAAAAGTATCTTATTCCAATCCCCCTTTCTTTGGGGTATATGTATCATATCCGGTGCTGTGACTTTCATTTTTGGAAATTTACCCCCTATGGATCTTCGTAACATGCAATGGTAAATCCGGGTTGGATGTTTGCATACAAATAGATATGTCTATATAAACGTTGCCATAGTTCTTGTTTGGTTTTACCAACATAGAAAGAACCGCAATCGCATGTGATCATATACACTACTCCCCGGGTGTGACAATTTGCACAATGTTTTAAATCAAAGGATTCACCACTGGGAAGAATTAAATGACTTTTCCCCAACGTGTAAGTACAGTAAGAGCACCCACCACAGGTAAAAGTGCCACCTTGTTGGCATGGATCGCCTTTCCCATTCCGAAATTCACTACTTACAAGTTTGTCCCACAATGAAACAGCCCTTCTAAAAGTAATGACTGGTCTTTAATTGATGAACTGTCTTCAGCTAGAATAGGAAAATGCCTATTCAAAATTCTTTTAATTTCTGATTGTTGATTAGTATTAGTAGTCTCAAAATTACATGTGTAGACGAATCACTAGATCACTAGTGATTTTTTATGTTTGAAGAGTAGCACCTCACGAAGAAGTCTATTCACTTTGTTAAAGCCTTTTTTTCAAAGGCACGTTTTACTATAGCCTCTTTCCAAAAATATATTTTTTAATTTATCAGCTTCTAGTTTGAAGATTGAGTCCATAGAACAATTCCTTCTCAGTCACAGGTGCTGACTGAAAGGTATTGAGTTGACAAGACTGGTAGGGTGGAAGCTGTGAGCATGGAGTATGGTATTGCAAGCGGTACTCTTGCAATAGAGACTGCTAGCAAGACGTCCATCTGGCATTTTGGTGATACTCGTGTCCAAAAAGGTCACAGTGGTCGGGTCAAAAGTCATTGTAAATTTTAAGTTAAATAAATAGTTATTCATGGTTTCAAGTCATTGGCATAGGATGTCCACTGGGCCCTCCCAGACTAGGAATATGTCGTCTATGTACCTTTGCCATGTAGAAACATGGCAAGTGTACATGGACAGCCCCTTGTCTGAGAGAAAGTATCACTCCCACTCCCCCAGGTAGAGATTGGTGTAGGATGGGGCACAGCATGTCCCCATCACTATGCCCTGCACCCCACTACCTCCAGGTGCAGGACATAGCGATGGCGACATCATATCTTTGTAAGTGCATTATACCTGCTTTGAATGTCATATCGAAATAGTAAAATCCTGTACAATCTGCTAAAATTGAATATAAATTTAATTATGCATTTTCTTTTGTTTTCTTGATGTAAGCAGGATTGGTTAAACTTCCCTTTCCCCTGTGGAAACGCGTTGGATTGACTTGGTGGATATGCAATTTATTTTAATAATTTCAATAAGATCAGGACATGAAGTGTCTAGACCAGCCAATTTTAAACCTGTAGTCCAATAAAAGTTTTTATTTTTACTTTTTATACACCAATTTTTAATCGTGTGATTTCTATTGCTGCACCAAAGTCCCATGCAAGATATCTTTTGTCTCTTGAAATATAGGAGGAGAGAGGTGAAAAAAGGAGCTAACCAATGACAAAATGTTTTACAAGCGCAGCTTGTTCTAGTTGTTCCTCATAAGAGTTGCAGACATTTTTGCCCCCAATATACAAGGCGGCCTAAATATCTCAACCAACTTGGCTTCCATCAAACTAGAACTCATACTAAAACCCATTATTTCCATAGGCATGCACATGGGGTGTACCGGAGGTGGCTAGGCACACCCTTATCACCCTGTGTGCATTAACATTATCTCTCCCTGTGCAAACTGGGATATGGGAAAGATCTAAGTAAAAATCGGTATCAGAAAATGACTTAGAACACCCAGACATTATATATATATATATATATATATATATATATATATATATATATATATATATATATATATATATATACACACACACACACACACATACACGGTATCTCACAATAGCGAGTATACCCCTCACGTTTTTGTAAATATTTTTGGAGTGTGTCTGTGGGAATTTGTAACCATTCAGCCAAAGAACATTTGTGAGGTAGAATACTTAAGTTGAATATGAAGACCTGGTTTGCAACGGTCATTCCAATTCATACCCAAGGTGTTTAGTATTGAAAAGCAAAATTGTCTTCACTGTTGGCATTTATTTTTTTAATAACAAACATGTCATACTTAACTGCTCTCTGTAATGGTTTTGCATAGAGCAGCCCCGATCGTCTTTTTCTTGGGTCCCCCTGCTAGCGCTCCTGGCTCCTCCCCCTTGACCAGTGTCCCCAATAGCAAGCCGCTTGCTATGGGGGGCCCTGGTGTGTGTGGTCGGCCCCCGCACCCTGCTCCCTCCTCATTGGTTCACTGGCTGTGATTGACAGCAGTGGGAGCCAATGGCTTTCAGCCAATGAGGAGACGGAGTCCAGGGACAGCTGAGGCTCTTGTGCACATTGCTGGATTGAGACGGGGAGCATGTGAGTATTATGCAGAAGGTTTTTTTTTTACCTCCATAGATAGAATGCATGAAGGTAAAACATCTTCAGCCTTTACAACCACTTTAATCAAGACCTAGCTCAGTGATGGCGAACCTTGGCACCCCAGATGTTTTGGAACTACATTTCCCATGATGCTCAAGTGCACTGCAGAGTGGATGAGCATCATGGGAAATGTAGTTCCAAAACATCTAGGGTGCCAAGGTCCGCCATCACTGACTTAGCTCATGACCAGCATTCAAATTCATCCCAGAGATGTTCAGTTGGGTTGAGGTCAAGACTCAAGGTATAAAGAGCCTGTGAAATAAACACTACCCTTCACTGGAGACACCTGAACTCAATGGAAGAGGGTCCACATGGCCACTTTTATATAGATAGTGTATGTTATCTTAGGAACCTACATACACACACACACTACATTACCCCGGGCTTTGTGTGCATCTTTTTTGCATAAAAAGTAATTCCAGACAACAAGTGAAAATGTTCAGTGGGCTATCCAGCAGACGCTGTAGCTTTACTAAACTTTGAAAATCCACTGACCAAACCACCTAGTCAAAATCCTCAGGTCTGGGCCACTCGCAAAGCAACATTGCTGGGGCCCAAGGAGGATTTAAGCAAGGAAGAAGATTTTTCTTCTTACTGTACGTTAGTTCAAGGAGAAGCATAATAAATTGGGAGGTTAGCAACCCGCCCATCCTGGGCAGGTGACAGGTAGATTGCGTCTCTTGCGTGCCAACCTGCAAAACCGGGACAGGAGCGGGAGCGTCACTTACTGGAACCGATCCCCTGTATTTTCCTCCTGCAGCAGCTGAAAGCCAGCTTCTTCTCTACCTTCTGCCTGCGAGGCAGGAGGAAAATACAGGGGATCGGTTCCAGTAAATGCCACCTCTCCTCTCCAGGTCTCCAGGTTCCCCCTTCTTCTGCTGCCCACCAACGCCACCCATGTGCTCCCCTGGTCCTTCTCCCCCCTCGCAGTGATCCCAGCCTCCCCTCCTCTCCCACTGGCTGCTGCGGAATATTGTTTCAGGATGGAGAGTGGGGGAAGGAGCTGGTAAATATGTAATTTTTCCTTCCCCTACCTTCTGAATGAACACATTGAGTGAACGGTACTTTGTTCATTTATAAATGAAGCACAGCTTGTGAATGAACAGGGAGACCATGCAGAGCTCTTCCTGTTCATTCAGCTGCACAGAATGCAAACTCCCTCTAAATAGGACTACCCCAATATAAACTTGTAGACAAAATCCCTAAATATAGGGACAACAGTACCCCCCGGGTACCCTGTTGTCCCTATATTTAGGGATTTTGTCTATAATCAATTTTGGGATGTTGGCAACCTTTTTTGAGAACTTTTATGTTTCTCGTTGGTGGTTCACCGATATATATCCAATATAAACTTGCGTGCTTACAACTCCGAAACACTGCGGCAAGACTTATAACAGGAAAGAAAACCCTGGGAATCCATCTCCCCCTTCCCTGAGGAGCCTACATTGGCTAACCGTAAAGAATCGGATCACATTCAAGACCCTCTGCCTCACCCACAAATGCACACAAGGAAACGCTCCTCAATACCTACACGAGAAAATAAAACACTACACACCCAATTGCCTTGAGGCGATTCAGTTCGCGCTGTGCGCTATAGAAATATTTCATTCATTCATTCATTCAATCGCAGTCTTCGATCATCTAACCAAAACCTCCTCCTCATTCCCAAATCTCGCTACAAATCAAAGGGAGATCGAAGATTCGCAGTCCAAGGACCACGGCTATGAAACGCTCTACCGACTTACATCCGCATGGAAGAAAACCATCAGGCCTTCAGGAAAAAAACTCAAGACCTACCTCTTCTAAGAAGCTGGACAACACAGGACGAATCCAGCACCTTGAGACGATTCAGTTCGCATTGCAGCGCTATACGAATCATTCATTCATTGAGGACCCTGTCCTCAATCTCCTTCCTCTGTCTCAAAAGTGAGACAGCAGGGGTTTGTTTCGACCCCTGATATTTCACCAAAGCCAGCCAACAGAGCTGATTAAAAAAAAAACAAAAAAAAAATAAAATAAAAACTACGGACATCGTCCATTGCACGGACTGACACCAACATCTGCCCCACTGATCCCGTCCACTTTTAAAGGTAGATTAATATTATATTTTTACAGTGACATTTGTTTTATGATATTTTTCTACGTTTTCCTTATGCCGCGTACACACGATCAGATTGTCCGGTGTACTTAGTCCGCCGAAACGCATTTCAGTGGACAATTCGATCGTGTGTAGGCTTCAGCGGACGTTTCCAGCGTGAAGTCCGGCGGACTAAGAAAGTATTTTTGCACTCCAATCTTTCCGCCGGACTTGGGTTTCAGCGGACAATACGTTCGTCAGTATGCTAGTACGGCGGACTAAGTATGATGCATGCTCAGAAGCAAGTACGAAAAAGGAAGCTATTGGCTACTGGCTATTGAACTTCCTTTTTCTAGTCCCGTCGTACGCGCTGTACGTCAGCAAACGCCGGACTTTCTGTGTGTCCGTGTGTGGCCAAGTCCGTTCGGTAGAAAGTCCGCCGGACTATCCGCCGGATTGTTTGCCGGGACTAAGTACGCCGGACAATTTGCTCGTGTGTACACGGCATTACTGTTTAGTTAGGCCTTGCTAGTTAATTTCTGAATCCCAGTGATCTTTGATGTTCTTCAGGTAGGTTTCAAAGGTTGCCTACCCCTCGTTTAAATATATGAAAAGAGAAATGAAAATGTAACCACTTGTGAAACGTACTATAATATTGGAGGTGTACAAAATTGTACGCTACGAAGATCTGCGGTCAGTGGGTCGTATTGTATAAGTGGTTTGGGAGGCACACAATCGACAGCCAGCTCTGCATGACACCGAAAAATGAAGACCGACCGAATAGCGTAGACTAATGCACTTCACACATCCGTCTCTGCCTTGCCGAATAAACCTGAATGAGTAATGAATGACATTAAGTCAGGGGGACAAAGAAAAAAGGAATATTTAGGCATAGTAGACAAGATCAGGACGCGGTGACAGGAAATCATTATCATCTTTTAGCAGTGCAATGACAGAGGAAATTCTGTCCTCACACCGGCATTCCAATTACCTTTATGGGACCATCAGCCACAGCTAAAACCTGTTTTGTAAGACAAAATATTCCATGGCGTTGGCTGTGTATCTAATGTCCCCCTGACACGAGTAGAAAGTCGTGCTGACGGTGCATTCTTCTGAAACTGTAGTCTGCTCACATAATTTGTAATAAAAACATCTTCGCCATTCTGAAGCTTCCCTCCAACCACTTTGCATATTATTTTACATATACTCTGTAAAGTCTGTACTTGCCAAATATGCTGCAGAAATCTCCCTCCACTGAGTCTGGCTGTAACCATTTTAACTGTGGGCAGCTGAAGCTGCTGCCTGTGTACTTCCTGGATTTACACAGACACACACCTCCAGCTCTGTAGCTCTCATTGGCCCTCTTATGACTCATACCCCTCTCAGGCAAAAGAGAGAGAGAGAGATCTGTGCGTGATGTCATAAGACTAGGCTAATGACCAGTAAGGATGGGCTCAGGCGTGTTCGCAACCCCACACGTCGTGCAGAGCCCGCCAGGATGTCGGCACTGCGCATCGTTAATCAAAGGCGGAAAGACATTTTCCCGATCCGTGGCTGCAGAGATCGAGAAATGTCTCACTGCCTGCGATTAGCGATGTGCAGTGTCAGATTCCTGGCAGGCTCTGCACGTGTGGGTTTGCGAACACGCCTGAGCTCATCCTTAAACACTTAAGCCCCGGACCAATTTACAGCCAAAGGACCAGGCCCCTTTTTGCGATTCGGCACTGCGTCGCTTTAACTGACAATTGCGCGGTCGTGCGACGTGGCTCCCAAACAAAATTTGCATCCTTTTTTTTTCTCCACAAATAGAGCTTTCTTTTGGTGGTATTTGATCACCTCTGCGGTTTTTATTTTTTGTGCTATAAACAAAAATAGAGCGACAATTTTGAAAAAAATTCAATATTTTTTACCTTTTGCTATAATAAATATCCCCAAAAATATATATATAAAAAAAAAATTTTTTCCCTCAGTTTAGACCGATACTTATTCTTCTACATATTTTTAGTAAAAAAAAAAAAAAAAAAAAAATCGCAATAAGCGATTATTGATTGGTTTGCGCAAAAGTTATAGCGTTTACAAAATAGGGGATAGCTTTATGGCATTTTTATAATTTTTTTTTTTTAAATTGGGGCGATCAGCGATTTTTATTGTGACTGAGACATTATGGCGGACACATCGGACATTTTTGACACATTTTTGGGACCATTGTTATATATACAGCAATCGGTGCTATACAAATGCAGTGATTCCTGTGTAAATGACACTGGCAGTGAAGGGGTTAACCACTAGGTGGCAGTGTAGGGGTTAAGTGTCTCCTAGGGTCGTGTTATTAACTGTGGGAGGCGTGTCCGTGTTTTACAGATCTCTGCTCCAATCACAGCAGTGACACTGTTGCTAGGCAGAACGGGGAGATGCTTGTTTACTTTAGCATCTCCCCGTTCTTCCTCTCCGTGAGATGATCGCAGGTATCCCCTCGGCAATCGAGTCCGCGGGACCCGCGACCCGTGGGCGCCCCTGCCGCCTCTTGAAGTGCAATGTACAGGTACGCAATTCTGCCGATGTATATCAGCGTGAGGTGGTCGGGAAGCGGTTAAGCACCAGAGGCTCTAATAGGCTTCAAAATAGGGCTCATGGCGAGGGGGCAATTGCCCTATGAGCCCACCCAGGTGTAACAATAGCGAATGAAAATTCGCTGTTGCAACACTGACCTTCCTCCCGGCCAAATCAGGAAGCGGGTCTGATACCCGTCGCCCGATTGACCGAAAGGACAGGCAATTCTATTGGACGCTTAGGAGGAGGGGCGGAAGCGAGGAGGAGAAGACACAGTAAGTGGACCGACTGGCAGACAGTGAGTGGAGGGGGATAGGGGGCCTGGGTCTTTGAGGTGCGGCAGGGGGGTGGTTGTTTACCGCCCCCCCCACCAAAAAAAACACGAGCCGCCACTGGTCATCTCTAGGGATTGGCAAGTGTAAGCTGTGGCATTTAGGACACCCCGAGATAAGTCACATCTTTGACGCTCTAGAACAGTGATGGCGAACTTCGGCACCCCAGATGTTTTGGAACTACATTTCCCATGATGCTCAACTACACTGCAGAGTGCCAGAGCATCATGGGAAATGTAGATCCAAAACATCTGGGGTGCCAAGGTTCTCCATCACTACTCTAGAATCACTGGATGGCCGTTGTAACCTAATGGAGAAGTGTCAAGATAATAGGAAATTCTGTTCATTGGGTTCTCTCCGTGAAACCACTTCTCACACCGTGGGGGGCATATACACTCACCGCCCACTTTTTTTTTAGGTACGCCTGTTCAACTGTTTGGTAACACAAAATACTAATCAACCAATCACATGGCGGCAACTCAATGCATTTAGACGTGGTGAGGATGACTTGCTGAAGTTCAAACCAAGCACCACAAAGGGGATTTAAGCGACTCTCTCCCTACTCATTGGCTCAGAGACAGCAGCGGGAGCCATTGAAAGCCACTCCTGCTGCTGTCAATCACAGTCTCCGCTGTCTTCAAACAAGTGGGCAACAAGCAGAAATAGTTCTATGGCATTATTCACAGGACAAAAAAAAAACCCAGTCAGTAGGTAGACCTACTCAAAAAATAATAATTTATTATCTGTAAAGTGACATTGGGATTACATGTCATTTATCACAATACAAGGAGAATATAATAACCCCAACAAGCTGTTTTTTTTTTTTTTTTTTAATTCATGGATTTGCATAACTTTTTGGAAAACATCGCCCGTTGGCTCCGGAGACGGGCACTTCAGCTGGCAGCCGTTTTCATCTTTCACACGTAAAACAGAAATCTAGACGGCCTCTGCCTAAATATTCAACAGTCTTACAGTCATCTCATTCGGAATATAATAGAATGGAATCGGGGCTCAGGTTTTTTTTTTGTATGCTTTAAAAATTTGATGAGCTTTAAAGTGGTTGTAAACCTCTGAAATGAAAAATGTACAAAGTGCATCTCTCTATAGTGTGTACTGCAGTCCAATTCAAAGCACCTAGTGGGGTTCCCATGCGATCTCTCCTCCCTCTGCCATCTGCATGAACCAACACCAAGCTGCCACCCCCCCCCCCCCCCGAGTCAACACAAGGCTGCCCCCCCCCCCCCGAGTCAACACAAAGCTGCACCCCGAGTCAACACCAAGCTGTCCCCCCCCCCAGTCAACACCAAGCTGCCCTCCCCTAGTCAACACCAAGCTGCCCTCCCCTAGTCAACACCAAGCTGCCCTCCCCTAGTCAACACCAAACTGCCCCCCCCCCCAAGTCAACACCAAGCTATCCCCCCTGCCCCCCGAGTCAACACCAAGTTGTCCCCCCCCCCCCCCCGAGTCAACACCAGGCTGTCTCGCCCCACCCACCTGAGTCAGTACCAAGCTGTCCCCATTGCAAGGCTGAACGTTACAAACATGACTCCCACAGGCAGAGGTCTGATGGGACTTGTTGTTTTGCAACAGCCAGAGGGCCGCCAGTTTGAGACTCGCTGGTGAAGAGCAAGGTGTGTCTTTTCACTCCACTCAGGTCTCAGATTACACTGGGTGCAGTGTGTGACATCAGATCCCCACTCTTTGCCTTCTGAAGCTGAGAAATTCTGGACTTTGAAAGGCTGTATAGCAGAGAGGGCTGAAAGTCTATGCCGACACCAAGCAATCCTGGTAGCCACCCCCCCTCCCCACCTCATCCAGCACACAGCAGGTGATTGGCAGCCTCGGCTGTGCATGTTGACTGTAAAGAGGCGGGTATGTCCTTTCCTCCAACTCAGGCCCCAGATTACACTCAGCTCAATGCTCTAGGCCAGGGGTAGGCAACCTCAGCCCCTCCAGCTGTGGGCAAACTACAAGACCCAGGAGACATTGCAAGACCCTGACAATCACAGGCATGAGTCCTAGAGGCAGAGGCATGATGGGATTTGTAGTTTCACCACAGCTGGAGTGCCAAGGTTGCCTACCCCTGCTCTAGGCTGTGCAGTATATGACATCAGATCACCACCGCCTGCCACCAGGAGCTGAGAAATGATGCGTACATTCTAGACTTTGAACGGCTGTAGAGGAGAGAGGGCTGGAAGTCTATGCCGACACCAAGCAATCCCGGTAGCGCTAGGAGGCTTTATAGAGGCAGCTGTATCCTTTCCTCCCACTCAGGTCCCAGGTGACACTCAGCTCCCTGCTCTAGGCTGTGCAGTGTGTGGGATATCGGATCACCACCCACCCCGGTCATCTGGAGCTGAGAAAGGCTGACAGTTACAATCATGACTTCCACAGGCAGAGGTCTGATGGGATTTGTAGTTTTGCAACAGCTGGAGTGCCAAAAGTTTGAGACCCCTGGTGTAGAGCAAGGTGTGTGTCTTCACTCCACTCGGGTCTCAAATTATACTCAGCTCCCTGCTCTATGCTGTGCCCCCTGCCTTCTGCAAGCTAAGAAATGTTTTATAAATTCTGGACTTTGAATGGCTGTAGAGAGAGAACTGCAGGTAAACAAGGTAAAAGGAGGATTTCTTTCATCTCTGTGTATCACCTGAGGCTAGTCACTTTAATGGGTTTACAACCACTTTAAAAAAATAAAAAATTATGTATAGATACACATGTCCAGGCATCACCAATATACCCCTAAACCTCCCCGCCCCCCTCTCTTGACCACATCCCATCATTGTATTATTTGTTTACCATTGAACCTGTAGTTTTCATTATTCTCTGTAACATTATCGCCAGGTTTGAAAAAAACCTTGCAGGGCTAGCCAATGCTGCAGGATCAGTTCCTATTAACAAAGACATGCCCCCATAACTATATCTCCCAAGAGCCTTTTACCAATAGACAGTGCGGGGGGCAGGCTCTGGGAAAGCATTGATTAGTAAAATGCTTTGCAGGGGCAGCCAATACTGCAGGGTCAGTTCCTATTAACATAGACACGCCTCCATAACTACATCTCCCAAGAGCCTTTTATCAATACACAGTGGGGGGGGGGGGAAGTCTCTTGGAAATCAATGTATGAATAGGTTAGTAAAATGCCTTGCAGGGGCATCTGCTGCCGGGCTAGTACCTGCTGAGAAAGGCATGCCCCCAAAACTATATCTACCAATACACAGTGAGGGGGGGGGGGGCTCTTGGAAGTCAAGGCAGCAGCACTGTTTTGCTGAGAAAAAGATCAATGCATGTCTATGGAGAGGGGTGGGAGATAGGCTGGGTTCTCTAGCCTGCAAGCGGGGCCGACAACGCTGGTTGGTATTTCAGTGCAGCAAGGGCACGTTGTTGTCAGCCCAATCAGGAAGTTGGGAGCTCACTGGATTTCTCGTAGGTCAACAGGTATCTTTCTGTACTTCTAAGATTTTAAAAAGGGATAAAACGCAGGGAAAGGTGCAATTTATTCAAGAGATGTACTGCATCAGTTTTTTTTTTTAAATCTTTTTTTAATCAGAAAGATATTACATTGGGACTGATCTAGGAAAAGCTGGGCAAATATAGACCTGTTACATGGGACAATTAAATTCCATTTCCTGGTGGTAGAAACCTGAACTGGGCAGTGGCACCAATCTAGCGTGCAGTTTTCTCTACTCCACTTTTCCTAAATCAGCCCCATTTTTTTTTTTTTTTTTTTTTTTATAACGGCTGTGTTTCAACTGAAAAACAATCTTATGACCCATTAGGCCCCTTGCTTCTTTAAATCCTCCAGCTGCTGCAGACTGGCAGTTGAAAGCGGGAGGAGGGTAGGGGGGTAAACTCCAGTGGGATGACGATACTGCTTGATCATGCCAACACTTAAAGGAGCAGACATGGTTCCAGACACACAGCGAGGTGGGCCAGAGTTTGGAAGGGTCTTCATTGATGGTAGGCAGGCGTCGGTGTCACCGAGCTTGTCTCAGGAGATGGTGGAGAACTCTTTCAGTAGCGTCTCTTGGCTCAGCGTGTTGAAGGCAAGGTTTTTTCGTACGTTGATACTTATTGATCGAACCTAAAAAAAGAAATGCAGAATTGGACCAAACTACGCAGAGAACATTCCACTTGGCTACCGAAATCACAATAGCAACTGCTTGGAAAAGCCAGGTGGTAGAACTGGCGAGGATGAAACGTAAATTGATCTGGATAATGATCAATGAAAAGTTAGTCGGTATTTCGAAAGATACTGTCTTAAGGTTTGAGGGGTTTGGGGTACCTGGATTAGTTACCATCAACCTTTGACTACACGATGGACATGGTGGCAAAAAGGAGGGTCTTTGGACAGGCTTCGGCTTCTACCTTTTATTTGTCCCTTTCTCTACCTTTTCCCCTTATTAGTTCTCCTTCTGTTTGTTGGGTGATGACATGGTACCCCTTTACTTATCACAGATGGCAATCTCGAGTTTATTTCCTGTTAAAACTGAGTGGCTGTTATGGAAGGAGGGGGTTCCTAGATGTAGCCCTGGTATGTCTCACCAGCGGGCATGGTATATAATGGCTACATACTGCTGTTCTTAAAGAACATATGTTATAAAATATCTTTGTCTTCTTGAGCTATTGGTTTTGACTTTATTTTCCACCTTCGATGTGGGATTACTATGCAACCTTACTATCCTAAGACTGCCCAACTTTATTGTTTTGGCTAAAAAAAACTTTATTAAAAACATTGAAACAGAAAACACCATCCGGCTGCAGATACCTTCACCGTACTTTACTGCTACTCTGTTTGCCTGCTGAAGCCCTTGTAAATTTCTGGTACTTCTGGGTATGGGGGCTGGGGAAAGCGATCTTCTCCTCTTCCTCACGTAGCGGACTGCTTGGCACCCAAGCAGCCAACTGCTTTGCACGATCACAAGGAACTCCGGCATGGCACTGGCTTTGTAATCGGGGCTCCATTAGTTCAACAGAGCAGTGATGGGAGTGCGGGAAAGGTAAGCATCATCGGGAAGAAAGGGGTGGACTATCGTGGTAACTTGCTAATCACACGACAATATGCTGACTTACCTAGAGCAAAACAGAGGATGCTGCTACTCATGGAAGAAACCTTCAGCTACAACCTCAAAAACCAGTTGAAATAAATGGAATTCATATTACATGACCTCATAGCTGTGGACCTTTCACAGTTGGCACTCCCTAAAAAGACTAGGCAATGGCGTTTTACCCTCCCTGACCCAAGGTCTTCTACAAAGAGGCCTCTTACTCTCTTGATTTAGACAAACTTTAAATTACTTACCAGCTCCTTGAAAAAGGCGGCTTCCTTGTGTTGCTCAGAGTATCTCTCATACTGGTCAAGGCCATCCTGCAGTTTTAGCGTCAGTGTGTCGTAGTTGGATCGTACAACTTCCAATACCTGGTAAAGAGAAAATACAAAGATGTGGTCCCTTCAATCAGATGCATGAAGTAGTATTCATCTTGTACTGCAGAGAGTGTGGTGATCCAGTAATGAGGGTGTACTTTGGCATATTTAAGGACTACTCTAGTGTAACAACAGCACTAGTAAGGTGGGTAATGTGGTCATTTTTTTTTCTTTTTCCGAGCCTGCGGTGCCAAAAAACCCCACAAAAAAGTGAATCTGATGTCAAATGGCCCCCTCCTGAGGAGAAATAATTCTTCTCTTCTCCAGGGAGCAAGACACATGCTGGGGGCAAGGCAGACTCAGGTCCACCCAACAGAGTAGAGCCGCCAACTCTGTGGTATCCATAAACAAACCTTTATTGACCATAAGGTAAAATCTAGTGGAAAACCAGGCTTACGCTTTTCGGCTATACAGTCTTTCTCAAAGCTACGTTTTTCACTCAGTCTGCTTCTCACTTGATTTTACCATCTAGTTAATAAAGATTTAGGTTTATAGATGCCACGAGTTTCCAGGTATACTCTGTTGAGTGGAGCTGAGTGTGCCTTGTACCTGCCAGGAGTCTTGTGCCCCCGAGGGTCAGAGAAGGATCATTTCCCTTCGAGAGGGGACAATTTGACACATCCTAAGTGCATTTTTTTGTGCTTTTTAGGTTCAGTTATGGTGTTGGATGGATCATTTAGAAGAGTGTGGAGAAACTTGTGCCTGAGTACCAATGATTCCAACCTCGGTAGATCCATGTGGTTGAGTGCTGCCATTTTGTAATTGATTGGACTCAGGTCCACCTAGCAAAGTTCGCTGCTAATGGTCAGCCGAACCTGACCGACGAGTATTGGGTGAGGGGCTCTCCCAAACAGAGACCCCCAGAGCAGGGGAGGAAGGAACCTAAGGGCCATGCAGCCTTTCTCCAGACTTTAGGGTAGGCGGTAGGCTCAGAGACCCACACCCTACCATCCTTGAGTGAATATAAAACACACATATAATTGCAAGTGACACACGTGGAGAAAAAAAAAAGAAAAAAAAAAAGGGTGCCATAACGGTAACAAAAAACTGCCCTGATCTCTGCCAAAAGACCTAACCCATGAGGTGATACGCATTAAAAAACAAACAAACAAAAAAAAACATTGTGGGGTTGTGGCCAGAGTGCCTTTTCTCACAATGGGGTCCCAAACCCATAGTGATAGTCAGAGCAGCCCCTGGGGGCCACTCCCCGGGGGAAACTTAACACCGCCGGCTTTCTGCCTTCCCAGCCAATCAAGTGATAGGGCTGCTGTGCCCACGCAAACATGGGCCGCAGCACATGTATAGGTGTGAACCAAGGCTAAGGGGAGGCTCAAAAAAACCAAAACTGTTGAGTTAACCTTTTGCTGCCCACATAACGCATATGTGCGGTGGCAAAGGGTGGGCTTTATTGCTCACACACTGCATATATGCATCTACGAGCAACAGAGCTTTCTGTACTGAGAGTGTGCTCACTGTGCGCCTTCAACACAGTGAGAGGCCTGTCAAAGCCAACTCTTTATCTCTGCTAATGATTGGTAGTTGGCAAGACCGGCTCCTGATCCAGTGACCGTGTGATCGGCCAAGCCTTGCTAGCTCCAGGCATAAAGCCCCTATTAATGGGATGCTGCAGCTGAGTGGGAAGGGGTTAATATTATTGACAAACTACATCATAGATGCAGAGACATAACGAGAACCTGCAGGGCTCCTGGTGCAAGAAACCATGAAGGGCCCCCCTGACTGCCAGGGCCCTATCGGTCCAGGGGTCTTACCCTCTGAGCCTGGGGCCCTTCCCACAGATGCCAGGGCCCTTTATAAGCCCCGGATCACACTACTGTGACTTATCATGCGACTTGCGACTCATAGGGGAGATTTACTAAAACTGGTGCAGCTGTGCATGGTAGCCAATCAGCTGCTAACTTTAGCACGTTCAATTAAGCTATGACAATAAAACCTGGAAGCCGATTGGTTACTATGCACCAGATTCTCTGCATTCCAGTTTTAGTAAATCTCCCCCATAAAGTCAAAACACATTGATTTCAGCGGGTTCCATCTTAATCAATGCAACTCAAGTTACAGCAACAAAATAAAAGTTTCCTGCACTACTTTTCTGTGATTTGAGTGCCACAGACTGCAATGTTAAATCACAAAAGTGGCAAGCAAGTTACACAACTTTGGGGTTGCAGCAGTGTGAACAGGCTTATGGTCCCGCAGCTGGACCCTTTCACAAGTTCTGACATGGCCTCTTCCTGTCATCTTGAGGCTCCCCAACCTCACGGCGGAGGAATGCCAGGGCCAGGTCAAAAGTGCAACCTTTCACATGTTCTGGACCGGCCTCTTCTTGTTGTCTTGAGGCTCGCACCCCAATGGAGGAGGAATGCAAGGGCCTGGTTATAAGTGCAACCTTTCACATGTTCTGCAATGGCCTCTTCCTGACGTCTTGAGGCTCCCAGACCCCACGGTGGAGGAATGCCAGGGCTCGGTCAAAGGGGCAACCTTTATGACCCTGGTAGTTGTAACGATGCATAGATGTAATTTTTGCTTTTCCTACACTTACGCTTTAAATGATGCCCACTGGCAACGCTAAAATTGGTCTGGGCATTTAAGCGTCAATGACTTTCTGGTCACGATTGGGTGGATGGCTCCACGTGAAAGTATGGCGAGACATTCTGCAACCTGTCTACAAAACGGCACGGCCTGCAAACACTGCAGTGTAAGTAATATGTTTAGAGGATTCCCATTACCGCGCTGTTAGAAAATACATTAAACCTGAGTCATTCATCTGCACAGAGGACCGTATAGAGCAGACAGCAATAATTACTACGAGTAAAGGACTTCCCACACAAAGTAACTGGTATATCTTTCATGTCCAAATCAGCCAATGGCTAAAGTTTTTTTGGGGGGCATTAAAAACTATGCATTTTTTTTTGTTGCCTTAAGCGAGAAATGCCATCAAGAAACAAATGACCCGCAAATCGACAACATGTCAGGTTTTGCACATTTATTGCTTCTTCTACAGTGTACTGCAGCATTGTGACAATGACAAAGTCTTCGTGATGTTGAGTTGCATTGGAAGATCTCATACCAGTCAGTGGCTAACTGACTCCTTCTCAATGGGCAAACAGGGGGACTCCATAGGAAAGACCTTATCATTGGAGCCTTGGAAGATATAATAACCTGCAGTTGGTACATCCCACTATGGTCCACCCAGATATTATGTTGTAAACGCAGCCAATTTAAACGTAGCCTAGGTGGAGAGAATGCATGAGGGGCCACCTTGTTGGAAAACCGCAAATCCCGCTATCTGCCTCCAGGGATGAGCTATGTAGAAATCCCACGAGGCAGTTGGCTGGGCCACACAAATGTGCAGACACTCCACAATGGATCCCAGAGTGACCCGAGGTGTTCCTGTGTATGCGTTATTTTAAAAGTGGGCATGATTTCAAAATGTGAAGATTTGTTATGTAACAGGAACATCTGGAATACAGGTGGCAAACACAAGGCCCGCAAGCCAAATCTGGCCCACCAGGCCTTGTCATGTGGCCTGCACAGCGGCTACCACCTCCTTTTCTCACCATCTGCTTTCACGGAAAAGGGCTCCTTGGCTACAGGAGTACACACTTCCTGCTTCTCTCCTGCTTAGTCTTCCCAGTGCCACCGTCTCTGTGTGTAGCTGAGTGCATATGCATTTGGCTTGGCATAGCCTGTCAGTGGTAGAGGTACCCAACGGCTCCGATGGCTGTGTGTTCTTCTAATCTATATGCATCAGCTGCATCCTGAGGGCAGGCATTTGAGAGATTGCTGCACCCAATAGTAGCCATGAAGAGAGGCATTCTTGTAAATGCTATCTTACATCAGGTAGTACAAGTGTGAAGTTTGCTTTGGGGGGGGGGAGGCGGTGAGGGCTGTAAAAGAAGTTGTGTGCAGAGGTGGGGGATTGGGCAGGGGTCTGAACTCAGGGGGAGGGGTGGAAATGAGATGTTGCACATTGCGTATAGCGCACCCCTAAACCCTGCACTCTGTACACAGCGCACTCCTGAACTTTGCATTCTGTATGTAGCATACTCTTAAACACTGCACTCTGTACGTCGTGCACCCCTGAACCCTGCACTCTGTATGTAGCACATTCTTGAACCCTGCACTCTGTACGTAGCACACTCCTAAACACTGGACTCTGTATGTAGCGCAACATTGAACTCCGCCCTCTATATGTAGCGCACCCCTGAACCCTGCACTCTGTATGTAGCGCACCCCTGAACCCTGCACTCTGCATGTAGCACACCTCTGGACCCTGCATTCTTCAACCCTGCACTCTGTATGCAGTGCACTCCTGAACCTTGCACTCTGTATGTAGCGCACCCCTAAACCCTGCACTTTGTATGCATTGCACCCCTGAACTCTGTACATAGCGCATCCTTAAACACTGTACTCTATGCACCACACCCCTTAACTCCGTACGTAGCGTACTCTTGAATCCTGCACTCCGTATGTAGCGCCCACCTGGACTGTTCACTGTATATAGCACTCCTAAACCTTGCACTCTTTACGTAGTGCACCCCTGAACCCTGCACTTTGTACGTAGCGTACCCCTGAACTCAGCCCTCTGTACGCAGCGCACTCCTGAACCCTACACTCTGTACATAGCATAATCCTGATGTACTCTTTAACTCTGCACTCAATACGTAGAACAATTCTGAACTCTGCACCTTGGACGTAGCCTAAGCCTAAACTCTGCACCCAGTACGTAGCACAACCCAGATACACGTGGCTCTTTGAGGGTAACCATACCGCTGATGCGGCCCATGATGAAAATGAGTTTAACACCCCTGATCTAGAACATCTACAAAATGTAAACTGTGCCCATGCATGAGCCTGAAACCTTTTGTCTGGAATTCCTTCTAGAATATAGCATTGCACTTTTTGGTGTGCAAGTGTGCCTAGGTCAGTGATGGCGAACCTTGGCCCCCCTGATGTTTTGGAACTACATTTCCCATGATGCTCAACTACACTGCAGAGTGCATGAGAATCATGGGAAATGTAGTTCCAAAACATCTGGGGTGCCAAGGTTCGCCATCACTGGCCTAGGTAATCCTGTACCTACAGCCTCATAGTCGTATATCTGAGTTCTAAGGCACTGTACTACTTATGACTGTTAATCTCAGGAGGTTTGGATTGATAGTTGGTGATGTCAATACTGTACGGCTATTGTTCTTCTTGCTGGAGGCTCTGAGATGAGGAAGCAAAGCCCTGCCTCTACCAAGTCTCAGTGCAGAACAAGGCTTGGTAAGTCAGTAATGGAGAAATATCAGCGACAAGGGGCCCCACAAGCAATACTGGCCAGAGTTCAGTTCCTTTTCATCTTGCAGCATCATCACACTGAAACGGCAGAGCATGTGTAAAAATATCTGGTTCCAATCTGTCCCCCCCGCTTTTAACCACTTGCTGACCGCCCCCAGAGTATATTTACTGCGGGCGGCCCAGAACAGGCAGGCTGGATCACGTACATATATGTGATCCAGTCTGGTCTGGGTTAGAGGGGCGAAAGCATGCTGGTCCCGTAACCAATGTGTCCCCCGGAAAGTTAGAGCGAGAGCAATAATTCTAGCGCTAGAACTTCTCTGTAACTCTAAACTGGTAACCTGTAAAACTATTTTTAATGTAGCGTAGTTTGTCGCCCACGAGCATGTGCAATTTTAAAGCCTGACATGTTAGGTATCTATTTACTTGGCGTAACATCATCTTTTATATTTTATGCATTAAAATTCATTAAAGTGTAAGTGTTCCATGTGAATTAAAAAAGGGTTCTCTGCTAAAAAAATAAACAAATTATATATATATATATATATATATATATATATATATATATAAAATGTTTGGGGGTTTTAAGTAATCTTATAGGCAAAAAAATATTCAGATTTTTACTAAACAACAAACAAAAAACAACAAAAAGTGCCAGAAAAAGGCTTGGTCTTCAAGTGGGTAGTATCTTTATGGAGATCACAAAAACATTTAGGTTGGTTCAGCATACTTGTAGGGACTTTTATTTATAGTCTATGAAAATTTGATAAATCTTATATAAAAATGGTGTTTAGGATTAAGTGGCTCTCCACAGCAACCAATCATCATCCGTCATTTTCACGGGAATTTAAAGAGGCTACTTGCAGCACTTGAGTCATTCAGAACGATCTCGGCTTCAAAAATAATGACGGTCATCTTTACAAAAGGTTTCCTGTGTCCATTAACAGATAAATGTAATTATTGGGGATGGAATAATTCCAGGACAGAGAGAGGACCCGCTACATCACATTGGCATGTCTGTCTCCACTCACTGACATATGACTTTCCAACGGTGATTGCAGGTTAATATAGTGATAGAAGACCAGTGAATCAGTCACAGCTCCGTGTTACTACATAAAGAGGCTGGATTTATCGGAAGCCATGTTAATTGGTGTAATTGTTTTCAACTTTAACACCCTGGACAGGAGTACTACTGGTAGTCAGATGAAATTCATAAAGAAAAAGGTAAGGGATAAAAAGAGTCTGGGATCCAGAGGGACATTGAGATGGAGGCTGGGGTCTAGGGGAACATGGAGATGGAGCTTGAGGTCCAGAGGGCTAAAGAGATGGAGGTTGGGGTTTAGAGGGATAACGAGATAAAGGCTGGGCTCCAAAGAGATACAAATATAAGGGTTGGGGTTCCAGGGGGATTAAAAAAAAAAAAAAAGGGTGGTTGAGATCCCGAGAGCTAAAGAGATGGCGACTAGAGTTCAGAGGGCTAAAGAGATGGAGGTTGGGGTCTAGAGGGATAAAAAGACAAAGGCTGATATCCAGTCGTATAAAGGGATGTAGGCTGGAGGTCAGAAGGCTGAAGAGACAAAGGCTGGAGCCCAAAAGAATAGAGAGACAAAGGCTGGGTCCAGATGGATAAAAACAGAGGCTGGGGTCCAGAAGAATAAAGAGATGAAGGCTGGGATCTAGAGGGATAAATAAAGGGATGCTGGGGTCCAGAGGGATAACGAAATTGAGGCTGGGGTCCAGAGGAATAAAAAGGCAAAGGCTGATATCTAGAGGGATAAGGAGATGTAGGCTGAGGTCAAGGCGGACAAACAGGGTTACAGAAGAATAAAGAGATGGATAATGGGATTCTGAGGGATAAAGAAAGGGAAGATGGGGTATAGAGGTATAAAGATATGGAGGCTGTAGTCCAGAGAGATAGAGAGAGATTGAGACTACTAAGATGCTAAGGATGAGGACTAGAGGGATAAAGAGATGCAGGCTGGGGTCCAGAGGGATAACAAGATTGGGACTAATAAAGACTTGGGGGTAGGCACACCCTAAAAAATGCATCGCATTAAAGATGGTGCTGCTATAAGACCATACAAACAGAACAAAAGATTACAGCGCACACATACAAAAATTACATTTAAATCCTGCAAGGATTCAGGAAACGCGTTGGTGTAGCGCCCCGCACACTCCAGTTCAACAACATGCGAGTTCTACCTCCTCGTTGAAGAGGAGTATTGTTGGTGCCCTGTGCATCTGAGTGAGGGCCTCCTCGCAGACTGGGGCGACACCAGCAGTGATGTGATCACAGGCCGTGTCACAAATTTATGTGAATAGCCTGGAGATGCCCCTTGATACTCAGTGACCACACTTGGATAGCCCAACTACCATTTTCATCATTCATCCCTATGCCATATATCTTGACTTTAAATCCACTCCATTTTGGTTTTGAACCCTTATGTTGCTGCCCATTGTCTAGACAGCAGTGGCTTTGAATTGGTCAATACCACAGGAACTCAGAACTTGGATACAACGTTCACTGCTGTGTATGTATTCTGGTCCGCCACGGACGTCCTCTTTTGCACTGAATAGTGATGACACAGGGAATATAGTGGGCCTGGATGTCTTCAAGGAGCTTCCCAGCATTCAGCTGCAGGTGCCCTGTGGGTTTCCCAGGATCCCTTTACACCCGTTTGTAGGTGTCATCTGTTAAGTTATACTGTCAGGATAAGATGTACATAATTGCTGGTTCGGTATAGATTTTACCAATGCTGGAGACACAGGGTATACAGCGGGCCTGGATGTCCCCAAGGTAGACACACAGCATTCAGTTGCATGTGCCCCGTAGGTTTCCCAGGACTCCTCTAGACCCCCTTCTCATGTGTCATCTTCACTTACCTGTTTAGAGTCTTGTATGGATGGAAGTGGCATGGCTGGCATCCTGGGAGTGTGTTTTTAGAAACAATGTTGACATTTTAAACTTTTTTTGCCATCTTTTGTGAATGTTTACCAATTGTTTATTTGTGTGCATTTTTCAATAGAGCGTATCTTAGGAGTACTCCGCTGTGTTTTCCCACCTCTTTTCTTGATGGTACAGACCCTATATTTTTGAGGATATCTTTCCTCACTCTCTGCCCATTTTGGATAAAGAGATGGTGGCTGGGGTCCAGAGGGACAAAGAGATTGAGACTAAGGCTTTGAGGGTGAGGAGTAGTGGGATAAAGGGATAAAGGTTGGGTGGTCAAGAGGGATTAATAGAATAAGACTAAGATGCTGAGGATGAGGAATAGTGGGTAAAGAGATGAATAATGGGATCCAGAGGGATACATAAAGGGAGGATGGGGTATAGAGGTATAACGTGATGGAGGCTAGGGTCCAGAGGGATAAAAAGTTTGAGACAAAGGCTCTGTGGGTGGGATCTAGAGGTATAAAGAGATGGAGGCTGGAGTCCTGAGGATAACAAGGACTTTCCGGCAGACTAGGTCTGACGGAATCAGTCCGTCGCACAATCCGATCATGTGTGGGCTGATCCTATGGTTTTTCATTTAAAAAATCCGAAGCACCTAGAAATAGAACATGTTTCAAATCTGTCCGACAGACTCAATTCCTATCGGGAAAACCATTTGTCTGTATGCTGGTCCGGCGGACCAAATACGACGCAAGGGAAGCCATTGGCTATTGAACTTCCTTTTTTAGTCCCGTCGTACATCATCCCATTCAAAATGAATGGACTTTCAAATGGACTTAGTCTGTTCGTGTGTGGCCAAGTCCGTTCGTTTGGAAGTCCGTCGGAAATCCACTGTAAAGTCAGTCGGGAAGACCATCAGACCTAGTCTGCCAGAAAGTGCGGTCGTGTGTACGCGGCATAAGACTCTGAGGGTGAGAACTAGAGGTATAAGGAGATGGAGGCTTGGGTCCAGAGGGCTAAAAAATATTGAGACTATGGGGTCGGTTTACTAAAGGCTAATCCACTGTGCACTACAAGTGCAATTGGAAATGCAGTCACTGTAGATCTGAGGGTGACATGCAAGGAAAATAAAAAGACAGCATTTTTGCTTGCACATGACTGGATGACAGAAATCAGCAGAGCTTCCCCTCATTTCAGATCTTCCACTCAAATCTAGAGCAGGTGTATTTGTAGTGCACAGTACAGTATATTTGCCTTTAGTAAATCAACTTCTAAAGCTCTTATGGTGGGAACTAGAGGTATAAAGAGATGGAAGATGGGGTCCAGAGGGATAACAAGATTGGGACTAAGATTCTGAGGGTGAGGACTAGAGGGATAAGGAGATGGAGGCTGGGGTCTAGAGCATGGGTCTTCAAACTATGTCCCTCCAGTTGTTCAGGAACTACAATTCCCATCATGCCTAGTCATGTCTGTGAATATCAGAGTTTTACAATGCCTCATCATGGGATGTGTAGTTTCGCAACAGATGGAGGGCTGTAGTTTGAGGATAACTGGTCTAGAGGGATGAAAAGTTTGAGACTAAGACTGAGGCTGTGGTCCAGAGGTATAAATAGATGGAGGCTGTGGTCCAGAGGTATAAAGAGATGGAGGCAGTGGTCCAGAGGTATAAAGAGATGGAGGCAGTGGTCCAGAGGTATAAAGAGGTGAAGACCAAGACTCAGAGCCTTAGAAATAAAGGAATAAAAAAGACGGAGGGTGAGAACTAGAGTTATAATAATAGAAAAAGAGAGTGAGGATCAGAGGGTAAAAGAGAAGGCCAATGTGCAGAAGGATAAAGAGGTGGGCTGATCTCCAGAGGATTAAGAGAGTCAACTGTGGATGTCATGCTTAGCCAATGGTTTCAATAATTTCACTATGTAGGTCAAGAGATTTGACTTCTTTATGACTTAATTTGCTGTGTATTTTTTATCAGCTGGCTGATTCTGGAGAAAGCCAGGCAGCTTGCAATTTAAGAAAATGGTCAGAAAGTGGATTAGAAGCCTCATTGAAGGACCGAACAGAAATGTTTGTATCTATAGAACAGACCTGACTGCTACCTATGATGTTGGGAAATAATTCTTTCCATTTGTGGTTTCTACATGAACTTGATGATGTCGCCATCATCATTTATGATGATGTTGCAATTTTTACGGCTTTTCAAAATGGCTGCCTCCCCCAGGTATAACCGCCAACACCCGCCCACGCAGACAAACAAACACGGAAGAATTGAAAAACACATCCAATTCCCATTAAGCTCTGTGACTGGGGAAGAGGTGTGGCCATTCAGGCAGAAAAGGATCAATAATAAAAATGAAAGGTTTGGGAGAAGCCCGGCTCGGTCTACTTTGTTCAGCAGATAATGAAGAAAAACAAAACGTGAAGGAAATCAGATTGCTAACAAGAATTTCTGCGACGCTGGATGAATTCCAATCGGCTTCTAACCAGCAAAACGCAGATGAATGTTTTTAAAGTCGCAATGCACGGCCACAAAACCATGATTGCTCGTTAGTCAGTCCCGCTGTTGTGTTATACGGAGTCCGGGGAGCGGTTCCAGTCTGGGCTTTATGGGGTGAAACATATTGCTCTTATTCTCCAGATCCTCCTAACAGGCAAGGCAAAGGCGATGATCTGCATTCTAATGAGCAAAGTGCCAGAGAGAAGGAAGATCTTATATCAGTCTCAATGCTTCACCACAAGGCCAAGGGGTACAGAACACGACCCAGTGTTAAAGAGTCTCATAAGCACAATATTCACAAAAAATCATCCCCATTCATCAACCGTACTAAATAAAAACTATTCTATACTATATCAACCAGAATCAATGTTCATATGCTCCAGTTGTCATATTCCAAGATAGATTCCAATGTGTTTGGTGAACACTTTTTTCAGCAGTTGAGGAAGGTGGACGTGCTACACATGCCCAAAAGAACTTCCTCATAGTACACCGTACGTGTGTACAATGTCCATTCCGTCGACCCCTCTATTGGATCCCACCCACCCTCCTTGCAATTCCCAGTGTTGAAAATTGAACCGGGAGTTGCTGAATCCATGATTATCAACACTGTTTAGACACAGAATAGAGAACTATAAAGAAACATTCTTACTTTTGCAGCTACTCGGTTTCATTCATCTGCACATCAAAGGGATGAACTTCCATCTGCAGATGCTATATGGCAAGGGTGCTTAACCTGTGGCCCTCCAGCTGTTTCTGATCTACAAGTCCCCTGCCTTTGGGAGTCAGGCTTGTACCTGTCAGCCTTTCAATGCCTCATTGGACTTCCGCAACAGCTGGAGGGCCACAGGCTTGAGCACCCATGCTATATGGTTTGGGCTGGAGACCATGCTGAACGGACAGGATCGATCACTAGTAGTAGGAAGGTGGCTGTGTGGGCAGTGAGGAAGGGATCGCTTCCAGAGGGTTGTGCCTGCCGCTGGATGGTAGTGGTGGGCCCATTGGGGGCTTGGGTTGCTACCTTTTTTTTTGTACAGCCTTGTGGTTGTTTCAGCAAGAAGACTTGGATGGAGATGAAGGAGCATCCGGTGTCCAGAAAAACACAACTCTTGATGTAGGGTTCATAAAATGTTTTATAGAAAATGTTTACATGCACATCAAGCCAACATGTTTCAGGGGAATTAACTCGCCCTTCTTCAGGACTAAATCATATAATCATATTATATATACACACACACACACACACACACACACACACACACTACATTGTCAAAAGTATTAGAACACCTGTCCTTACAAGCACATGAACTTTAATGACATAACAGTCTTAGTATTATATTGAGTTGGCCCACCCTTTGCCGCTATAACAGCTTCAACTCTTCTTGGAAGGCCGTCCACAAGGTTTAGGAGGGTGTCTATGGGAATGTTTGACCATTCTTCCAGAAGAAGAGCATTTGTGAGGTCAGGCACTGATCTTGGACGAGAAGGCCTGGCTCACAGTCTCCGTTCTAATTCATCCCAAAGGTGTTCTCGCTCATCCATGTCTTTATGGACCTTGCTTTGTGCACTGGTGGGCAGTCATGTTGGAACAGGAAGGGGCCATCCCCAAACAGTTCCCACTAAGTTGGGAGCATGAAATTGTCCAAAATGTCAATTTATATAGTTTTCTTATTTTAATAACTTTTTTTTTTACACTGTCCCTTTAATTTTTTTATTGCATTTTATTTTCATTTTTACACTGTCCCTTAATTTTTGTTAAATTTTTTTTTTCCATTTTTACACTCTCCCTTTTATTTTATTTTTTTAATTACATTTTTTTTTTTTACACTGTACCTTTATTTAATAGTGTGTTTGGATATAATCACGCATTAAGCGATTACCCGCAGTTAGGGACAGATAAACGCCCCCAGACGCAAGCAACCTGGCACAGTTATTGTGTCAGGAATGTTGTATACATGTGCTCCAGCAATGTCCGATGCCATGCCCAGCCGATGTATCACCGATAAGATTCATGTGAAGTTCAACAAAAATGATTTTATTAGCGGAACACTCAGCTAATCCAAAGCCGAATAAAATTTGAATGACAATAATTGCGGGTTAAATGGCAGGCATAACCATGAATGCGCATGAGAGAGCAATCGAGGAGATTGAATTATGAATCACAGCAGTGAATATGCAGATTGATCCGAAATTCCGGCTCTGGCTGCCATAATATGAAAGTTAAATCTTCAGGCGCATCGCGTCGCTCTTGATTGCTTTTTAAAATACAACAAGGCCGTTTTATTCCATCATCATTCTTTTTGTTAAAGAGTTCAGCAGAGATAAAAGATTAAAGCGCTCTTCAGCGGGCAAAAAGATCTCCGACCGATATCTGAATGCAACCCGACTTGGCGAGCCGAGCCTAAGCGCATGCCTTATTACACATTTGCCACCTTCTCTTTGATAAAAAATAAATAAATAAATACGTGGCAGAGATTTTCCAGCATGTCGGTGAGTCTCTGCATACTTACCACGTGTTCTTCCCCATAAGGACAACCTTTTACCGCCAGATAATTGCAGAACTGAATTGCTTGATTGGATCAGCGCACACTCGGTTCTTTTAGGCTCCATTCGCATCTGAACATGCGCAACATTGCACGCTTGCATTGCCATTCATTGTTAATGGAGAAGCACAGCCAGAGCTTGTTTGGCTTTACTTCTGTGCATCACAGGAGTGCAGATTGCTCTGCACGTCTCTGAACTAGTTTTCAGCAGACGGCGGGTTGAAGTCCACTGTCGGCTGACGTCACAGAGCTGGTCAAGGCTCGGGCAAGATCGTGACAATGGAGTTGCCAACAGTCTGGATTTTCCCAGGACATTTACAGAATTCAGACACATGTCCCAGTCTGAGCCTGTCCCAGGTAAAATCCTGGAAAATAGGATTGGTCCCAGGCAGGGCCAGACTGGGCCGGGGTGTCTAATCCCCCATAAAAAAGGCCCACCGCTCCGCCATCACCCTGTGTCATCCTGAGCCGTCGACACAGTAAGCTGGGTGAGCTGGGAGTTAGGACTGGGTGATGAAGGGAATGGGAGGCATATACCAGACAACTTCAGCAAGCTACTGGCTGGGGAGGCAGCAGGAGGCGGGCTGCAGTGCGTCCCAGCCAATGGGTGTGCTGTCCGGGCTTCCTGTCGCAGCCAATGGGTGCGCTGTCTGGGCCTCATGTCCCAGCCAATGGGTACGCTGTATGGGCTTCATGTCCCAGCCAATGGGTGCGCTGTCCGGGCTTCCTGTCCCAGCCAATGGGTACGCTGTCCATTATTGGCCGTGTGCATGGAGCTGCTGTGAAGCCATGTTAGTGATTCAGGTGAGGAAGAACAGTGTTAACAAGTGTCTCCCTCCATCCCTCTTCCTTTCTCTCTCCCTCCATTCCCTTTTCTTTGTTTCCTTCCCTCTTTCTTTCTCTCTCCCACCATCCATCCTTCTTTCCTTATCTCTTTCTTTCTCCCTCTCCCTTTCTCTCTATCCATCCTTCTTTCTTTCTTTCTTTCTCTCTCACCATTCCTCTTTTTTCTTCTCTCTTCATCCCTCTTTCTTTCTCGCTCCCTCCTCCGCTCTCCTTCCATCCCTCTTTTTGTCTTTCCTTATCTCTTTCTTTCTCCCTCCTTTTCTTTTTCTTTCCTGCTCCCTTTCTTCCATCTATCCTTCTTTATTTTCTTTATCTATTTCTTTGTTTCCTTTCTTTCTCTCTCCCACCATCCCTCTTTCTTTCCTGCTCCCTTTCTTCCATCTATCCTTCTTTATTTTCTTTATCTATTTCTTTCTCTCTCCCTCCATTCCTTTTTCTTTGTTTTCTGCTCTCTCTCTCTCTCCCCCCATCCCTCTTTCTTCTTCTCTCATCCTATTCTCTTTCTCTCCCCCCCATTCCTTTCTTTCTTCATCCCTCTTTCTTTCTCCCTCCTTCTCGCTCTTCTTTTCTCTTCCCTCTGTCTCCATCCTTCTTTCTCTCTCCCTCCATTTCTCTTTCTTTCCTTTTTTCTCTCTCCCTCCATCCTTCTCTCTTTCTTCATCCTTCTTTCTTTCTCCCTTCTCCCTCCATTCCTTTTTCTTTGTTTCCTTCTCTCGTTCTTTATCTTTCTCTCTCTCCATCCTTCTTTCTTTCCTTATAGCTTTCTCTCTTTCTCCCTCCATCCCATTTCTTCTTCTCCCTCCATCCCTCTTTCTTTCTCTCTGACATTATGGTAAATATGTAATTTACCATAGACACTATAGGTATGGGTATCCTACCATACTGCATTCATGACTCCTATTATCTAGAGTCCCCTTCCTCTGGTAATCGGCCATCTCATATTATATGGTGGAGACGCACCTGGGTGGGTCACCTTTTTGTACAATATTCACTATCAAGGTGTATATTTCATATATGTTGAACACTGAATTCCTCACATTTTCCTAGGAGTGATCCACTAGTTTTATGATTGGACTGTATCACTTCTCATGGCTACAGGGCAACTCTGTGAATGTCCTTGACTGGCCCAGCCAGAGCCCAGAGTTGAACCCGAATTGAACATCTCTGGAAAGATCTGAAGATGGCTGTACACCGACCCTCCCCATCCAACCTGATGGCGCTTGAGAGGTCCTGCAAAGAAGAATGGGAAAAACTGCCCAAAAATAGATGTGCCAAACTTGTAGCATCATACTCAACAAGACTTGAGGCTGTAATTGGTGCCAAACGAGCTTCACCAAAGTATTGAGCAAAGGCTGTGATACTTGTGTACGTGGGAGGAGCCTGCGGTACTTGTGTACGTGGGAGGAGCCTGCGGTACTTGTGTACACGGGAGGAGCCTGCGGTACTTGTGTACGTGGGAGGAGCCTGCGGTGCTTGTGTACACGGGAGGAGCCTGCGGTGCTTGTGTACACGGGAGGAGCCTGCGGTGCTTGTGTACACGGGAGGAGCCTGCGGTGCTTGTGTACACGGGAGGAGCCTGCGATACTCGTGTACACGGGAGGAGCCTGCGATACTCGTGTACACGGGAGGAGCCTGCGATACTCGTGTACACGGGAGGAGCCTGCGATACTCGTGTACACGGGAGGAGCCTGCGATACTCGTGTACACGGGAGGAGCCTGCGATACTCGTGTACACGGGAGGAGCCTGCGATACTCGTGTACACGGGAGGAGCCTGCGATACTCGTGTACACGGGAGGAGCCAGTGATACTTACGTACATGGGATTTTTTTTTCCTTTTTTATTTTTAACAAATTTAGCAAAGATTTCAGACAAACTACTTGCCATTATGGGGGATTGTTTGTAGAATTTTGAGGAAAATAATGAATTTAATTTATTTTGGAATAAGGCTGTAACATAACAAAATGTGGAAAAAGTGAATACTTTCTGGATGCACTGTATTCAGACAGCAGGGAGACTTTCCAGAATACACTAATCAGTGCTGCAGTCTATAGCCTGCTGCTCTGGATAAGCGGGTAAAACCCAGGCTGGTTGTGTAGAAGTTGATCGATAAAGTGATTGCTGTACAACCACAGTGCCCATGCATTGATTGAAAATCGTCTGGTCCCTGCTGAAAATGTCCAAATTTCAATCCATCTATGGCCGTTTTTAGACTATTGTATTGCAGTTGTGCTGATAAGTTTACATACCCCAGCAGAATTTAGGATTTCTTGGCCATTTTTCTGAGAATATGAATGATAGCACAAAAACTTTTTTTTCACTCATGGTTGGTGTTTGGCTGAAGCCATTTATTATCAATCAGCTGCGTTTACTCTTTTTATATCATAATGGCAACAGAAATTACCCAAATGACCCTGATCAAAAGTTTACATACCCTGGTGATTTTGGCCTTATAACATGCACACAAGTTGACACAAAGAGGTCTAAATGGCTATTAAAGGTAACCATCCTCACCTGTGATCTGTTTGCTTGTAATTAGTGTGTGTGTATAAAAGGTCAATGAGTTTCTGGACTCCTGACAGACCCTTGCATCTTTCATCCAGTGCTGCACTGACGTTTCTGGATTCTGAGTCATGGGGAAAGCAAAAAGAATTGTCAAAGGATCTGCGGGGAAAAAGGTAGTTGAACTGTATAAAACAGGAAAGGGATATAAAAAGATATCCAAGGAATTGAGAATGCCAATCAGTAGTGTTCAAACTCTAATCAAGAAGTGGAAAATGAGGGGTTCTGTTGAAACCAAACCATGGTCAGGTAGACCAACTAGAATTTCAGTCACAACTGCCAGGAAAATAGTTCGGGATGCAAAGAAAAACCCACAAATAACTTCAGGTGAAATACAGGACTCTCTGAAAACATGTGGTGTGGCTGTTTCAAGATGTACAATAAGAAGGCACTTGAAGAAAGATGGGCTGCATGGTCGAGTAGCCAGGAGAAAACCATTACTACGCAAATGTCACAAAGTACCCCGCTTACAATACGCCAAACAGCACAGAGACAAGCCTCAAACCTTCTGGCACAAAATCATTTGGAGTGATGAGACCAAAATTGACCTTTTTGGTCACAACCATAAACGCTTCATTTGGAGAGGAGTCAACAAGGCCTATGATGAAAGGTCCACCATTCCTACTTTGAAACACGGAGGTGGATCGCTGATGTTTTGGGGATGTGTGAGCTACAAAGGCACAGGAAATTTGGTCAAAACTGATGGCAAGATGAATGTGTTATGTAATCAAAAAATACTGGAGGAACATTTGCATTCATCAGCCAGGAAGCTGCGCATGGGACGAACTTGGTCGTTCCAACATGACAGTGATCCAAAACACAAGGCCAAGTCCACCTGTCATTGGCTACAGCAGAATAAAGTGAAGATTCTGGAGTGGTCATCTCAGTCTCCTGACCTCCAATATCATTGAGCCACTCCGGGGAGATCTCAAACGTGCCGTTCATGCAAGACAGCTCAAGAATTTCCAGGAACTGGAGGCTTTGTGCCAAGAGGAATGGGCAGCTTCACCATCTGAGAAGATAAAGAGCCTCATCCACAAATACCACAAAAGTCTCCAAGCTGTCATTGATGTTACAGTGGGCAATACACGGTATTAAGAACCGGGGTATGTAAACTTTTGATCGGGGTCATTTGGGTAGCTTCTGTTGCCATTATGATTTAAAGTGGGGTACCCCCTAAAAAAAAAATTAAAAGTCAGCAGCTACAAATACTGCAGCTGCTGGCTTTTAATAATCGGACACTTACCTGTCCCGGGTTCCAGCGATGCGGGGGAACGAAGCCCCCCCCTCGCTCCCCGCTCCGCTCGCGGCGCCGTCATGCATACTGTGGGCACCCGGCTGTGGCTTCACAGCCGGGCACCCACTGCGCATGCGCGAGCGGCGCAGGGCGCCGTGATACGCCGTACAGTCGCCTGGGACACGTGACAGGTCCCAGGTGAATGTGCGGCGCGAGGGGAAGTGATGTCACCAGCCCGGGCAATGAAGAAGGCAGACTACGAGGGACCCCCTAGCAACCGGTATTTAGAGGTGAGTAAAAAATTTTTTTTTTGCCAATTATTTTTTTTTGATTTTTTTTAAGATTTTTAAGTAGTTTTATTTTTTGGGGGGCAACTCCACTTTAAAAAGAGTAAACACAGTTGACCGATAATAAATGTTTTCAGCCAAACACCAACCATGAGTGAAAGAAAAGTTTTTGTGTTATCATTCATATTCTCTGAAAAATGGTCAAGAAATCATAAATTCTGCCGGGGTATGTAAACTTATGAGCACAACTGTTCTATTATGGATCTATTTAGGGGGAATGAAAAAAAAAAAAGGCACGACAGCAGAAAAACGACTGAAGACAGGAGCAGAACACATGGCCACCATCGACGTTAAGCGACTGTTTAGAAAATATGCAATTTTCACATTTTTCCTTGTGACCCGCCATATCTCGGATCCGTAGAACATCCGCTATTTGTAATTTGCAGGTCTTTTACATTTTAATCCGGCTGCAGACGTGTAAATGTTGCTGAACAATCAACAATTCAAGGAGATTTTTTTTTTATTTTTTGTCAGCGGAATTGAAAGTCTAATCCATATCTGAAAGGTTTACTAAATATTTACTGATCTGTTTTTTTTTTGGTTCCCCGGGTTCATGTAGAGGGATTGAGGAGTGCGATTCACATATCCTGCAATTTCCTGCAATTTCCTGCAACATTGAGACGCGTTCGCTTCATTCTGTTTGGCACAAAAGGATTTAAGTCTGCATGGGTCTGCTGTTTTTACATTTTTGTTTGAATATTTTCCAGCGGAAATTGTCAGAAGCAAAATATACAGCGAGAAGCAGGTAGGAGATACACAAGTTTGCCTATTAGCACGGCAGAGAGATTGGAAACAGAGGAAAAACATTCGATGTGTGGGGGGGGGAATTAGGGCCGGATCAATGTAACTGCTCAGCTCAGAGCAATTCTTAAATCTCCACTATGGGCCGGTTTATTTGGCAATCATTTTGGCATTACTTTTTTTTTTTTTCCATGAAAAATGTATTGACCGTTAAACACATAAGAACGAGCATACATGAAATGGTTCATAAGTTAGGAATACAGAGAAACAAGCAAATCTTGTCTAGCCACAGGTCTGTCAGGGCTGGGCTCAGCCCTTCCCTTCTCTGAGCTGTCTGCTCAGCTGTTGGCTAATTGCCAGCTCCTATCTCTCTACAGTGACTCACCTGTTGATGATATCCTGCTCGTCAGTCCTGTCCAGAGGATCTCTGCCTTCACCTTGGTCAACATCACAGAAACTATCTCCTGTGATCCTTTTCAAGACTTGCTTTGCTGACATCCCTTCTGGCTCCAGATCCTGCTTGCTGTTCCACTACATTGATCCCTGACCTCTGGCTTGGCCGACTATCCTGCTCGTCAGTCCTGCCTACTTAAGCTGTCCAGTCCAGAGGATCTCTGCCTTTGCCTTGGTCAAAATCACAGAGACTATCTCCTGCATTCCTGTTAAAAGACTTGCTTGGCTGACATCCCTTCTGGCTCCAGATCCTGCTTGCTGTTTTACTACACTAACCTCCGGCTTCCTGACGTTTTGCCTGTCTGGCTATCCTTTCTGGTTCCTGAACTCTGGCTATGTTTTGACTATATTTGTTCTTTTTACTTTTATTATTAAACAAGTGTGATTTAACTGTTCTTCTGTCTCAGTCTGATTTCATGGTTTCTGACATTGTCGTATCAAAGGGGAATGTTTACAGGTATGAAGCATTTATTACAGCATATGTTGTTTCTTAGTATGTCTATTAACCACTTCAGCCCCGCAAGGTTTTACCCCGCTTCCTGACCAGAGCACTTTTTACAATTAGGCACTGCATCGCTTTAACTGGTAATTGTGGTCATGCAACGCTGTACCCAAACGAAATTTGCATCCTTTTCTCACCACAAATAGTACCTTCTTTTGGTGCTATTTGATCACCTCAGCGTTTTTAATTTTTTTCGCTATACACAGAAAAAGAGCGACAATTTTTGAAAAAAAACAAATTTTTTTTACTTTTTGGTATAATAAATATCCTAAAAAATGTTTTTAAAAAACACATTTCTTCATCAGTTTAAGCCAATATATTTTCTTCTACAAATTTTTGGTAAAAAAAATAAAAGAAAAAAAATCACAGAAAGCGTATATTGATAGGTTTGCACAAAAGTTATAGCATCTGCAAACTATGGGAAAGATTTATGGTATTTCTTTTTTATTAGTAAACGCGGTGATCTGCGATTTTTAGCAGTATTGCGACATACAGAACGTACACTTTGAGGTCTACTTCTTGAACCTGACGATGGAGGCCGACGCTACTGCCTAGGATGCAGTTGCCCCTGGACCTGGAGAAGAAGCCTGCTTAAATGAAGGACGTATACTCCTTCTCTTAACTGGTAAAGGGGTACTTTTTCCACTTGAAATTTTTTGGATGTATTTGTCCAAATCATCCCCAAACAGCCATTCACCATGGAAAGGAAAACCAGCCAGAAGTTTTTTGCATAGCGTTAAGATCCTACGCATATGCACCAGCACAAGCATAAGGCTCTGTTTGAGGGCCCAGGATGGGAGAAGGGGACCTATCGTGTTTTCTCCCATTCTGGGAAGATGCGATTAAAGCAGCTAACCTTTCTTCTAACCCAAGGCTAATGACAAAACGTCCTCAGTAACAGACGGGGACTGAAATGTTGGAAGCAGCTGCAACACCTAACAGACCCAATGGCTCACCCTGGCGAGCCACCTCTGGTCTTTGGAGGGAGGATGGCATTGCAGAGGCGTGATTAGGGTCCTCAGAGCCCGGAGGTGATACCTTTGGTCCCCTTTTTTGAGGTGTTTATACCCCCTTTTGGAAGGCATAGTCCTAAGCACAAAAGCAGAGGTACTGACAAAAAAAAAAGCACCCACTGCTGAGCTATAGTCCAGCAAATTGATGCTGCTATTAATACTCAGCCTGATACTGTGTAAATGTGCCTTTGGGAAAGCCTGTATCACCACTCACATGCCCCAATCTGCTCCTGTGTCCCTCCGTCAGCCAGATGAAATATGGCAAGAGGCTTTATAACTTTTGCACTTTGCACTTCTGTGCCGCGTGAGGAAAGTGACGCTGAGCCACGCCACTGCCGTGCTAAGCCACGCCCTTCTTCTCCCCACCACGCCCCCTCTCTTCTTTAAAAGTTAATTCCCAAGTGCACGCATCAGATCGGTTTGGCATGGGGGGGTGGAAGGAGGAGGAGGAAAGGAAGGAGCCGCCACGATCCCTGTGAGGGACGGTGTGTGGGGGGGGGGGCGGAACAGAACACAGGCGGCCTTACAAACTCCCTCTGCCTGCTCAGGGGAGAAGCTGCACTGCCCGGGTGGGGGATGAGCTGATGGAGGAAATAAAACAGTTGCAGGATAGGCTTCTTTAAAGAGAAGGGTTTTCAGGGATCATCTAAAGATGGATAGATTAGGGGACAGTCAGACAGATTGGGGTAAGGAGTTCCAAAAGATGGGAGAAGCTCTGGAGAAATCCTGGAGGTGAGCATGGGACGAGGTGACAAGGGAGCTAGAGAGCAGGAGGTCTTGGGAGGACCGAAGAGAACAGCTTGGTTTGTATTTTGGGACTAGGTTAGGGATGTAGTTGGGGGCAGAGTTATGGATGGATTTGTAAATTATTGTTAGCACTTTGAATTTTATTAATTGGGTGAGTGAAAGCCAGTGGAGGGATTGGCAGATAGGGGTGGAGGACACTGAATGGATGAGTCTTGCAGCGGCATTCGTTATGGACTGAAGGGGGGATCGTCTATGTAAAGGTAATCCAATGAGGAGGGAGTTGCAGTAGTCGAGGTGAGAGATGACCAAGGAGTGAATTAGAAGCTTGGTGGTGTCATTAGTTAAAAAGGGGCGTATTCTAGAGATGTTGCGAAGGCTAAGGCGGCATGATTTGGACAGGGATTGGATGTGGGCCTGAAAGGACAGTTCAGAGTCTAAGGTTACCCCTAGCACCCTGGCATGTGGGGACGGACTGATAGTTGTGCCATTTATTTTGAAAGAGAAGTCAGGGGAAGGGGCATGTGGGGGAGGAAATATTATGAGCTTGGTCGAGAGCGGCCGAAAATAGCCGAGAATGGCCGAAAATACCCCGAAGCCGCAGAGAGCGGCAGAAAGGGTTAAAAATAATGGGGGATCGGCGTACAACACGCACCCCCAATTTCCCCCTGATTTTAGGGGGGAAAAGGTGCGTGTTATATGCCGATAAATATGGTACTAACCCCAACTTTGCCCCCATCTACATCACCAACCTCATCTGCAGATATCGCCCAAATCGTCCCCTCCGCTCCTCCCAGGACCTCCTGCTCTCTAGCTCCCTCGTTACCTCCTTTCATGCTCGTCTTCAAGACTTCTCCAGAGCTTCTCCCATCCTCTGGAACTCACTGCTCCGGTATGTTCGGTCAGCCCCTACCCTGTCCACCTTTAGGCGATCCCTGAAAACACACATATTCAGAGAAGCCTACCCCACTTCTACCCAAGAACCGTACCCAAGTCCTATGCATCAGCTATTACCTTTTGCACCACCTCAACCTCCCTTAAGATTGTAAGCTCCATGAGCAGGACCCTCCTATTTCTTCTGCATTGAACTGTATTGTAATTTCACTGTCTCTCCCTCTATGTAAACTGCTGCAAATCCTGTATAATAATAACCCTGATAGAAGTGTCAGAAATTGCCTGGACTGGAACTACTTAACCTCTTCCCACGGTCGCACATTGCCGAGAGGGCATCATGTGGCATCTCCCGTGATCGTGCATTTTGCACGCCCCCCGTGGCACGCATCCGCAGGCATCTGTGATCGCTGTGTCCTTGGGATACAGCTGATCACAGGTTGTGGTAAAGAACCAATCACAGCGGCTCTTTAGCATGTGATCAGCTGTGTCCAATCAGGATTTGTCAGTTATAGTTATTCCTCTCCTCACTCTGACAGTGTGTGAGGAGAGCCGATAACCAGCAAATCCACACAGGGGACATCTACGCTAATAATCAGTGCCCTGATTATCAGTGCAGCCCCAACAGTGGTGCCAATCAGTGCAGCCAACCAGTGCAGTCAATGCCCATAAGTAATGCCTGTCATTGCTGCCTATCACTGTCCATCAGTGCAGCCTAACAGTGTCCTCAATGCAGTCTCATCAGTGCCGCCTCATCAGTGCGCATCAGTGTAGTCTCATCAGTGCTGCCTCATCAGTGCATCTGCATCAGTGTCATCTCATCAGTGCACCTCATCAGCATGCATCAGTGCCGTCTCATCGGCGCTCATCAGTGCGCAGCAGTGCTGCCTCATCAGCGCGCATCAGTGATGCCTCATCAGCGCGCATCAGTGACGCCTCATCAGCGACGCCTCATCGACATCGCATCAGTGACGCCTCACCAGCGCGCATCAGCGAAGGAGAAAAATTTCAAATTTAAAAAAAAAATGAAAAAACCCAGTGCCAATTAAATACCACCAAAAGAAAGCTCTGCCTTGAAAAAAAAAAAAAAAAAAAAAAGACTCAGTTAGACTTACCGGTGACGGTATTTCTAAGAGCCTTTCAGGACAACCCCGGAGAGAGAGTAGCTCCACCTTGCAATCAGGAAACACATGCCCACTTTAAAAACACCTCCTCCTCCTCCATGGCTTCAGTTATTGTGGCCTTCCGACGCTGGAAAACAAAGCACAGAAAGCACAACACCATGGTAGAACTTAATACATTTACTAAGCATAACCTAGGGAGGGAAGTAACGGTTGTCCTGAAAGGCTCTTAGAAATACCGTCACCGGTAAGTCTAACTGAGTCTTTCTCAAATCGCCTTTCAGGACAACCCCGGAGAGGATAACCGAGAAACTTACCCTAGGGCGGGACTACTGCCTGCAGTACCTTCCTGCCGAAGGCCTGATCTGCTGCAGACAGTAGATCTAACCGGTAATGCCGGAGAAATGTCGAATAACTGGACCAAGTGGCAGCCTTGCAGATTTGTTCAGGCGTGGCACCGGCCCTTTCAGCCCAGGAAACTGCCGTGGATCTAGTAGAGTGGGCAGCAATACCTGAGGGAGGTATTTCTCCTTTTGCTTTATAGGCTTCTGTTATAGCCAACTTAAGCCACCTACCCAGCGTACTTTTAGAAGCTTTCTCCCCCTTGCGTGATCCAGAAAATATCACAAAGAGGGCGTTTGATTTTCTAATTTCTTTAGTAACTTTCAGAAACTGTAAAAGACATCTTCTCACATACAATGTGTGAAAAACTTCCTCTCCTGCATTTGCTGGGCTTGCAGAGAATGTAGGTAACACTATTTCCTGTGATCGATGGAAAGTTGAGGATACTTTCGGTAGGAATGCGGGATCCGTCCTCAGTATCACCCTGTCCTGATAAATTCTAAGGAAGGGTTCTGTAATAGCTAGAGCTTGGAGCTCGCTGACTCTCCTGGCCGAGGTGATGGCCACCAAAAAGATTGTTTTTAAAACCACCTTCTGTAAAGAAGCTTCTTGTAAGGGTTCAAACGGTGCTCCCGAGAGACCCTGTAAAACTGTAGACAAATCCCAACTGGGAAAGTCTTTAAGGGCTACTGGTCTATTTCGAGCAAGAGCCCTAAAAAATCTAGAAATTAAAGTTTCTTTAGATAAAGTCTTTTCAAAGAAAACTGATAAGGCAGCCACCTGAGTCTTCAGGGTACTGGCTGCGAGACCCTTCTCCATTCCTTCATGGAGAAACTCCAAGACGGACACCGTGCTCTTGACCTTGAGTTCTCTAGAACTGCACCAGGAGTTGAACTTTTTCCAGACCTTCATGTAAATTGCCTGTGTAACTGCCTTCCTACTGGACAGCAGGATCTTTACTACTTTATCTGAGAGACCTTTAGCCTTTAACAGGTCCTCCTCAGAAACCAGGCGGTTAGCTGCAGGAGTTCCACTTCTGGATGACTTACTGTCCCCTGGGATAACAGATCTTTTCTGAGTGGTAACCTCCATGGGGGCTTCGAGGCTAGGTTTCGAAGACCCGCGAACCAGGGTCTTTTTGGCCAAAAAGGAGTGACTAGTATTAAGTCTGTCCTTTCTTCCCTGAATTTCCTCAGTACTAGTGGAATTAGAGGAAAGGGGGGAAAGGCATAGCACAGCTGGTAATGCCAGGGGTGAGCGAATGCATCCAACCCTATTGCTGCATCTCCTCGGTGAAGAGAAAAGAATCTGTCCACCTTTGAGTTCTGCTGGCTGGCAAAAAGGTCTACCTGAGGAACCCCCCAGGCCTCGGAGATCATCAGGAACACTTCCTGATTCAGACTCCATTCTGCCTCTAGCAATTTGCGCCTGCTTAGGAGGTCCGCAAACAAATTCTGAGAGCCCTTCAGATGCACTGCCGATAGTGAGGCTGTGTTCTGTTCTGCCCAGGCTAACAACAGATTGGCCAGCTCCATCAAGCTCCTGCTTCTGGTTCCCCCTTGCTTCATAATGTAGGTAACCGCTGTTGTGTTGTCTGACAACACCTGAACATGGTGGCCTCTCAAACTCTGCTGAAATGCCACTAAACCCAGAAAGATCGCCTTCAACTCCCTCCAGTTGGATGATCTTTGAGCTTCCTGTTTGGACCAGACCCCCTGAGATGTCTGACCATCCAGATGGGCTCCCCAGCCCCAGGCACTTGCGTCTGTAGTAAGGCGCTTGTCCACAGGAAAGGTCCACACCAGGCCCCTTGAGAGGTTTGCCTGGTCTCTCCACCACCAAAGAGCCCTTTTCGTCTTTGACGAAATTTTTAGCTGTTTTTCCAAAGGATCCTGATGGGACCAGCTTGACAGAACCTCCCTCTGAAGGGATCTGGAATGGAACCTGGCCCACTGAACAGCCGGGATTGCTGCCGTAAGCAGGCCCAGAACTGCCATAGCCATCCTGACTGAGACTGTCTGGTTGCTCTGTATCCGCTGTACAGCTAGCTGTAACTTTTCCTGTTTTTCCAACGGCAGGAAAACTTTCTGGAGAATCGAATTTAATGTATACCCCAGAAATTTCATTTCCTGTGAGGGGGTCAGGATTGACTTCTCTAGGTTTAGAAGCCATCCCAGGCCCTCGAGGTGAGACTGGGCCCTCTGGAGATTGACTAGGACCTGCTCCCTGGAGTCTGCAAAAAACAAAAGGTCGTCCAGATAAGGAACAACTGGAATCCCCTTCAATTTCAGGGGTTCCAAAGCCTCTGCCATAATCTTCGTAAAGACCCTGGGAGAGGACGAGAGTCCGAACGGCAGAGCCCTGAATTGGAGGTGCCATACCGAGCTCCCTACCTTCAATGCCAGGCGCAGGAACTGCTGCGATGCCTGATGAATTGGTATATGAAGGTAGGCATCCCTTAGGTCCAGGGATGCCATGAAGCATTCTGGGGTCAACAGCTTTGTGATGGAGAAAATTGTATCCATCCTGAAATGTTTGTACCGAATGAACCTGTTCAGGAATTTCAGATTCAGGATTAGACGGTACTTCCCTGAGGGTTTTTTCACTAGAAAAATATGTGAATAAAAACCCCCGCCCTGCTGGCTTACTGGGACTTGAATCAGAACCTCTTGCTGTATCAGCTCCTGTAACAACAGCTTCATTGCAGAGGCCTTCTCCTGATCCCTTGGCAATGTTGTCACATAAAACCTGCTCGGGGGTGGTTCTGAAAACTCCAACCTGTACCCCTGATCGACAACGCTCTTCACGAACAGATTTGGAGACAGCCTGTCCCATTGTTCGCGAAAAGCTGACAGTCTCCCCCCCACTGGGGAGATATTGTCACTTGTTCTTAGGGGACTGCTCTGGGGGAGATCTAAAGAGGACTCCACCCCTGCCTTTGCCCTTCTGTGAACCCCATCTGCTCTTGTGCTCCTGGTCTTTTTTATGGGACTGCTGAAAAGCACGAAAATTCTTTTTAGCCATCTGCTTTTTCTTAACTGGAAAAGCCTTCTTTTTATCGGCTGTTCTATCCAGCACAGACTCTAAATCAGGACCAAAGAGCAAGTCACCCGAGAAGGGAAGACCACACAGCTTGACCTTAGAGGCAGTGTCCCCAGACCATGTTTTCAGCCAAACTGCTCTCCTGGCTAAATTTACAAGAGCCGAAGACCTAGCGGCCAGTTTAACTGATTCTGCTGATGCATCCGCCATGTATTTGACTGCATTCAGGATCAGTGGAAAGGACTCTAAGAGATCCTTGCGGGGTGTCCCCGCCTCAATATGGCTCTTCAGCTTCTCTACCCAACATTCCAGATTCCTGGCCACCACCGTAGCTGCCATTGCTGGTTTTAGACTGACTGACGCAGCATCCCAAGCTTTTTTAAGGATGGAGTCAGCTTTTTTGTCCATTGGGTCTTTAAGGATCCCCATATCTTCAAAGGCTAGATCCGTTCGTCTGGATACCTGCGAGAAAGCTGCATCGACTCTGGGTTTCTTATTCCAAACCTCTGAGTCCTTATCTTCGAAGGGAAACCTTCTTTTGAGAGCTTTAGAGAAGAAAGGGGCTTTTTCTGGGTCCTTCCACTCCTTTCTCACTGAGTCTGAGAGGACCCTGTGGACAGGAAAAACTCGCCGTTTTGTTTCGTCCAACCCCTGGTACATTTTGTCATGAACTGACAGTTGTACTCTTTCTTCCTGAATTTCTAGAGTAGTGTAGATTGCTTTTAAAATATCATCTACTTCCTCTAGTGATAGCTTGAATTTGCAGCCCCTGCTATCTTCTTCCTCTTCCTCCTCCTCAGAATCCCTGAAGGAGATGAGAGTACTACCCCCTTCGTCTCCAGACTCTTCAGTTTCCACCTGTCTGGATGACGACGCCCTGGGGCTGGGCGGTAAGTTCTGAGGCTCGGTCTGTGCGGGAGGGTTTTGTATCAGGATGGACTTGACTGAACTCAAAGAGTTTGTCAGCTCTTTAACCGAAGAAAACAAATCCTTATATTGTTGAGATGTTTCCTCTTCCACCAATTCTCTGATACAATTTCTGCACATTGCCTTCTGCCATGAATCTCTGAGGGGGGTTTTGCAGGAAGGACATTTTCTCTGACCTGGTCTAGCTTTTCCTAGTGATTTTTCCTGAAACGACATACAGGTTTAATTCACTAAAAGCTCTCAACAACCAGTTGCTTAACACCAAGCCAGTGCAGAGACCCACCACCAAACAGACCTACTAGTGAGACCCCAGAACTAGGCTGCAAAAGGTCAGAGCGAAGTCCACCTCTGACCTGCAGCGACAGGCCCCCAAGAGGGGGGAACAAACAAAGACATACCCACAGTAAAGCAGAGGGTGCCAGTGCACCTTACGTACCTGGGCTGGACCGGTGCTGGGGGCGCCTGTCTCCGCCATAGCTGGCTTGCACTCTTCCATCGTTTGAGTGAGGCAGCTATTTTACAAACAGCTCTCATTTTAAAATTTCCCGGCCGCCGCGTCATCAAGGCCGGCCGGAAGCGGAAGCACACGGTCACCTGACCCGCCCCATGACCCCTGCGTTCCAGGCGCTGAACCACGGCGCCACGCCCCCTCAGAGCGCCCGCGCGTCACCGTGAACGACGCCGTCGCCGCCCGGGACCCGGCGCCGAAAACGGAGCCATGCCGCTGACCTGCAGCGGCCTCCGCCAGCAACAGAGCCCTCCCTGCGCTAACAAGCGGACACCGGGCACCCGACGCCGGCACTCCGAGGGTCCTTACTCCCGTGAGATGGCGGGACCAGGAGCTCCAGGAGTCCTCTCCCCGTGGAGATGCTGCTGGGGGTCAAAGAGAAACAACCTGCAACAAAAGGTAAGCCTTACTCCCCTGCAGAGAGTGTAGCTCTCCCTGGTTCAGGCACATGCTTCCTCCAAGGAGGAAACACAATAACTGAAGCCATGGAGGAGGAGGAGGTGTTTTTAAAGTGGGCATGTGTTTCCTGATTGCAAGGTGGAGCTACTCTCTCTCCGGGGTTGTCCTGAAAGGCGATTTGAGAAAAAAAAGATATAGGTACAGTGTTGCATGACCGTGTAACTGTCATTCAAAGTGTGACAGCACCGAAAGCTAAAAATTGGCCTGGGCATTAGGCAAGTGGTTGGCCCTGGTTTTTGGAATAGGATGTCCAAAAAGGTTATAGCGGTTTGATGGTCAGATGTTAACATTTGACCGTATAATCTTCCAACTTTTTAATCATTTTTTGTTCTTTCTAGTAATCAATTTAAGAATTAAACCAAAAAGGAGACCACAAATCATTGAAGTTGGGGTCAAAACTCATGACCACCATGACCAATAAGCTGCTGCTTGAGCACAGGCAATTACCATATTCTTCATAATCTATGTAAATAGCCTTGGGTCTGCAGAACACCCGCCATTCATAAATTTGCAGCTCTTTATTTTTTTTAATATCTGGCTGCAGACATAAGCACTGCTGAGCAATCAACAATTTGGCTGTAAGACTTTTTTTTTTTTTTTTTTTTTTGTTTTGTTAAAGGAAAATGAAAGTCGAATCCATATTTGAAGGGTGTACTAAATATTTACTGATCTGTTTTCTGGTTCCCTGGGTTTATGTAGATGGATGAGGAGCATATTTTGCAATTTAGCCGCAACAACGAGATGCAAACAGTTCATTCTGTTTGGCACAAAAGGATTTCAAATCTGCATCTTTCTGCTCCTTTTACATTTTTGTTGAAGCGTTGCCAGCAGAAATTGTCGGCAGGAGATACACGGCTACGGGAAGGTATGAGAGACGCGAGGGCTTGTTTATGAACAGAATACCGAGCCGAAAACATGGAGCAAAACACCCAATTTAGAGGTTTAGGTTCCGGATAAACATAACCAATCGCTGTTTTTAATGGCGGAAGGAAGGGAGGATCCCCTATTGCAAACAGTCTCTCAGTCACGCATTAGCTCTACAGAGAATCTCCAGTAGTGATCCGTGATTGTGGCCTTTGCAATAAATAACAGCCCTTGATATGCCGAGGTTGATTCTCATCAAAGGTAGTGATGGATAAAAAAAACAACTGTGCAATGTAGCGAATGTTTGTTATCATCGTGGATCCCCGCCACCAATACAGTGAGCTGCTGCTGGCACTGAAACTGGATTTTTCCTCCCCCTTTACAAAGATTAGTTGAGTAAGTACACAAAAGGTGAGTGAAGTTATTTTTTTAAAAGGAAGTATCTGGATCAGACACTTTGTATAGACAAAAAACACTTTAGCTGATTTTTTTTTTTTTTTTTGCCAGCGTGTCTGTCCTATGGGAAGTTGTATGACCTTCAAACAATCTAAATTGGCACTGCAGACCTACAAGCAAGCTTCATGAGATGCCTTCTCATGCCATGCTACCCTTTTGTCCCATTCCACCACTAGAGCTCCTGCAGAACGTCTGAGTATTGGCCACACATGGACATTCACCGAACCCAACCTCAATGACGCGTTGGGGGCTGGAACAATCTACTGCCATGCCCTGTACATATACAGGCATAGTTGGTATCTAGATAAACTATTCCTGGGTGATTGGGTGGGGGGTTAAGACTGGAGAGCTCTGTAAAAGTAAGCTCTACAGTGGCACTGTTAAATTAGGCTCTGTGTACATCATACAGGATCACTTTAAGTAAATACGCCAGGGACAAGAACTAGATGTTCAAGGAGGACCTGCACTGACTGCTGGAGAGACAGTTCTCCAAATTTGTGAAGAACCAGAACGACCCCCTGGTAATGGATAAGGTCATGAAGGATATGGATCAGTGCCATGATGGAAACATCAACTTCCACAGCTTCTTTTCCCTCATCGTTGCCTTTAATGACTTTTACTGTAAGCAGATAAAGGGCCGGAATTAAGGAAGCCCTGACCACCATCAACCGTTGACCATCAGTTTTGCCAGACTGCCACATTCCTATTGCCGGAGGTGGAGGAGCTCTGAACACTAACCTAGTCTCAAAATACCAACCAAATCGTTCTCTTCGTTCCTCCCAAGACCTCCTGCTCTCTAACTCCCTTATCACCCGCTCCCATGCTGTCCGACTGTCTCCTACACTGTCTACATTTAGACAATCCCTAAAAACTCTTCTCTTCATAGAAGCCTACCCTGCCCCACCGACTGCTGGAGAGCCAGTTCTTTGAATTTATGAAGAACCAGAATGACCCCTTGGCAGTGGAAGTTCATAAATGATCTGGGTCAGTGCCAAGATGGGCGCATCAACTACCACAGCTTATTTTCTCTCATCGTTGCCTGTAAGGACTTTTACTGTAAGCAGATAAAGGGCCGGAATTAAGGAAGCCCTGCCCACCATCACCCGCTGACCGTCAGTTTTGCCAGACTGCCACATTTCCATTGTCGGAGGGGGAGGAGCTCTGAACACTAACCTAGTCTCAAAATACCAACAAAATCGCTCTCTTCGTTCCTCCCAAGACCTCCTGTTCTCTAGCTCCCTCGTCACCTGCTCCCATGCTGTCCGACTGTCTCCTACACTGTCTACATTTAGACGATCCCTAAAAACTCTTCCCTTTAATAGAAGCCTATCCTGCCCCATTGACTGCTGGAGAGCCAGTTCTTCAAATTCATGAAGAACCAGAATGACCCCTTGGCAGTGGAAGTTCATAAATGATCTGGGTCAGTGCCAAGATGGGCGCAATAACTCCCACAGCTTCTTCTCCCTCATCGCTGGCCTCACATCGCCTGTAATGACATTTACTGTAAGCAGATGAGGGGCTGGAATTAAGGAAGCTCTGCCCACCATCAACAGCTGACCGCCAATCTTGCCAGAATGCTGCATTCCCATTGCCAGAGAGGGAGGAGCTCTGAACATTAACCTAGTCTCAAAATTCCAACCAAATCATTCTCTTCGTTTGCTCCCAAGTCCTCCTGCTCTCTAGCTCCCTCGTCACCTCCTCCCATGCTCACCTCCAGGACTTTTCCCAAGCCTCTCCCATCCTCTGGAATGACCTACCCCAATCTGTCCGACTGTCTCCTACCCTTTCTACATTTAGACGATGCCTAAAAACCCTTCTCTTCAGAAATCCTGCCCCCACTGACTGCTGAAGAGCCAGTTCTTCAAATTTGTGAAGAACCAGAACCACTGGGTGGTTGAAAAGATCATGAATGATTTGGATCAGTGCCATGATGGGCGCATCAACTTCCACAGCTTCTTATCCCTCATCGCTGGCCTCACCATCACCTGTAATGACATTTACTGTAAGCAGGTGAAGGGCCGGAATTAGGGAAACCCTGCCCACCATCAACCACCGACTGTCAATCTTGCCAGACTGCTCTATACCCATTGCCGAAGTAGGAGCTCTGCACACTAGTCTCAAAATTACCAAATTGTTTTCTTCGTTCCTCCCAAGATCTCCTGCTCTCTAGCTACCCTGTCACCCCCTCCCATGCTCACCTCCAGGACTTTTCTCAAGCCTCTCCCATCCTCTGGAACTCCCCTACCACAATCTGCCAATCGTACTCTGTCTACATTTAGACGATCCCTGTAAACCCTTCTCTATAGAAAAGCCTACCCTGCCCCCACCGACTGCCGGAGAGCCAGTTCACTGAATTCGTAAGCAAACAGAATGACCCCCTGGCGGTGGATAAGATCATGAATGATCTGGGTCAATGCCACGATGGGCACATCAACTTCCACAGCTTCTTATCCCTCATCTCCGGCCTCAGCATTGCCTGTAATGACTTACTATAAACAGATGAAGGGCCAGAAATTAAGGAAGCCCTGGCCACCATCAACTGCTGACCACCAATCTTGCCAGACTGCTGCATTCCCATTTCCGGAGGGGGAGGAGCTCCGGACACTAATCTAACACTAATCAAAACAGTCGACCTAAACATTATTACAGCAAAAGAGCGGATGACTGGCTTGTATACATCAATATTGTCACTTTACTATGACGAATTCTAGAGCCCAAAGCAACCAATCAGCTTTTATCTTTTCAACTTAACCACTTGACATCCACGCTATGGCCGAATGATGGCCACAGCGCAGATGCGAATTCCCAGGAGGCAGTCATATGACGGCCTCCCCTGTGCACGTGATCTGCATGCTGTGATCACCGAGTCACTGAGACTTGGGTGATCACCGATCCAAGTAAGGGGCCGATCCTGACCCCTTACCATGTGATCAGCTGTCAGCCAATGATCACATAATCAAAACAAAAGCTCGGTGATCGATTTTTTTTTCTCCTCACGCTGACAGCGGAGGAGAAAAAAAAAGCCGTTCACCGGCTCATCCTAAAAGGACATCGGTCCCGAAACGGAAAAGGCAATTACGCCTCATTTATGCCATCTGAAAGTGCCCACAAGTGCCACCTATCAATGCCCACCAGTGGTGCCAATCAGTACCACCTAGAAGTGCTGCCTATCAGTGTAACCGATCAGTGCCCATCACTGCCACCCATCAGTGCCGGCTCATCAGCGTACATCAATGATGGACAAAAATTACCCGTTTTAAAATTTTATAACAAAATATATATATTTTTTTTTTATTCGGTCTTTTTACATTTTTTTAACAAAAAAAAAAAACGCACAGGTGATAAAATACCACCAAAAGAAAGCTCTATTTGGGGGAAAAAAATGATTAAAATATAATTTGGGTACAGAGTTGTATGACTGCGCAATTGTCATTCAAAGTGCATCAGCGCTGAAAGCTGAAAATTGGTCTGGATAGGAGGGGGGTTTAAGTGCCCAGTAAGCAAGTGGTTAAAAAAAAACTGTTGTGACTGCGTACAAATAAGCCTGCTACAAAACATTCAGACCTTCAGTGCTTAGTGGGCAACCAATTGGTTTTGCAAATGGAAAAAAAGTGGCTTTGGCGAAAACGCACACAACCCGGCTTCTATGACAGACCGCTCTCTTCACTACTGTTGTAGCTACAATGTCAACGCATCAGGACATAGCACGATGTGTTCCAGTCAGGAGTGACCGTTATCAAAAGACAGTTCTATGTTCTAAGGTGACATGACAAAATCTCGCTGACACAGGCGCCTGAGTGTCCGACGCTGGGGAGATTCTGCAAGGTGAGCACAGCAGAACAATCGCGTGGTCTGGAGCCGTTATGAGTAATGGCGGCGACTTGCAATAGAAGCGCAAATAATCTCTACAAATGTTCCATGCACACGTTAAAGAGGTAAAGAGAGCATAAAAATGTATTATCTATGGGAGAGAGGCACGGGCAGCTTGTCGGGTTCAAATGCCAATAAGAAAAATACTACACAGCCACAAAAGCAGAAGGACAATGCACCTGTCTGTAATAAAGAGGGGAGATAGGCAATTATAATTAGAGGACATTATGTGCTCCGAGGAGAGAGATTTCTGTAGGTCAATGTTCCATGCCGAATTACCAACTGTCTCCAGTTCCTGGAACAATCATGGTTCGCAGCGTATGGAGCGAGGATATTCTAGGACACGGTTGACCCCTGAGCAATTATAAAATAAGAAAGGAAAGAATGCCCGTATTTCTCAAGAGAGCGGCACAAAAATTGAATGTACCCATTGTACCTTCTCTATGACCGCATGTTGGTGGTTTATTATTATTAAACAGGATTTATATACTTTATTAGAGATGTCTATATCTATAGATATATATATTTCAAAATATCCGTCTATATATATATATATACACACACACATTGCAACATCTCTCTCTCTCATATATATATATATATAAGAGAGAGAGAGAGAGAGAGAGAGAGAGAGAGAGAGAGAGAGATATCTATATATATATTCACACAGGAAGTCCTCAATTTACGAACATCCTACTTACGAACGGGAGGCAGAGTGGCCATTTTTCGACTGAACCTTTTCGATGGTGGGCACATTCGACGGAACATCGGAAGCCGACATATCTGCTGTTCTGCACATGCACGGCCACTTTTCGACGGTGGGCACATTCGACGGAACCTTTTCGATGGCGGGTACATTTGACGGAACCTTTTCGATGGTGGGCACATTAGAAGGAACCTTTTCGATGGTGGGCACATTCGACGGAACATCGGAAGCCGACATATCTGCTGTTCTGCGCATGCACGGCCACTTATTGACGGCGGGCACATTCAACGGAACCTTTTCAACGGCGGGCACATTCGACTGAACCTTTTCGACGGCGGGCACATTTGACTGAACCTTTTCGACGGCGGGCACATTTGACTGAACCTTTTCGACGGCGGGCACATTTGACTGAACCTTTCCGACGGCAGGCACATTCGACGGAACCTTTTCGACGGGGCGGGCACATTTGACGGAACCTTTTCGGCGGCAGGCACATTCGACTGAACCTTTTCGGCAGCGGGCACATTTGACGGAACCTTTTCGATGGTGGGCACATTCGACGGAACATCGGAAGCTGACATATCTGCTGTTCTGCGCATGCACGGCCACATTTCGACGGCGGGCACATTCGACAAAACCTTTTCAATAGCGGGCACATTTGACGGAACCTTTTCGATGGTGGGCACATTCGACGGAACATCGGAAGCCGACATATCTGCTGTTCTGTGCATGCACGGCCACTTTTTGACGGCGGGCACATTCGACGAAATCCTTTTCAATGGCAGGCACATTTGACGGAACCTTTTCGATGGTGGGCACATTCGACGGAACATCGGAAGCCGACATATCTGCTGTTCTGCGCATGCACGGCCACTTTTCGAAGGCGGGCACATTCAATGGAACCTTTTTGAAGGCGGGCACATTCAACGGAACCTTTTCGATGGTGGGCACATTTGACTGAACCTTTTTGATGGCGGGCACATTAGACGGAACCTTTTCGACGGCGGGCACATTTGACGGAACATTGGAAGCCAACATATCTGCTGTTCTGCGCATGCACGGCCACTTTTCAAAGGCAAGCACATTCGACGGAATCTTTTCGACGGTGAGCACATTCGACGGAACCTTTTCGACGGCGGGCATATTTGACGGAACCTTTTCGATGGTGGGCACAGTCGACGGAACATTGAAAAACGACCGTTCTGCACATGCTGTTCCGACTTATGAACATATTCGACTTAAGAACAAACCTTTAGTCCCTAGCCCGTTCGTAACTCGGGGACTGCGTATTGTCACCGGGGAGGATCTGATTTTGTGTGAGGGTCTATTGTTGCTGGGGGGGTCTTATGTTGCTGGAAGGGATCTACTGTTGAGAGAGAGGTCTATTGTTACTGTCTGCTGGAGGATCTATTGATGCTGGCTGCTAGGAAATTTGTTGTTGCTGCTGGTGGGGTCTAATGTTGCTGGGGTGGATATTTTGTTACTTGCTGTGATATTTTGTTGTGGGTGGTTCACTGTTGCTGCAGGGAATCTATTGTTGTTGGGGTGGAGTCCATTGCTGCTGGGGGAGTCTATTGCTGTGTGGGGATCTATTCCTGGGATTCTATTGTTGCTGGCTGCAGGGGATCTATTTTGCTGCTTTTCTTTTTCGTCATTAACATGTAAAATACAAATGATTTAGCGCCACAAAATGATACGTGCTGTCTAAAAGCATCAGTACTGGTAGGTGAGTAGTGGGTGGAATCAAAGGACGGTGGTCAGAGGTGGGTAGGGGGCAGAGACAAGGGGTGACTCAGACGGGGGGAGTTGCTGCACCTATTCTCTGAGAAAAAAAAGCCCTGGATATATATATATATATATATATATATATATATATATATATATATATACACACATACATACACACACACACACATATACACTCACCGGCTACTTTATTAGGCACACCTGTTCAATTGCACGGTAACACAAATTGCTAATCAGCCAATCACATGGCAGAAACTCAATGCATTGAGGCATCTAGACGTGGTGAAGACTCCTCGCTGAAGTTCAAACCGAGCATCAGAATGGGGAAGAAAGGGGATTTAAGTGACCTTGAACGTGGCATGATTGTTGGCGCCAGACGGGCTGGTCTGAGTATTTCTGGGATTTTTACGCACAACCATCTCTCGGGGGTTTACAGAGAATGGTGGGAAAAAGAGAAAATATCCAGTGAGCGGCAGTTGCGTGGAGGAAAATGCCTTGTTGATGTCAGAGGCCAGAGGAGAATGGGCAGTCCTAGTATGCAGATTATCATCTCTGAATGCACAACACATCCAAACCTTGAAGCAGATGGGCTACAGCAGCAGAAGACCACAGGGTGCCACTCCTGTCAGCTAAGAACAGGAAACTGAGTCTACAATTAAAATACATTACAGGTGCTGCCCATCCCTTCCCTCTCTGGAGGTCCAAATGTGTGGCTCCTTGGAAGCCCTTTGGAGCTGATGTTCACCTGGAGGAGTGGGGAACTGGCATATGGAGATCTCTGGATCATTGAATTTAATTTTAAATCACTAGTTATATGACACAGTTCTTGAATTTTCTACTTTTGAGTGGTAAATATACCGTTATTATATATACACAGATGTCAGTATTTTATAGCCTGTCAGAATCATTCATTTTTTTTTAACTATCTCAACAGAATATAAATCCCCCTGAAGAAGACCGCGTCAGTACAGGTCGAAACGCGTCAGCTTATTGATGTGGATGTCAATTTTATAATATATACAATGTACTTTATTGTTTATCATTCTCTAGTATTGATGGAATATTCTTCAGACATGCCTGTAACCAGAGTTCACTTTTTTAACCACTTACGGACCACCGCACGCCGATATACGTCCTAAGTTTGAAGAAGAATATCGTTGTTATGGCAGCAGTTAGTTGCCTGAACCCCGGTATCCTCTTCTTCGGCCGGCGGTCCGCTTTCCGATAAGAGTGGTCTCTGCGGTGGATTAGACACAAGAACACTTTTATCTGCAGCGGAAAGGGGCCCCCCCCTCCCGCTGCTTACCGGAGCCGTCGGCAGTGGTGGAGGCAATCGGATCTTTTTTTTTTTTTTATTATTCTTTATTTTCAGATTTTTCAAAGTATACAAACATAAACTATTCAACATATTGATAGGTACAACAACATTTCTTTAAGAATGTTCTCCCTTATCCCTCCCTCCCCACCCCTCTCACTCGGTCCCTTCCCCGGGCCTTTTCCATTTTTTCCTTCTCTGTCTTGTTTTCCCCTCTTTCTGCTTTTTCCCTTCTTCTTTACTAACAGTCAAGCAGCCTTAAGTAACCTTCAGTTTTTCCAAATTGTATCCACGGTCGCCATTTATATTGATATCTCCCTTCTAGGTTATCCAGTTTATAGATTGTCTCTTCAATATTTCGTGTCCTTTCTAACCTTTCTACCCACTCCTTCATCGAGGGGGGGTCGGGTTTCCTCCATCTACGCGGGATCAGTGCCTTAGCGGAGTTCAATAGACCAGGAACCAGGGAGTACCCATACTCTCTCTCTCCTTTTTCCGAGTCGTGGAATAAGCAAACCCATGGGTCTCTTCTAATCCCTTCCCCTGTTATTTCAAAGATAGCTTTTATAATTTTCTCCCAAAATATCTGTATCTTAGGGCAATCCCACCATATATGAGCAAAGGTCCCCACCGCTGAGCAGCCTCTCCAGCATGTTGCGGGGGTCTCGCTACTAATTTTATTTCCTTGCTGTGGAGTTATATACCACCTTGTTAAAAATTTATATGACATCTCTCTAGTTTGAAGGTCTTTGGCCACCGAGTACGTTCGTCTAATAATCCTATTTCTATGGAGATCATTATTCAGCGGTCCCAGTTCATTTTCCCACTTCTCCATATAGGGGGGGTATTTTTGCTCTTCTACCTCTATTAAGATGTCATATATTTTTGAGATCCTTTTTACAACGCATTGAGGGTTCCCTATTAGCTTCTCCAGAGGTCTAAGTTGCTCCGGTCCTCGTAGTGGTTGTGTTAAAGACTGAATAAAATAATATAATTGTGAATATCTCCACTTATCTAAAGGCTTGTGCCCCCACTTTTCTATTAATTCCTCATATGTGCATACCCTATTCCCTTCCATAACCTCTTGTAATTTAATTTTATCTTTCTTAGCCCATCTGCTATAATATACATATTCCTCTTGCCCTGGTAAAAAAAATTTAGTGTCTAGTAATGGCATAAATGGTGAGTTGTGTTCCCACTTGTGTCTCTTATTTATTGTGTCCCATATTCGCAGTGACCCTTTTGTCAATAAATTTGTGCTAATCCCTAATTCTCTATATTTTGCGGGTATCCATATTATCTCCCCTAATTCCCTTCTGCTTAACTTAATTTCTAATTCCACCCAATCCTTCCCCTTTTTATTGTGTGTCCAGTCTGTGATTCGTGAGATTGCTATGGCCTCGTAGTACTTTTTGAAATCGGGCATTGCTAATCCTCCTCTGACTTTACTTCTTATCAAAGTATTAAGGGCCACCCTCGCCGCTTTTTTTTTCCATATGAATCTTTTAATCATCATTTTTAATTTATTAAGATATCCCTGTGGTAATAATATGGGGACCATTTGACATATGTAAGTAAACATTGGTAAAATAAACATTTTAACTATATTTATTCTCCCTATCCATGATAAAGCTTTGTATTGGATCCTATCTAAATGCTGTTTAATTTTGTTCAGTAGGGGGATATAATTAGCCTCATACAAGTCCCCCATCCCTGCTGTAAGCTTTATTCCTAAGTAGGCCAATTCCCTCCCACTCCATCTAAAAGGGTATTTAGTTTGTAGGGTTCTCTGTTCTTCTACTGGTATATTTAAGTTTAGAATTTCGGATTTAGTTGCGTTAACCTTAAAATTGGAGACTTTCCCATATTTTTTTAGTTCTTCCATAATCGCCGGTATAGAGGTCTCCGGGCTAGAGATATAGAGCAGAAGATCGTCTGCAAAAGCAGCAACCCGATAATCCCTCTCATCTACCCGTATTCCCTGGATGTTTTGATTCTTCCTAATAGCAGTCAGGAGGGGTTCTAGTGCCAGAATGAATAGTATTGGGGAGAGCGGGCAGCCCTGTCTTGTCCCGTTGCACAGTTCAAGGGGGCAGGACAGGGTCCCGTTTATTCTTATTTTAGCTTTAGGCTTAGTATACAAAGCTTCTATCCACCCTCTCATCCTCTGTCCCAATCCATATCGCTCCAACACTTCGAATAAGAATCCCCAACTAACCCTGTCAAATGCCTTTTCAGCATCTATAGACATGAGTATCGAGGGGGTCTTCTGTCTTATGGTTTCCTGGCTTAGCATAATGGTCTTTAATACGTTATCCCGACCTTCTCTCCCCTGAGTAAAACCTACCTGATCCTGCTGTATCCACTCTGGGACATGAGGTCTTAATCGTTCAGAGATAATTTTTGCAAAGAGTTTAATATCTGAATTTAGCAAGGAAATTGGCCTGTAGCTTTCCACTGCCAACGGATCCTTTGCCTCTTTCAAGATCAGGACCACATGCGCCAGTAGTGTCTCTTCTCGAAATTTTCCATCCCTCCCCACTGCATTAAAATACGCGCATAATTTTGGGGCCAGCTGTTTTTGAAAGGAGGCAATCGGATCTTAACCCTTGCTGGGTATGGAGACGAGTGAGGGGAAGATGGCCCCCACCCGTCTCCATAACTTTTTTTTTTATTGCATTTTAGTGTAAATATGAGACCTGAGGTCTTTTTGACCCCCCAGATCTCATATTTAAGAGGTCCTGTCATGCTTTTTTTCTATTACAAGGGATGTTTACGTTCCTTGTAATAGAAATAAAAGTGACACATTTTTTTTTTTAAAACAGTGTAAAAATAAAAAAATAAAAGGTAAAATAAATAAGAAAAAAAAAAATAAAAAATTGGGCTAACTTTAGTGATGTCTTATTTTTTTAATAAAAAAAAAAAGTGAAGTTTTTCCCCCAAAAAAAGTACGCTTGTAAGACCGCTGCGCAAATACAGCGTGACAAAGTATTGCAATGGCCGCCATTTTATTCTCTAGGGTGTTTTTAACTTGTAAACAACACATCTCAAAAAGAGGCTCGGGTGATAAAAATCCATTAGTAGCCTGTATTAAATGCTTTGTACAATAAAAGATTTTATTTTATTATATTTTCATCTTTTTTGATGCATTCTGCCACTAAAAAACCCTTGGGGGGGGGGGGGGGGGGGGGAGGGGAGGGGGACTATTCCATTTTGCAATTTTTCTGGGGTGTGCGGCTTTCTGACTCTTAACACATGTGTTTTCCCATTTCTTGCAAGCACTTTGGATAACCCGTAACACAGAAGGAAGCGACGTGATTAATATAGTGAATGAACGAGAAGCGCTATTGGGTTGTTAGGCGGTTAATGCTTCCTCCTCGGGGGTCTAAATATAGATCACAATACGCTCGGTAAGATTAATAGATAAGGTAATAACATTGGTTTTTCCGTTTTGTATCGCCTTTTAATTGCCATCTTGTTGTTACAGGTTTTTAATTATATTTATATTATGCGTTTCCATAACTCAGACGTGCCTCGCATAATTCAATGCTATAGAATTAAACCGGGACCAAGATTAATGGGGTGGTCCGTCCTACAGAGAGCTACAGCAAAACCAGCCGACCTGTGCAGTGTGCAGCAGACCTGCGCGGTCGCAGCGTTCGGGGAGGGTTAAGGTTTTATGGAAGCTTTTTCCGAGTTCCATCAGAATAGGCAAGATCAGAGCTGCTGATAACGCAGTACAACCGACCCTCTTGTAGTGGGCCCGGGCCTCATCAGTTCAAAAGGGGGACCTTGGGCACCTGCTGAGCAGGAGGGCCAGCAGCACTGCATTATTTCTCGCACTTGTGAGTCTTGTGCAGTACTGAACTTCTACTTTTCTTTTCTTCCTCCGGCTGCACTGTAGGGGGATCAGTTCTAGTATCTGTGCCCCCCCTTCCTTCTGCTGTCTGGGACCCCTGTGTGCCTCTTTCGCCTGCAATGCTGCGCTTTTCCCTCCTCTCCCACCGGCAGCTGCTGAGGGCACACAGGTGGGTTATTTTAGGATGGTTACAGTGGGGGGGGGGGGCCTCGCCATCCTGAAGGAACACACCACCCTAGAGGAACACTTTGGGGGTTCAGATATTGCCTTTGTGCCGCTATTAACTTGAATGGGTCTTCTGCCATGGCTGCAAAGCTCAGCCATCGTGGCCACTGCATCCTAGCAAAAATATTATTCAATATTGTTGGAGGAATGGGGGCCCTTGTCGGGTAGGCTGTACGGGGCCCCATGATTTCTATCAGCAACCAACGAGTGGGATTTTGGGGATCAAAGAGGAAAGGAAGAAAGTGAAAATTAATTAAAAAAAAATAAAAATCCAAGGATTGGAAGAGCTGCGCTCCAAAATTGCCCAACTGTATTTGATCATGAAAGCAACATATCACAGAAACAGGACACTGAGGGGCATGAGAAAACTCTACGCGTTTTGTGCTGCATCAGAACTTAACCACTTCAGCTCCGGAAGAGTTACCTCCCCCTTTCATGACCAGGATTTTTTTTGTGAGACGGCACTGTGTTACTTAAACTGACAATTGCGCGGTCGTGCGACTCTGTACCCAAATACATTTTTTGTCTCCCCCCCCCCCCTACAAATAGAGCTTTCTTTTGGTGGTATTTTGATCACCTCTACGGTTTTTTATTTTTTGCTACAGAAACAAAAAAAGACCAAGAATTTTGAAAAAGTATATACCGGTATATATTTTTTACTTTCTGCATATCCAATAAAAAAAATGAAAAATAAAAAAACTTTCATAAATTTAGGCCAATATGTTTTCTGCTATACAACATATCCAATAAAAAAATTGAAAAAATCTTATTTCTTCACAATATTAGGCCAATATGTACTCTGCTACTATTAAAGCGTTAACCCCCCCCCCAAAAAAAAGGATCCTGCTTGTTTAAAGCATTTTATACAGCACAATGCTTGTGCAGTGTCATGTCCTGTCATTTGGCCCCCTAGAAAACTAAAAAAATCTGGCTTATCCTGCCAGTTTCTACCCTGCCCCCCTGTAAACTGACCACGGTATATCATGGCTGCTGAGCCCTGCCTCAGTCATCCGCAGCCTGCTCTCCTGTGTCCTCCTCCCCGGTATTATATTTTTGTTGCTACTATCCTCTCTGCAATATTAAATGATGTGCTGCACTGCATGTTTTCAAAAAAATACCTTATTCTATAGCGGCGATCAGAGGTCACGTGACCGGCCGTCTCTCTCCTCTTCTCCTCCTCCCGGCTGACGTCAGCGGGGGTTTCTCGGCACCGCCCACTTCCCTGTCAGCTCGAGAGAGAATGGAGAGAACCGGACACATGAGATCCGAATGGCGCTATAAAATTAAAGTATTTAGCTGCGGATTTTTTTTAGAAAACACATGCAGTGCAGCACATTATTCAATATTACAGAGGATGGCAGCAACAAAACCCAGTGGATTAACAACCACTTTAAAGAGGAAGTAAACCCTGATGAGTTTACTTCCTCTTTGATTCCCTGCAAAGGTAAAGCATAATGGACTACTATGCATCGCATCGCATAGCATAGTAGTCCATTATGTGTCACTTACCTGACACAGGAGCCAGCAAAGTCACCGCTGTCCTCTGTAGTTCCGAGCGTCCATCTTCTTAGTGGATCTCGTGGCTCCGGCGAATCACAGCGCCGGAGCAGCGAGACCCACCAAGAATGCGCACGGGAGCTGACACTCGCAGGAAAATATCGCCACGATCTGCGGCTTGCCCAGTGCGCCTGCGCGCCGCTGCCGTAGACAGCGGTGCCTGTCTTCGGGTAAATATCTCGTAAACCGTATAGGTTTAGGAGATATTGCTTGGACCTACAGGTAAGCCTTAATCTAGGCTTACCTGTAGGTCAAAGTGGTTTGTAAGGGTTTACAACCCCTTTAAGTAATATTCATAAACCATAATAAGAATAAAAAATAAATATAAATTAACCACTTCACGCCCGCTCTATAGCCGAAAGACGGCTACAGTGTGAGCTTACTTTGCCGGAAGGGTGAACATGGAAGCCCTCCTGTGATTGCACTGCCTGGCACGCTCTGTGACCGTTGAGTCCTTCAGACTGATTACACATCGGGGTGAAGGGCCAATCACAGCTAATCACAGGATGCAAAACACAACCTGGTTATCGGCTTTTCTTTCCTCATGCTGACACCGTAAGGAGACAAGAAGAAAGCTGAAAACCGACATCTGCTAAAGGGACATCACCATTGATTAGTGTACCGATTATCAGTGCAATCCCAACAGTGCCGCCTATCAGTGCCACCCACCAGTGCTGCCTATTAGTGCCCATCACTGCCACCAATGAGTGCCCATCAATTCCGCCTATGAATGCTAATGAGTGCCCCATCATCAGTGTCACTTATCAGTGCCTCATCCGTGCCTATTAGTGCAGCCTCATCAGTGCCCATCAGTGCAGCCTCATCCGTGCCCATCAGTGCAGCCTCATCCGTGCCCATCAGTGCAGCCTCATCCGTGCCCATCAGTGCAGCCTCATCCGTGCCCATCAGTGCAGCCTCATCCGTGCCCATCAGTGCAGCCTCATCCATGCCTATCAGTGCTGCCCATCAGTGCTGCCTATCAGTGCCTCATCATAAGTGTCACCCATCAGTGCCTCATCATCTGTGTCACCCATCAGTGCCTCATCATCTGTGTCACCCATCAGTGCCTCATCATCAGTGTCACCCATCAGTGCAGCCTCACCCATGCCTATCAGTGCTGCCCATCAGTGCTACCTATCAGTGCCTCATCATAAGTGTCACCCATCAGTGCCTCATCATAAGTGTCACCCATCAGTGCCTCATCATAAGTGTCACCCATCAGTGCCTCATCATCAGTGTCACCTATCAGTGCCTCATCATCAGTGTCACCCATCAGTGCCTCATTATCAGTGTCACCCATCAGTGCCACCTCATGCATGCCTATCAGTGACGCCTCATGCAATCAGCGACCTATAGCAGGATTACGATATTGCGGAGGAAAATCAGACACTGACACTTTTCTTTGGGGGACCAGTGACACTAATAGGAGTGATCAGTGCTAAAATAATATGCGCTGCCACTGTACTAATGGCACTGGCTGGGAAGGGGTTAAACATTCAAGGAGATCAAAGGGTTAAATGTGTTTCAGTATACCGGTTGTGGGGGGGGGGGGGGTGCTTTTACTGGTGGAACAGATGGTTCCTTGTCCCTTGCAGGAACACAGGATCCATGCCTTTCCTCCTGGCAGAACGGCGATCTGCCTCATCTACATAGATAAATTGCAGTTCTGTCTCTGTGGCTGACAATCTGAGGGTGCCAGCAGACATTGAGTCCACCATACCTGCTGATCCGCTCTTGCTGTGCAAAATCACAGTGGGAGCAAGGGGGCGTGCATTTGCGCCCCTACCTGGATGTGCAGGATCACGTATACATACGTATACCAGCACACAGCGGCCACCCTGCAGCAATAAAATGACTACAGGGTGGTTAACAAGTGGTTAATCGTGACTCCTATTCATGAGTAAGTACTGCTGTGGCACGAAACGCGTAAGCTTGCCCCACATGCGATATGTTGCTTTTTACGACCAAATAAAGTTGGGCGATTTTGGAGTGAAGCTGTCCAGACCTTTGGCTCTTACAGGATGCACAGCGTGCGGTGAAATCAAAAGGAAGAGCCGTTCCAGTCCAGGAGTGAAGCTGGTACACATGTGCAAGACCTGAAACGAAGGCCGGAGTTCCACTTTAAACCTCGTTGTTTCCATGCGGCACAAACAACGCAAAATGTAAATTCAGAATTCTCTTTTTCTTTCCTTTTTTGTCAAGAATGAGAAATCTAATAATCTTAAAGCGCGGTTATGAATACACAGAAAGACAAACAGAGCCATTGTGCTGATAGGCGGAGCTCCGCGAACATAACAGCACATCACCCAAATATAATAACATCAAAGGGAAAAAGCGCAGAGCCTGGAAGAGCGCTCCCGCTATTCGTAGCGAGAAATAAAACACAGCGCTGCAGGTTATGCAGGAGGAAAGCCCGCTGCTTCAAAAGAATAACCTATTAATCAGGCATCTGGAAAAAAAAAAAAAAAAAGAAAAAAAAAAGCTGTTTGGGGCCGGCTACAGTCACCAGAAAAACGAGTTTTCACAAATTACCGAGCCAGGGGTGGGGGTTGGGGGGGGGGGTTGGGGGGTGTAGGCGGACGTCTCTTATGTCCCCTCATAAATTTCCAGCGCAAGATAAAAAAAGAAAAAAGAAAAATAGGATTAAAAAAAAACAAAAGGAGCAAAGATTCCTTCTATTACTTCAACACTTAAGAAAATAGACCAATGAATTGTAACAATTACAAATAATAATAATAATCACAAAAATATAAATAATAATAATAATAATAACATATATTATATAATAAATATAATAATATATAATAATATATATAATAATAAATATATTATACCATTTTTTTTTAATTATTATTGTGATTTGTAATAATAATTGTTATTTGTAAATAATCCAAAAAAATATTAATAATCGTAATACTAAAGTAATTATTAATTACAGATAATCATAATAATATTTGTAATTGTATTATGATTTAATATTCTTTTACAGTAAAGTGTCATTTTATTATGATTTGTAAATATTATTATTATTATTAATAATATATTATTTGTAATTATTAATAGCAGTATTATTATTTGTACTTTTTTTTTTTTTATGATTTGTAAATAATATTATTTTTTACAAATCATACGGTAATACAATTACAAATAATAATAGAATATATTATTAATATATTGATAGTATATACAGTGCCTTGAAAAGGTATTAACACCCCTTGAAATTTTCCACATGTTACAACCAAAACTGTAAATGTATTTTATTGGAGTTTTATGCGATAGACCGGGGGTCTCCCAATGTTCTGTAAAAAGGGCCATTTAATTGTCCTTCAGACTTTTTGGGGGGGGGGCAGACTGTGGCCAGCAGGGGTCGAAATTTTCCTGGCATCAGTAAACATCGCCACATTTGTTATTTGGGGTGGAGTAGTGCCCCATCATTGGGAGGAATAGTACCCCATTATTGGTGTCAGTGGGAGAAATGGTGCCCCGTTGTTGGCTTCAGTTGGCAGAATAGTGTCTTGCATTAGTGGGAGGAATAATGTCCCAAGGGCCAGATAAAGGCAAGCAAAGGGCATCCGGCCCCAGGGCCACAGTTTGGAGAGCCCTGTGATAGACCAACACAAAGTGGCACATAATTGTGAAGAGGAAGGAAAATGATAAATGGTTTTCAAACTGTTTTACAAATAAATATGTGAAAAGTGTGGGGGGTACATTTGTATGGCGCCCCCCGGAGTCAATACTTTGTAGAACCGCCTTTCTCTGCAATTACAGCTGCAAGTCTTTTTGGGGATGTCTCTACCAGCTTTGCACATCTAGAGAGGACATTTCTGCCCATTCTTCTTCTTTGCAAAATATCTCAAGTTCTGTCAGATTGGATGGAGAGCGTCTGTGATCAGCAATTTTCAAATCTTGCCACAGATTCTCAGTTGGATTTAGGTCTGGACTGTGACTGGGGCCATTCTAACACATGAATATGCTTTGATCTAAACCATTCCATTGTAGCTCTGACTGTATGTTTCGGGTCGTTGTCCTGCTGGTAGGTGAACCTCCGCCCCGGTCTCAAGTCTTTTGCAGATTCTAACAGGTTTTCTTCTAAGATTGCCCTGTATTTGGCTCCATCCATCTTCCCATCAACTCTGACCAGCTTCCCTGTCCCTGATGAAGAAAACCATCCCCACCACATGATGCTGCCACCACCATGTTTCACAGTTGGGATGGTGTGTTCAGGGTGATGTGCAGTGTTAGTTTCCTGCCACACATAGTGTTTTGCTTTCAGGCCAATAAAGCTCAATTTTGGTCTCATCTGACCAGATCACCTTCTTCCACATGTTTTCTGTGTCCCCCACATGGCTTCTCACAAACTGCAAACATTTTCTTCTTATGACTTTCTTTCACCAATGTCTTTCTTCTTGTCACTCTTCCATAAAGGTCAGATTTGTGGAGAGCGGACTAATAGTTGTCCTGTGGACAGATTCTCCCACCTGAGCTGTAGATCTCTGCAGCTCCTCCAGAGTTACCATGGACCTCTTGGCTCTTCTCTGATGAATGCTCTCCTTGCCCGGCCGGTCAGTTTAGGTGGATAGCCATGTCTTGGTAGGTTTGCAGTTGTGCCATACTCTTTCCATTTTCGGATGACGGATTGAACAGACCTCTGTGATATGTTCAAAGCTTGGGATGTGTTTTTTTTTACCCTATTCCTGCTCTAAACTTCTCAACGACTTTAACCCTGTCTGGTGTGTTCCTTGGTCTTCATGATGCTTTTTTTGCACTAAGGTTCTTGAACAAACCCCTTGGCGGCACAGTGGTGTAGTGGTTAGCACTCTCACCTGGCAATAAAAAGGGTCGCTGGTTCGAATCCCAAACATGACACTACCTGCCTGGAGTTTGCATGTTCTCCCTGTGCCTGCATGGGTTTCCTCCGGGTACTCCGGTTTCCTCCCACACTCCAAAGACATGCAGGTAGGTTAATTGGCTTCTGTCCAAAATTGGCCCTAGTATATGAATGGGGACCTTGGATTGTGGGCTCCTTGAGGGTAGGGACCGATGTGAGTGTACAGGGATAGAGACAATTGTAGACACTCACTCAGGTTGAACTGGATGGACTGGTGTCTTTCTTCAACCTTACTAACTATGTAACTGAGGGCTTCACAGAACAGCTGTATTTATATTGAGATTAAAGGGTTTGTTAACCCGTATATATAAGACTATGCCAACCCCTCTATTAGAGGCTTTGCATAGTTCACTATGTAAGTAGTTTTCAAAAATGAGCGTTCTAAATACCGAATTTGAGCCGTCTTCAGGCCAGTCACGTGACTTGCGGCCGCTCTACTGCTCCGATGGATGTCTTCTGCGGGAGGGGCTGTGATCTCCTTCTGACGTCAGCCGGGGAGATCACGCGGTTGCTCGTCTCCTCTGCAGAAGCTCTGTCTCGTAGCTGTAAAGCAGCCGCGAGTCATGTGACCGGCCTGAAGTAAGCTCAAATTTGGTATTTAGAATGCTTGTTTTTGAAAACTACTTACATAGTATGCTATGCAAAGCCTCTAATAAAGGGGCTGGCAGTGACAATTTTAGGTTTATATTTTACAATAATATCAGCGGGGGGGGGGGGGGGGGGGGGGGATTGCATTCCGGAGACAGACACAGAGAGGAAGATGACAGGCAGGAAGGAATAGATAGGACAGCTATGTATGACGGAGGGGCGCACTCTGACCACAGTGGTCAGGGCTAAGTAGCCCTGATTTTCGTGGTCAGTGCAGAGAGGGGATACAGGAAGTGGTTAACCAGTTGCCGACCGCTGCACGCTGATGCACGTCGGCAGAATGGCACGGGCAGGCATATTGGCGTACCTGTATGTCCATGCCTTCCCGCGGGTGGGGGGCCCGATCGGGCCCCCCCAGTGCCAGTGGCGGTCGGGTTCCGTGCAGGAGCGATCCGGGATGAGGGGGCGGCCATTCATTCATGGCCACCCCCTCGCGATCGCTCCTGACGAATTAAATTCTAGCACTACATCACTTCCTCTCCTGTAAACACAGGCAGAGGAAGTGATGTAATCTCTTCTCGTGTCAGTCTTTTTCGTTCCGGCACTGAGGAGAGAGGATCAGTGAGTTGCACCAACACACTACACTAACAGTAGAACACGCCAGGCACACTTTCATCACCCCCCCCCCCCCCCCATCACCCCTGCACCCCCAGTCACAGTGACAGCAATTGCATTATTATTTTTTTTTATTATTGCATTGGTGTCATTTGTGACTGTAATAACTGTTAGGGCAGTTAGGGTTAGCCCCCTTTAGGTCTAGGGTACCCCCCTAACCCCCCAATAAAGGTTTAACTCAGTGATCACCCCCCGTCGCCAGTGTCACTAATAAGTGATAATTTTTCTGATCACTGTATTAGTGTCACAGGTGACGCTAGTTAGGCAGGTAGGTATTTAGGTTCGCCGCAAGCGTCAGGGACCCCCATATACTACCGCATAAAGGTTTTAACCCCCTGATTGCCCCCTAGTTAACCCTTTCACCAGTGATCACCATATAACTGTTACGGGTGACGCTGGTTGGTTAGTTTTTTTTTATAGTTTCAGGGCACCCGCCATTTATTACCTAATAAAGGTTTAACCCCCTGATCACCCGGCGGGTGATATAAGTTAGGTTTTAGGGTCAGATAGGGTCTGCCTCGCCCCAGGCAGCGTCAGGTTAGTGCCAGTACCGCTAACACCCACGCGCAAAGCATACACCTCCCTTAGTAATATAGTATCTGAACAGATCAATATCTGATCTGATCAGATCTATATTAGCGTCGCCAGCAGTTTAGGTTTCCCAAAAACGCATTGTTAGCAGGATCAGTCCAGATACCTGCTAGCACCTGCGTTTACCCCCTCCGCCAAGCCCAGCCCACCCAAGTGCAGTATCGATCGATCACTGTCACTTACAAAACACAACACACATAACTGCAGCGTTCGCAGAGTCAGGCTTGATCCCTGCGATCGCTAACAGTTTTTTTTGTAGCGTTTTGATACAGTCGCTGACAGCCTTGGTGCTTTTTTACCTGTGAGTCTCACTAGTGTACCACTAAATTTAGAGCCCAAAATGGCAAAGCGAAGGTACACTAGTGAAGAGGCCTACACGTTTCTGTGCATGACAGATAGTGAAGAGGACGTCACTCATCTGTCAGATTCAGGCTCAGAATACGATCCTGAGAGGACAGCGCCTCAATGTCAGATAGCTCTGACGACGGAGATGAGGTCCCTGCTAACGTCAGGTGTACCCGACCCCAATCGTCTGATGTTGTTGAGGTGCAAGAATCGCAGGTTCCTCGTATGGAGCAGAGAAGTACTAGAGCCGCTCATCCTTCTGGTGAACTGGCAAGCACCAGCGGCCTAGTACACCCTGGACGTACATTTAGCACTGCAGTAGCACGTGGTGATGTGACGAGTCCCATAAGTGCAGTTCAAGCTGGCGAGGTGGCAAGCACAAGTAGTGTCCCACTGCCACCAAGACGAAGACAAAGACAGGCCCGTCTTACCCATAGTGCCCTTCCTGCAGAATTCGCCAATCCTGATTGGGTGCCCAGCACTTCTGCAGAACCCGTACTTCCCCCATTCACTGGCCAACTCGGCATTAACGTGGAAACAGTTGATTTTACGCCACTTGACTTTTACTCACTGTTTTTCACCAAAGATCTCTATAGATCTACTGTGGACCAAAGCAATTTGTACGCTGGTCAACACATCGCCACTGTTCCCCAGTCCGCCCTTGCCAGACATTGGAAACCAATTACGGTTTCCGAATTTAAGATCTTTCTGGGCCTCTCCCTCAACATGGGCATAACCAAAAAGAGTGAGTTGCGGTCATATTGGTCCACTTACCCAATTTACCATATGCGAGTGTTCTCTGCTTCCATGTCCAGGGCACGATACGAGCAGATTTTGCAGTTCATGCACTTCAGCGACAATGAACTCTGTTGTCCTCGTGAAGACCCTGCAAACGATCGGCTCTACAAAATTCGGCCCCTCATAAACCACTTCAACCAACGTTCTGGTCGCTTGTCATTCAAACAATACATTCCCAACAAGCGTTCCAGATACGAGGTCAAGGTGTATAAGCTCTGTGACAGGGCCACAGGCTATACACGTTTTATGGTTTATGAGGGTAAAGATAGTCACGTAGAGCCGGAGAACTGCCCTGACTACATAGGAAGCGCTGGCAAGATAGTGTGGGACATGGTGTCACCCTTATTCGGAAAGGGGTACCACTTGTACGTGGACAATTATTACACAAGCGTGCCACTGTTTAGTCACTTGTTTGATCAGCAGATTGGAGCATGTGGCACCGTGCGACCTAATTGCCGGGGCTTTCCCCAGCGGCTTGTAGAGTCCCGTCTTAGGCTGGGGGAGAGAGCCTGCTTGCGGTGTAATAATTTGCTCGCTATGAAGTAGAGGGATAATAAAAATGTTTTCGTTCTTACCTCCCTTCATGCAGACATGACAGTCCAATATCATACGGCGACTGGTATTGTGGAGAAACCCCTCTGTGTCCACAAATATAACCTTAATATGGGAGGGGTGGACCTCAATGACCAGTTGTTGGCGCCGTACCTAGTTGCCCATAAGGCCAGACGCTGGTACAAAAAAGTGTCTGTTTATTTATTCCAATTGGCTATACTGAATGCTTATGTGCTACACAAAGCTTCAGGACGGACTGGTTCCTTAAATTCCAGGAGGATATCGTCAGAGCCCTTCTGTATCCAGACGGTGCTCCACCTCACCTTCCCCAACCAAATGCAGTAAGCCGGCTGCATGAGAGGCATTTTCCTTATGTCCTCCCGAGTACCCCTACCCAACAAGCCCCCCAAAGAAAATGTCGTGTCTGCAGAAAGCGCGGATATAGGCGTGACACCTGTCATTATTGTCCTCTCTGTCCTGACAATCCTGGTCTTTGCATTGGTGAATGTTTTGAACGCTACCATTCACTAGTTGAGTTTTAGAGTAGGGTACAGCATTGCACAGGCTAGGCACACGTTCACAGGGTCTCCCAAGATGCCATCGCATTTTGAGAGACCCAAACCGCTGGAACCGTTACAACAGAAGTGTTAAAGTTACATAAAAAAAGTTTAAAAAAAAACAAAAAGTTAAAATAAAAAACCCAAAAAAATATAAAATAAAAAAAACAAAAATAGTTGTTTTATTGTTCTCTCTCTCTCTCTCTCTATTGTTCTGCTCCTTTGTACTGTATTCTATTCTGCAATGTTTTATTGTAACCATTTTTTGTTTTCAGGTACGCCATTCAGCTGAAGCGTGGATTTATTTATCTTGACAGCAACAGCGTTTGCTCCCACGATACGTAAAGCTGCGACTCCAGCGCTGTCGGAGGTGATTTCACCACCACAGTTAAAAAAAGAGCATATATGCCGAAGCATGGGGGCAGCAGGGGTGGAGGAGCGATCTGCTCCTACCTTTTGCGGGAGGATGCCCCCATGCTTCGGCATATATACATTTTAGGCAACGGTTGCATTAAATGTTTTATTTTTTGCTATTTTTTTTTGTATTTGCTTTGCAGGTATGGTAAGTCCTACTGTTATACTGTAATGTAACTTTGTTTTATTGTTAACCATCATTTGCTTAGCAGGTACGCCATTCTGCTGCAGCGCGGATTTATTTATCTTGACAGCAAAAGCGTTTGCTCCCACGATACATAAAGCCGTGACTCCAGCACTGTCGGAAGTGATTTCACCACCACAGTTAAAAAAAGAGCATATATGCCGAAGCATGAGGGCATAAAGGGGTGGAGGAGCAATTTGCTCCTAACTTTTGCGGGAGGATGCCCCCATGATTCGGCATATATAAATGGTGCATGTATGCCCACCATTAGAAGTGGGTGGATGAAGGGAGGTATCTAATGGTGGGCATACCCACCGATCAATTTCTTTTTTTCGTTCAGCCCACAGGCTGCATGAAAAAGAAATTACAATATATGCCCAACCAGTTCCAGCAACGTACTGGTATGTTGCTGGACTTTGAGTGCTTATACCAGAATGATGCCTGCAGGTTTAGGTATCATCTTGGTATCATTCTTTTCAGCCAGCGGTCGGCTTTTATGTAAAAGCAATCCTAGCGGCTAATTAGCCTCTAGACTGCTTTTACAAGCAGTGGGAGGGAATGTCCCCCCACCGTCTTCCATGGTTTTCTCAGGCTCTCCTGTCCCAACAGGGAACCTGAGAATGCAGCCGGTGGTTCCCCCAGCTGACCATAGAGCTGATCAGAGACCAGAATGGCTCCAATAATCTCTATGGCCTAAGAAACCGAAAGTTACGAGCATTTTATGACTTAGATTTTGCGGGATGTAAACAGCGCCATTGGGAAATTAGGAAAGCATTTTATCACACCGATCTTGGTGTGGTCAGATGCTTTGAGGGCAGAGGAGAGATCTAGGGTCTGATAGACCCTAATTTAAAAAAAAAAAAAAAAGAGTACCTCTCACTACCTATTGCAATCATAGGGGATATTTACATTCCCTGAGATAACAATAAAAATGATAAAAAAAATATATAAATGAAAGGAACAGTTTAAAAAAAAAAAAAAAAAGCAAAAAAAAAAAAAAAAAAAACACACCCCTGTCCCCCCCTGCTAAGGTGCAACATCAAACGCAACCGTCGGTCTGGCGTCATATGTAAACAGCAATTGCACCGTGCATGTGAGGTATCACCACGAAGGTCAGATCGAGGGTACTAATTTTAGCAGTAGACCTTCTCCCTGTAAATCTAAAGTGGTCACCTGTAAAGGCGTTTAAAGGCTTTTAAAAATCTATGTAGTTTATCGCCGCTGCACGTTTCTGCGCAATTTTAAAGCATGTCGTGTTTGGTATCCACGTACTCGGCCTAAGATCATCTTTTTTTATTTCATCAAACATTTGGGCAATATAGTGATTTGTAGTGCATTAAAATTAAAAAAAAGTGTGTTTTCTCCCCAAAAAAATGTGTTTGAAAAATCGCTGCGCAAATACCGTGTGAAAAAAAAAAAATGAAACACCCACCATTTTAATCTGTAGGGCCTTTGCTTTAAAAAAAATATTTAATGTTTGGGGGTCCAAAGTAATTTTCTTGCAAAAAAAAATATTTTTTCATGTAAACAAAAAGTGTCAGAAAGGGCTTTGTCTTCAAAGAAGAGTGGGTGATGTGTGACATAAGCTTCTAAATGTTGTGCATAACATGCCAGGACAGTTCAAAACCCCCGCAAATTACCCCATTTTAGAAAGTAGACACCCCAAGCTATTTGCTGAGAGGCATGTCGAGTCCATGGAATATTTAATATTTTGACACAAGTTGCGGAAAAAAGACATTATTATTTTATTTTTATTTTTTTTGCACAAAGTTGTCATTAAATGATACCGTATTTTCCGGCGTATAAGACGACCTTTTACACCTAAATTACACAGCCAAAAAGTGGGGGTCGTCTTATACGCCGGGTATGAATCAGCCGCAATGGATTTCAGCCCGCCGGGTGCTCGATAATACTGTATACATACAGTATGCACCGCTCAGCCAATCCCAGCAGCCGATGCACTCTGTTGATGAATACAGAGCCTTGCTAAGCCTGCTCGGATTGGATTAACAACCTCTACCAATCCGAGCAGGATACAGTACAATGAGTCAGAGCGGCGCGGGCTGATGATGTCACAGCCTCTGCCAATCCGAGCAGGCTTTGTATCCATCAACAGATTAGTAAAATACATTGCCTGCCATGATTGGCTTAGCGGTGCACATTGTATACACACTGTATTCTGAAGTGTTCCTGGTGATACTGTACTAAAACAGCATCATATACTGGCGTTCTACAAATTAAAGCATCCTGTACTGCACATCCAGCTCCAGATCTCCCCAAAAATAAAGGTATGATTTATGGTGCTTTGGAGGAGAGGATTCATTGTTGCTGCCTGCCAATTGTGGGATCTCTGGGACTTGTAGTTCACAAGTTTTTTCTGATGTTAAGTCTGATGTGTTTTTTTTTAAGCTTCCGTTTTTTTTTTTTTAAATGGTGTTGCCTCTGAAGGAGGGTAGTCTTATATGGTGAGTATAGCCCAAAACCTAAGTTTTCACTGGTAAAATAGAGGGTCGTCTTATACGCCCAGTCGTCTTATACGCCGGCAAATACGGTATATTGCTCAAACATGCCATGGTTATATGTGAAATTACACCCCAAAATACATTCTGTTGCTTCTCCTGAGTACGGGGATACCACAAGTGTGAGACCTTTTGGGAGCCTAGCCACGTACGGTACCCCAAAATCCAAGCACCACCTTCAGGCTTTCTAAGGGTGTACATTTTTGATTTCATTCCTCACTGCCTATCATAGTTTCGGAGGCCATGGAATGCCCAAATAGCACAAAATCCCCCCAAGTGACCTCATTTTGGAAAGTAGACACCCCAAGCTATTTGCCGAGCGGTATGGTGAGTATTTTGCAAACCTTGATTTTTGTCACAAATATACATTTTTCTTTTTTTTCTTAATTTTCAAAAACAAATGAGAGCTGCAAAATACTCACCATGCCTCTCAGCAAATAGCTTGGGGTGTCTACTTTTCAAAATAGGGCCATTGGGGGGGGGGGGGGGGTTGTGCCATCTTGGCATTTTATGGCCTTCAAAACTGTGATAGGTAGTGAGGCGTGAAATCAAAAATTTACACCCTTAGAAATCCTGAAGGCGGTGCTTGGATTTCGGGGCCCCGTACGCGGCTAGGCTCCCAAAAAGTCCCACATATGTGGTATCCCCGTACTCAGGAGAAGCAGCAAAATTTATTTTGGGGTGTGATTCCACATATGCCCATGGCATGTTTGAGTAATCTATCATTTCAGCTGCGTAAATTCCCGAAAATGTGCCTTCGTTTGTAGATGTGACAACTTTTGCGCAGAACCAATAAATATACACTTATTGACTTTTTTTTTTTAACCAAAGACATGTGTATGAATACATTTTTGCCTAAATGTATGACTAAAATTGAGTTTATTGGATTTTTCTAATAACAAAAAGTAGAAATTTTTTTCAAAATTTTCGGTCTTTTTACGTTTATATCGCAAAAAATAAAAATCGCAGAGTCAATCAGATACCTTTAAAAGAAAGCTCTCTTTGTGGGGAAAAAAGGACGAAAATTTTGTTTGGGCACAACATTGCATGATCGCGCAATTACCAGTTAACCACTTGCCGACCAGCGCACGACGATGTACGTCGACAGACTGGCACGGGCAGGCAAATGGGCGTACCTGTACGTCCCTTTAAATTTGCAGCCCTGCCATCGGGAGCGCGCCGCCGGCGGCGCGCTCCCGCGTTGGTCGGGTCCCCCGTGAGTCCGGTCACGGGACCCGCGGACTTGATCGCCGCGGGCATCCCCGCGATCGTCTCACAGAGCGGCCAAATGGAGAAGTGCCGTTGTAAACAACATTTCTCCATTCTGCCTAGCAACTAGTGACGCTGATCTCTGCTCCATGTGATTGGAGCAGAGATCAGTGTTCACTAAATGAAAGCCCAACCCCCCCCACAGTTAGTAACACACCCCTAGGAACACTTAACCCCTACACTGCCACCCACTGGTTAACCCCTTCACTGCCAGTGTCATGACAATGGTCCCAAAAATGTGTCAAAAATGTCAGATGGGTCCCACACAATGTCGCAGTCACAATAAAAATCGCTGATCGCTGCCATTACTAGTAAAAAAAAAAATTATTAATAAAAATGCTATAAAACTATCCCTATTTTGTAAACGCTATAACTTTTGCGCAAACCAATCAATAATCGCTTATTGCGATTTTTTTTACCAAAAATATGTAGAAGAATACGTATCGGCCTAAACTGAGGGAAAAAAAGTTTTTTTTTATATATTTTTGGGGGATATTTATTATAACAAAAAGTAAAAAATAATGCGTTTTTCTCAAAATTGTCGCTCTATTTTTGTTTATAGCGCAAAAAATAAAAACCGCAGAGGCGATCAAATACCACCAAAAAAAAGCTCTATTTGTGGGAAAAAAAGGACGTCAATTTTGTTTGGGAGCCACGTCGCACGACCGCGCAATTGTCAGTTAAAGCGACGCAGTGCCGAATCGCAAAAAGTGGTCTGGTCTTTGACCAGCAAATTGGTCCGGTCTGAAAGTGGTTAAGGGAGTTTTTTTTTTTTTACAGTTTAGAGGGGGGCAGATTACAGGCACTTTGCTGTGTAATCTGAATTAAGGGACCAGAATCTGAATATTTTTTTTTGGGTTAAAAAAAAAAACACACAGGTGGGTGACTTCTGAAGGCAATTGATTCCACTAGATTTTAGTTCGGGGTATCAGAGTTAGGCTGGGTTCACACTGCTGCGGCTACGAGAACAGGATGTGATTCGCACCGCACTGCAGTGCAAATCACATCCGATCTCTGTGAGATGCGAGTTCAGCCATACAGATAGTATGGCTGAATTCGCATCGCACCCGCACCAAACTCGCACAGGACCCTTTTTTTGGTCCGCAGCAGAATCGGATCGCATGGGTGTTCACACCATGCGATCCGATTCCTGTCCGAGTTTGCAGATCGCACTGTGATATGCAAACTGATCTGGGGGTGCTCAGGTCCTCAGGGCCCACTAACAGGCCAGGTTTTATGTATTACCTTGGGGAGATGCAGACTAGAATACAGCAATCACTGAGCAGCAAATGATATCACCTGTGAGGTATTTCAGTTATCTTGCAAACCTGGCCTGTTAGTGGGCCCTGAGGACAGGGTTGATGACCACTGCTCTAAAACTAGTCACCCCCATGCTTAAAAAGTCCTCACTGGACCTCACTAATCTTAACAAACCAAGCCCCATCTCCTTACTCCTCTTCTCCCCCAAACTCCTTAACCACTTCGCGCCCAGGCCAATTCTGACATTTCTCTCCTACATGTAAAATTCCTATTTTTTTTGCTAGAAAATTACATAGAACCCCCAAACATTATATATGTTTTTTTAGCAAAGACCCTAGAGAATACAATGGCGGTCGTTGCAATTTTTCGAACACTTTTTTCAGAAAAAAAAAAAACAGTTTCATGGTTAAAAAAAAAAAAAAAAGTTAGCCCAATTTTTTTGCATAATGTGAAAGAGGAGGATATGCCGAGTAAATAGATACCCAACATGTCACGCTTCAAAATTGCACGCGCTCGTGGAATGGCGCCAAACTTTGGTATTTAAAAATCCCCATAGGCGACGCTTTAAATTTTTTTACTGGTTACATGTTTTGGGTTATAGAGGAGGTCTAGAGCTAGAATTATTGCTCTCACTCTAATGTTCGCGGCGATACCTCACATGTGTGGTTTGAACACCGTTTTCATATGTGGGCGGGACTTACGTATGCGTTCGCTTCTGTGTACGAGCTCACGGGGACAGGGGCGCTTTACTTTTTATTTTTTTATTTTTTTTATTGTTAATTTTATTTTTATTTTTTTAGTTTAACACTTAAAAAAAAAAAAAAAAAATTGATGACTTTTATTCCTATTACAAGGAATGTAAACATCCCTTGTAATAGGAATATGGCATGATCGGACATATTTACAGTGAGATATGGGGTCAATAAGACCCCGTATCTCACCTCTAGGCTGGGAAGAATAAAAAACAAAGCCAAATCGGCGCCGTTAATTTGAATACAGAGGCCGGGCGTGACGTCATAACATCGCGCCCGGCCTCCGAACGATCATAGAGACTCCCGGGACGATCTGGTCTGCCGGAAATCTCTATGGTAACTTGCGGGGGCCGGCGGATCCTGTGACCGAGTCACCGATGGAAGCGGTGAGTCGGTACAAGCACCGGAGGGCGGCGGGAGGGCGTCCCCTCCCGCCGCCCGTAAGAACGATCAAACGGCGGAACAGCCGCTATGATCGTTCTTATGGTGCAGGGAATCACCGGCTGAAAACGTCAATATCTGAATGATGTCTGTGGCCTCAGGCATCATTCAGATATAGCCACCGAAAGCCCATGACGTCAATAGACGTAGTGTGGGCGCCAAGTGGTTAAATGACTGGTCAACAACCAACCGACCATCTGGCTAAGAACATTATTCTTGATCCCCTTAACGCTCTGTGGAAACTGCGCTCCTTAAACTCACACAAACGACCTACTAACGGATAAAAACCAATGGACACTATTCTGTACTCCCGCTTCTGGACCTCTCTGCTGCCTTTGACACAGTGGACCACCCCCTCCTCAAGAAAAAAAAACTCCTCTCCTTTGGACTTCATGACTGAACTCTTCGCTGGCTCTCATCCTATCTATCCCACCGCACCTTCAGCATCACTTACAACTCTACTTCCTTCTCTCCTCTTCCTTTGTCTGTCGGGGTCCCCAAAAGTTCTGTTCTTGGACCTCTCCCTTTCTCAATCTACACCCCCTCCCTGGGTCAGTTGATTGCCTCCCATGGCTTTCAATACCATTTCTATGTGGATGACACCCAAATCTATCTCTCTACCCCCCCCCCCCGCAGCTCTCCTCCATCAGTCTCCACACGCATCACCAACTTACTAACAGACATATCAGCCTGGATATCACACATCACTTACGCAAACTTAACCTATCCAAAACTGAGCTCATGAACTTTCCTCTCCCGCGTGCCCCTTCCTCTGATTTCCCTTTCAAAATCAACGGCTCGACTATCAACCCGTCCCCCAACCCGTCCCCCAACCCGTCCCCCATGCCAAGGTTCTAGGTGTAATCCTGGACTGAGAACTCTTCTTTCGGCCCCCACATCCAAAAACTGCCCAAACCTTGCCGCCTCAACCTCCAAAATACGTCCCTTCCTAACCAATGACACCACAAAGCTTCTGATCCACTCCCTGGTCATCTCTCGCCTCGACTACTGCAACTCCTTCCTCATTGGCTGACCTTTACATAGGCTATCCCCACTTCAGCCTATCACGAATGCTCCTGCCAGACTCATCCACCTTACCAATCGCTCGGTGTCTGCTGCTCCACTCTGCCAATTCCTCCACTGGCCTCCACTTGGTGGCCTCCAACACTCTCTGCCAATCCCGCGCCCAACAAATTAAATTCAAAATACTAACAATAACTTACAAAGCCGTCCATAACTCGGCCCCCCAGCTACATCACTAACCAAATCGTTCTTTGTTCCTCCCAACACCTCCACCTCTCTAGTTCCGTCACCTCCTCCCATGCTTGCCTCCAGGACTTTTCCCGAGCCTCTCCCAATCTCCGGAACTCCCTAGCCCAATCTGTCTATCTCCTACTTTGTCCACTTTCAGATGATCCATGAAAACTCATCTCTTCAGAGGAGCCTATCCGGCCCCCACCTAACAACTGTACATTTTTTTTCTCCATCAGCCCATCCCCCACAGTTATTACCTTTTGTATCTCTTGATCCTTCCCCCTTAGTGATGGTAAACTCTAACGAGCCGGGCCCTCTAATTCCTACTGTATTAAAGTGTATTGTGGTTGTACTGTCTACCCTCAAATTGTAATGCGCTGTGTAAACTGTCGGCGCTATATAAATCCTGTATAAAAATAATAATAATTTATTATTACTGTATTAAGATTATATTATTTGCAATTTGTTATTATTAATAATAGTTACAAATAATAAAAGCAATTACAAATATAATATTCTTAATATAGTAATAATATTAATAATTTATTATTACTGTATTAAGATTATATTATATTATTTGTAATAATTAATAATAATAAGTTAAATAAAAGCAATTACAAATATAATATTCTTAATATAGTAATAATAATAATTTATTATTACTGTATTAAGATTATATCATTTGTAATTATTATTAATAATAAGTTACAAATAATAAAAACCAATTACAAATATAATATTCTTAATATAGTAATAATATTAATTTATTATTACTGTATTAAGATATTATTTGTAATTATTAAATAATAAGTTACAAATAATAAAAGCAATTACAAATATAATATTCTTAATATAGTAATAATAATAATAATTTATTATTACTGTATTAAGATATTATATTATTTGTAATTATTATTAATAATTAGTTACAAATAATAAAAGCAATTACAAATATAATATTCTTAATATAGTAATAATATTAGTTTATTATTACTGTATTAAGATTATATTATATTATTTGTAATTATTAAATAATAATAAGTTGCAAATAATAAAAGCAATTACAAATATAATATTCTTAATATAGTAATAATAATTTATTATTACTGTATTAAGATTATATTATTTGTAATTATTAAATAATAAGTTACAAATAATAAAAGCAATTACAAATATAATATTCTTAATATAGTAATAATAATAATTTATTATTACAGTATTAAGATTATATTATATTATTTGTAATTATTAAATAATAATAAGTTACAAATAATAAAAGCAATTACAAATATAATATTCTTAATATAGTAATAATAATAATAATAATAATAATTTATTATTACTGTATTAAGATTATATTATATTATTTGTAATTATTATTAATAATAAGTTACAAATAATAAAAGCAATTACAAAGATAATATTCTTAATATAGTAATAATAATAATTATTACTGTATTAAGATTATATTATATTTGTAATTATTAATAATAATAAGTTACAAATAATAAAAGCAATTACAAATATAATATTCTTAATATAGTAATAATAATAATTTATTATTACTGTATTAAGATTATATTATATTATTTGTAATTATTAAATAATAATAAGTTACAAATAATAAAAGCAATTACAAATATAATATTCTTAATATAGTAATAATAATAATAATAATTTATTATTACTGTATTAAGATTATATTATATTATTTGTAATTATTATTAATAATAAGTTACAAATAATAAAAGCAATTACAAAGATAATATTCTTAATATAGTAATAATAATAATTATTACTGTATTAAGATTATATTATATTTGTAATTATTAATAATAATAAGTTACAAATAATAAAAGCAATTACAAATATAATATTCTTAATATAGTAATAATAATAATTTATTATTACTGTATTAAGATTATATTATATTATTTGTAATTATTAAATAATAATAAGTTGCAAATAATAAAATCAATTACAAATATAATATTCTTAATATAGTAATAATAATAATAATGTATTACTGTATTAAGATTATATTATATTTGTAATTATTATTAATAATAAGTTACAAATAATAAAAGCAATTACAAATATAATATTCTTAATATACTACTAATAATTATTAATGTATTAAGATAATATTATATTATTTGTAATTATTAATAATAATAATAATAATAATAAGTTACAAATAATAAAAGCAATTAGAAATATAATATTCTTAATATAGTAATAATAATATATAGAATATATTAATGTAGAATTATATTATAGAATATTTTATTATTTATAGTTATTAATATTACTACTATTATTATTTGTAATTGGATTAGGATTTGTAAATAATAATAATATTATTATTTACAAATTATAAAAATTAAAAATAATAATAATTACAAATACGACTAATAATAACTACAGTAATCAAGAGGAGAACTGAGGGAGGGTGCTGTGATTTTTTTTTTTGGGGAAGCTATGTACAGCACCCTGCCGGCTCCTCCCACCAGTCACGATCTGCTTGCATTACGTACAGAAACACAGAGACCCGGTGATGTCACTTGCTCTAAAATAAAATAAAAACAAAGAAAAGTAACAGAAAAAGACTGAGTAGTTCATCCAGTCTGCCATATTTTTTTCTTTTTCCCCTTTTTTTTTTTTTTCCCTTTCTTCTCATTTTCTTTTATTTATTTTTATTTATTTTTATTTATTAACTTTATTGTCTAAGCAAGGTGTGTAATAAAACAGAAACATGTCTAAAAATGTTATTAGCACGTTGATTAGGAAGGAGAGGTGGAACCGGGGGAAGGCAAAGTATAAGCAGCTTTAATACCGACAGACATGCCAACCGAGTTCTGTGATCACTGTAGCAAACAAAGGCAAAAATCTTCATAAATATCTGAGCGCGCTTTTATCTTTGTCAATACCCACAGGGATCGCAGCCAACTAGCGCTGCCACTAAAAGCTTTTCTAGAAATTATATTAAAATATATGCCTGAAATTCAACAAAAAAGAAAAAAAAAAGTATTTACGCATTTTTTTTTAATTATAATTACTGGAAATCATATTAAAATATATGCCTGAAATTGAGCAAACAAAAAGAATAAAAAAAAAAAAAAAATGATTTCCAAATTTCTTTTTATTATAATTTTTTTTTGCCTTACCTGCTCCTCGGATAATTGCGAGATGTGATTCACGGCGGCGTAGGATTCGATCTTAGGATTAAAGTGGTTTATAATGGCCCTGGAAAAGAAAGAGAGAAACACAGCGATTTGTATTAATACGCAAGTCTATCTTCTCGGCGTGAGATTAGCGGGGACCGCTTCTCCGCGCTGTTTCTGATACTTGCGGGAGAAACATTGGTAAGTATATATGGCTGTATGCCCCCGGAGGTTTCCGATCGAAGTTCAAAAAATAATTGGCCGTATCCAGGGAGAGAGCAGCGAGGGGAGGGGGGGGGAGGCAGGGGTGCCGGCACGGGAGCGACCCAGACAAAATTAAAACGTGTAATCTCACCGCATGCCGCGTCTAGAGCCCGAAAAGGGCAGCGCCAATCTCTGAGAGACCTGAGTGGCATTAAACCTGGTTAAGGATTTCAGTGATTTAAAAGGAAAAAATAAAAATAAACCACATTTCACTAAAGCAACCAGACTTTAAGAAAAGAAAAATACACGTTTTCTTACAGTCATACATTATAAAATGAAGTGTTTTTGGGTGAGCTTTATTTATTTGTTAATATACTTTTAAAAACGTAAACATCTATTTTTATACCAAACACAGTGGCAAACTACCAGGGTCGCAAAGGTCACACTTGCGATTGGGCCCTTGCGTTCTGCCACTGTCGTGGGGTCCCAGCGGAGTTGTTGGCCACAGGGCTCTGAGCTGAGAGCATCTCTTTCATACAGCCCTGCTCTGGTCCAAATCATTCGGTGGAGGGGGGATTATGGTATGGGGGTTGTTTTTCAGGGGTTGGGCTTGGCCGCTTAGTTGCAGTGAAGGGAACGTTTAAGGCGTCAGCATACCAAGACATTTTGGACAATTTCATGCTCCCAACTTTGTGGGAACAGTTTGAGGACGGCCCCTTCCTGTGCCAACATGACTGCCCACCAGTGTACAAAGCAAGGCCCATAAAGACATGGATGTACAGGCCACTTAAGCTCCTCCACCCCAAACTCGCTCGTCCATGTCTTTCACTCATGGTTAGTGTTTGGCTGAAACCATTTATTATAAATCAACTGTGTTTACTCTTTTTAAATCGTAACGGAAACAGAAACGACCCAAATGACCCTGATCAAGTTTACATAACCCGGTGATTTTTGGACTGATAACATGCACACAAGTTGACACAAAGGGGCTTGAATTGCTATTAAAGGTAACCATCCTCACCTGAGATATGTTATTTTGTAATTGGTGTGTGTGTATAAAAGGTCAATGAGTTTCTGGACTCCTGACAGACCCTTGCATCTTTCATCCAGTGCTGCACTGACGTTTCTGGATTCTGAGTCATGGGGAAAGCAAAAGAATTGTCAAAGGACCTGCATGAAAAAGGTAGTTGAACTACCGTATTTATCGGCGTATAACACGCACTTTTTTCCCCTTAAAATCAGGGGAAAATCGCGGGTGCGTGTTATACTATAATCCGCGATTTCCGCACACAGCCCTTCTCGCGGCTTTCGGCCACTCTCGGACCTTCTCGGCGGCTTTCGGGCGCTCTCAGACCTTCTCGGCGGCTTGCGGCCGCTCTCGGACCTTCTCGGCGGCTTTCGGCCGCTCTCGGACCTTCCGAGAGCGGGCGAAAGCTGCCGAGGTCCGAGAGCGGCCGAAAGTCGCCGAGAAGGTCCGAGAGCGGCTGAAAGCCGCCGAGAAGGTCCGAGAGCGGCCGAAAGCCGCCAAGAACTTCCAGGTGCCGCCGAGATACACGGGACATCTCGGTGGCGCCATTTTTAAAAACATAAGCGGACAATGCACTAAGACGGACAAGCTGCATGTCAAGGCTGCAATGACGACAGGCTGCAATGACGAGGCTGCAATGAGGACAGGCTTCATGACAAGGCTGCAATGAGGACAGGCTGCATGACAAGGCTGCAATGAGGACAGGCTGCATGACAAGGCTGCAATGAGGACAGGCTGCATGACAAGGCTGCAATGAGGACAGGCTGCATGACAAGGCTGCAATGAGGACAGGCTGCATGACAAGGCTGCAATGAGGACAGGCTGCATGACAAGGCTGCAATGAGGACAGGCTGCATGACAAGGCTGCAATGAGGACAGGATGCATGACAAGGCTGCAATGAGGACAGGCTGCATGACAAGGCTGCAATGAGGACAGGCTGCATGACAAGGCTGCAATGAGGACAGGCTGCATGACAAGGCTGCAATGAGGACAGGCTGCATGACAAGGCTGCAATGAGGACAGGCTGCATGACAAGGCTGCTATGCAGACAGGCTGCATGACAAGGCTGCTATGCAGACAGGCTGCATGACAAGGCTGCAATGAGGACAGGCTGCATGACAAGGCTGGAATGATGGACAGGCTGCATGACAAGGCTGCAATGAGGACAGGCTGCATGACAAGGCTGGAATGATGGACAGGCTGCATGACAAGGCTGCAATGAGGACAGTCTGCATGACAAGGCTGGAATGATGGACAGGCTGCATGACAAGGCTGCAATGAGGACAGGCTGCATGACAAGGCTGCAAATGACGCTGACGAGGCTTCGGATGGACACTGATAAGGCTGCATTGATGGGCATTTAAATGTAAGTTTTTTTTCCTTAAATTTCCCTCCTAAAAGTTTTTTCCACAAAATTCCCTCCTAAACTTGGGGTGCGTGTTATACGCCGATAAATACGATATATAAAACAGGAAAGGGATATAAAAAGATATCCAAGGAATTGAGAATCCCAATCAGCAGTGTTCAAACTCTAATCAAGAAGTGGAAAATGAAGGGTTCTGTTGAAACCAAACCACGGTCAGGTAGACCAACTACTACAGTAGACCTACTACAGGAAAATTGTTTTGGATACAAAGAAAAACCCACAAATAACTTCAGGTGAAATACAGGACTCTCTGAAAACATGTGGTGTGGCTGTTTCAAGATACACAATAAGGAGGCACTAGAAGAAAGATGGGCTGCATGGTCGAGTCGCCAGAAGAAAGCCATTACTACGCAAATGCCACAAAGTATCCCACTTACAATACGCCAAACAGCACAGAGACGAGCCTCAAACCTTCTGCCACAAAGTCATTTGGAGTGATGAGACCAAAATTGAGCTTTTTGGCCACAACCATAAACACTACATTTGGAGAGGAGACAACAAGACCTATGATGAAAGGTCCACCATCCCTACTGTGAAACACGGAGGTGGATCGCTGATGTTTTTTGGGATGTGTGAGCTACACAGGAAATTTGGTAAAAATTGATGACAAGATGAATGCAGTATGTTGTTATCAAACAATACTGGAGGAACATTTGCATTCATCAGCTGGGAAGCTGCGCTTGGGACGTACTTGGTCATTCCAACATGACAATGATCCAAAACACAAGGCCAAGTCCACCCGTCATTGGCTACAGCAGAATAAAGTGAAGGTTTCCGGAGTGGCCATCTCAGTCTCCTGACCTCCAATATCATTGAGCCACTCCGGGGAGATCTCAAACGTGCCGTTCGTGCAAGACAGCCCAAGAATTTCCAGGAACTGGAGGCTTTGTGCCAAGAGGAATGGGCAGCTTCACCATCTGAAAAGATAAAGAGCCTCATCCACAAATACCACAAAAGTCTTCAAGCTGTCATTGATGTTAAAGGGGGCAATACACGGTATTAAGAACCGGGGTATGTAAACTTTTGATCAGGGTCATTTGGGTAGCTTCTGTTGCCATTATGATTTAAAAAGAGTAAACACAGTTGATTGATAATAAATGGCTTCAGCCAAACACAAACCATGAGAGAAAGAAAAGCTTTTATGTTATCATTCATATTCTATGAGAAATGGCCAAGAAATCATAACTTCTGCCAGGGTATGTAAACTTATGAGCACAACTGTATATATATATATATATATATATATATATATATATATATATATAGAACCAAGGTTGTATTCTTTTTTGACAATAACAAGTTGTGGGTGAATGTCTGACAGTCACAGGCTGTGTCTTAAAATAGGAGGGAGGAGAAGCCTTAATTAATCTACATGTAATATCCCACCCCCATTGTGTTTAGCTGGTTAGTGGGCATGTAGGAGGAGGGAGTGGGCTGCCATGGTGTATACACCCACATGGGTGACTGTATAGTCACATGGGGCTGCTCAGATGTGATAGGGAGGAAATGCTCAGCATAGAAACTCACTGAAAACTGCAGAGCTGACAACACTGGTCTGCAAAATTGACGAATTGCATTGGGGACATGGACAGAAGGAGGAAATAGAGAGCAGCAGGATCAATTAGGTTTTTGCAGAATACAGAAAAAGAATCTCATAGTGAATGAGCAAGTATGAACAGCATGGAATACACCATTTATTGAGAGTGTTTTATGGAGTGGGTTTAGTGACATTTTAAGGGGAAGCAGCTGGAGGTGGTAAAAATACAGCTCAAATCGCACATTTTTACCAACTACCGACTGCAAGTGTTAATAAGGCCCAGAACTGCTCTTCTCATCTGACTGACATCTTCTACTGAGCTGTCTGGCAAGGGATGAGTTACTGCCCCACTACAGCAATTCTTACTCCCCTGCCGCCCCCCCCCCCCCACAAATCCAATGTCAACCTCCCTGTGGAGGACGCCCCCCCCCGCCTCACATGATACCACAGCACCCAGGGCAGACGCCCCTACTGCCCCCCGCCTCACATGTTGCCACAGCACCCAGGGCAGCCACCCATCCTGCCTTCTGCCTCACATGTTGCCACAGAACCCAGGGCAGCCGCCCATACTGCCCTCCGCCTCACATGTTGCCACAGCACCCAGGGCAGCCGGCCATCCTGCCTTCCGCCTCACATGTTGCCACAGCACCCAGGGCAGCCGCCCATCCTGCCCTCCGCCTCACATGTTGCCACAGCACCCAGGGCAGCCGGCCCCTCCTGCCCTCCGCCTCACGTTGCCACAGCACCCAGGGCAGCTGCCCCTCCGCCTCACATGATGATATAGCACCCAGGGAATCCCCTCCTGCCCCCCGCCTCACATGATACCACAGCGTCCAGCCCCTCCTGTCCTGGCCTTGGTAGCAACTGCCTAACAACCACCTGCACCACCTACAAGCAGTGTCCCTGTTTTTGCTAGCCTAGACCGGTGTCACCGGAGATGCGTTTTATTCTAAAAAGGTGTCAGAGAATGTAAAGAGTGACAGATCACTTCACTGATCTCTCACACACAACAAAACCCTGAATGAATAAGTAATAACATCGTTTTCCTGCCGACAACGACATAACTAATATCTCCATAACCAGCGAATGCAATTACGCGTGCCGCCATGCATGAAACCGCGTGGAATGAAGACGGGGCTCTGCCTATACACAACGCAATTCTCCAGCGCAATCAATTAATCAACTAAATAAAGCAATAAATAAGTGTGCAGAGACGCAATTCATTAGGGGACATGACTACAATAGCAAATCAGGGAGACTTGGCGTGTGTATGGCAAGAGGAAGAATGAGAAATGATTATGATGGAAGCACCAAGTATATGGGAAGTAAATCCAAATCATAGAAAGCCGGCATGCCGTTAAAATCCAGACACAAGTGTAACTTTATTGTCCCAGACAGGCAAACACAAAGTCCCACCGGGGACCTCCTCCTCTGACACAATCTCTACAATTAAAGCCTAACCAAAAGGCAAAACTTTTTCTTTTAGTTTTGGATGTGGTGAAGAATTAGGCCCCTTTCACACGGGGCGGATCAGTAATGATCCGCCCGTGATGATCCGCTCGCTCAGCGGGGATCACTCCGTTGTCCCCGCTGAGCCGGCTGCGGACAGGGCGGTCTACGCACACTGTGCAGGGACCGCCCTGTCAGCTCTCCGCTCTCCTCTATGGGGATCGGATGAGCACGGACCGTGTATCCGTGTTCGTCTGATCCGCTCTGCAGACGGATAGAAAAATAGGATTTTCCTCCGTCTGCAGAATCGGACTGTTGCGGAGGGGGACGAAATCGGGTGTCTGCGGATGCTCATCCGCAGACACCCGCTATCCCATAGGGATGAATGTATGTCCGTATTTCATCCGCAAACGGATGGATGAAATACGGACATACCATCCGCATGTGTGAAAGGGGCCTTAGAACACCTAGTAAGTTTTTTTTTTTTTTTTTTGTTGTCTGTGTTCCAGTTAGGAAAATTCAACCTTTCCATTTGTCCCGATTATCATTGAAAGTGCAAATAAATCCCAAATTTTGGGTTGTCCCCAGAAAAGTAATAGAAGGGAAATCTTCCAATGGGGACACTCGTTCTGGATGCCTATACAGTGCATCCAGAAAGTATTCACAGCGCTTCACTTTTTTCCACATTTTGTTACAGCCTTATTCCAAAATGGATGAAATTCATTATTTTCCTCAAAATTTGAAAAACAATCCCCCCTAATGACAACGTGAAAGAAGTTTGTTTGAAATCTTTGCAAATTTATTTAAAAAAATTAAAAAAAATTCCATGTACTCCTCCCATGTACATAAGTATCACTGGCTCCTCCCATGTACATAAGTATCACTGGCTCCTCCCATGTACATAAGTATCACATGCTCCTCCCGTGTACAGAAGTATCACTGGCTCCTCCCATGTACATATGCATCACAGGCTCCTCCCATGTACATAAGTATCACAGGCTCCTCCCGTGTACACAAGTATCACAGGCTCCTCCCATGTACATAAGTATCACTGGCTCCTCCCATGTACATAAGTATTACAGACTCCTCCCGTGTACATAAGTATCACAGACTCCTCCCGTGTACATAAGTATCACAGACTCCTCCCATGTACACAAGTATCACAGGCTCCTCCCACGTACACAAGTATCACAGGCTTCTCCCATGTACACAAGTATCACAGGCTCCTCCCATGTACATAAGTATCACTGGCTCCTCCCATGTACATAAGTATTACAGACTCCTCCCGTGTACATAAGTATCACAGACTCCTCCCATGTACACAAGTATCACAGGCTCCTCCCACGTACACAAGTATCACAGGCTTCTCCCATGTACACAAGTATCACAGGCTCCTCCCATGTACATAAGTATCACTGGCTCCTCCCATGTACATAAGTATTACAGACTCCTCCCGTGTACATAAGTATCACAGACTCCTCCCATGTACACAAGTATCACAGGCTCCTCCCACGTACACAAGTATCACAGGCTCCTCCCATGTACACAAGTATCACAGACTCCTCCCATGTACATAAGTATCACAGGCTCCTCCCATGTACATAAGTATCACAGGCTCCTCCCATGTACATAAGTATCACAGCCTTTGCTCAATACTTTAGTGAACCTCCTTTGGCACCAATTACAGCCTCAAGTCTTGGGTATGATGCTACAAGCTCGGCACACCTATTTTTGGGCAGTTTCTTCCATTCTTCTTTGCAGGACCTCTCAAGCTCCATCAGGTTGGATGAGGAGGGTCGGTGCTCAGCCATTTTCAGATCTTTCCAGAGATGTTCAATCGGGTTCAAGTCTGGGCTCTGGCTGGGCCACTCAAGGACATTCACAGAGTTGTCCTGTAGCCACTCCTTTGTTATCTTGGCTGTGTGTTTAGGGTCGTTGTCTTTTTGGAAGATGAACCTTCTCCCCAGTCTGAGGTCCAGAGCGCTGTGGAGCAGGTTTTCATCAAGGATGTCTCTGTACATTGCTGCAATTCATCTTTCCCTCAATCCTGACTAGTCTCCCAGTTCCTGTCGCTAAAAAACATTCCCACAGCAAGATGGGGCCACCACCATGCTTCACTGTAGGGATGGTATTGGTCAGGTGATGAGCGGTGCCTGGATCCTCCAGACATGACGCCATTCAGGCCAAAGAGCTCAATCTTTGTTTCATCAGACCAGACCATTGTTTCAGATGGTCTAAGAGTCCTTCAGGTGTCTTTTGGCAAACTCCAGATGGGTCTGTCATGAGCCTTTTCCTGAGGAGTGTCTTCCGTCTGGCCACTGACCAATACAGGCCTGATTGGTGGAGGTCTGCAGAGATGGTTGTTCTTCCGGAAGGTTCTTCTCTCTCCACAGAGAAACACTGGAGCTCTGTCAGAGTGACCATCGGGTTCTTGGTCACCTCCCTGACTAAGACCCTTAAGGGCAAACAAACACAATAGACTACCCACATTTTTTTGTAAAATATAAAAGACGAGGTTGTGCCGAGTAAATAGACATCCAACATGCCAAACCTTAAATTTGCATTCGCCCGTGAAATGGCACCAAACTTCGGTTCCCTATATTTTCTATAGGCAACGCTTCAAAAGCCCCCTATAGTTTAGAGTTACGGAGGAGGTCTGGTGCCAGAATTATCGCTCTCACTCTGGCATACGCGGCGATATGTATCAGGTGTATCGCAATCGACGGTTTCACATCTAGGCGTTCTGACGCGTGTAATTACGTTCATACATGCGTATATGTGGGGGGCGGAATTTTATGTGTTTGGTTATAATTGTTTTTTTTTTGGAAAAGCATAAACACATTTTTTTTTTTTGCTTAACATATTTTGCTGACAGGTTCTCTTTGATGAGACATACAGAGTCCCAAATACCCCCCAATGTCTCCTCGGGGCTTCACTGAATGTATAGCAATGCAGATGGCACTGCAGTACATCCCCTCCCTGCTATGCTAGCCGGGGAAAGTGACATGGTGACCCGGAAGTGATATCATACATGTAGCTTTCCAAGTCACAGCAAGACACGCCCACTCTCCACCCGCCATTTCTGTCCCACTGTGCCCAGAGATGAGCCAGCAGAGCCCGGAATACATGGCGGGGGCACACACGTGGGTGCTGGTACTGGGGGTGTGTGGAAGCAATCGTGTGGCAGCCATCAGATTGTGTGTGAAATCCTCTGCCTGCTATAAGAAAGAAAAAAAATAAAATAAAAATACACCTGATACGGATCGGCGTCCCTCTAGGAAGGCACTATTCCTCCCACTGACACCAATGATGGGGCACTATTCCTCCCACGGACACCAAAGATGGGGCACTATTCCTCCCACTGACACCAAAGATGGGGCACTATTCCTCCCACTGACACCAATGATGGGGCACTATTCCTCCCACTGACACCAATGATGGGGCACTATTCCTCCCACTGACACCAATGATGGGGCACTATTCCTCCCACGGACACCAATTATGGGGCACTATTCCTCCCACGGACACCAATGATGGGGCACTATTCCTCCCACTGATACCAATGATGGGGCACTATTCCTCCCACTGACACCAATGATGGGACACTATTCCTCCCACTGACACCAATGATGGGACACTATTCCTCCCACTGACACCAATGATGGGACACTATTCCTCCCACGGACACCAATGATGGGACACTATTCCTCCCACTAACACCAATGATGGGACACTATTCCTCCCACTGACACCAATGATGGGACACTATTCCTCCCACTGACACCAATGATGGGACACTATTCCTCCCACGGACACCAATGATGGGACACTATTCCTCCCACTAACACCAATGATGGGGCACAATTTCTCCCACTCATACCAACAATGGGGCACAATTCTTTCCATTGATACCAATGATGGGGTACCATTGCTTCCACTGACAACAATGGGGCACTATTCCTCTCACTGACACAAATGAAAGGGCACTATTCCTCCAATGACACCAACAGTGGGGGACTATTCCTCCCACTGACACCAACAGTGGGGCACTATTCCTCCCACTGACACCAGCAATGGGGCACTATTCCCCCTACTGGCACCATGCCTCCCAGTGACACCAATGCTAGGGCATTTCTTATGTCTCCTGGATGCTGGGACATTTTCTACTCCCACTGGTTGTAGTGTACAGGGTACAATGGCTGGACAGCTGTGTAATGTCCCCTGAGCCTACTGCACGCTAATAAGTGCCAGCCCCCGGCACATAGACATCACCTGCATTACCCCCTATGTGTACTCTACAGCAGGAAAACTTGGGTGACACGTCAGACGATGAAAATGTGCCAAGTATCGCCCCCTCCTCTAATCTCTTTTTTCTGCTCTTCTGAAATGTAAAATTCAGCCCATAACATCTGATGTTTCCATTTCCACCATGATGGCGCCTTCAGTGCCTATTGGGAAATCCGGCCGCCGAGTGTGAAGGGGGACCGAAGAGTACGTACTCCACATCCCATCATAAAATACGGCACAACAAGCAAGTGAAGAATGAGAATGGTGTGCCGCGGT